>NC_065892.1:12227500-12827500 GCF_905147045.1 Nymphalis io | reverse complement strand
GTAAAATAATTTACTAACATAACTCAAGACTGAATGGCTCTCAAATCAACAATATAAGTTATCATAAACGATTGTGTAAAATAAATCTTACAATTTAGTGTACAATGGTCATACTTTATTGAATGTTGTCCACTCTGGCCACCGTACAGAAATAAATTACTTCTGATACAAAGGAACGTGACCGCATGACTCTGTAACTCCTGTACGTGTTTGGCACTAAACGTAGCTTTTATTGCTGAGAAAATTTATTTTTTCTTTTATATGTTAGTCTGAAATTCAAGTGCATATGTGCTATTGATGATTTTGAGATGCATAATAAGAGATTATTACCAAATAATTTACGGTCTTCATTATAAACCTTGCTTAGCGACTGTTAAATGCCAATTTATCTCTTTTTATCCAATGTTAATTTGACTTTCGAAAAAAGAAGACACAACATCGTTTAACTCATCACTCACTAAAAAACATTTATAAGTATTTCATTGTTCGGGGAATATGATATGACAAATTAATTTTATGTTTCTTGAATAACTCTTAAATTAAATTGTTATCTCCGATCCAAATGATTACAGCTAAGCAAATAATTTCAAAATTATATTTGTGTACAAAACATCACATTCTTTGGTTGACCTTAAATATAAATACCAACGTATTGTCGCATATAATACTAAAACTAATCTAGAAAATATTAATTATTAGTATAGTGTCTAAACCAATAATTAATTTACATTCACGTTGCTTTTGCTGTCCGCATAATCTAAGCACAAAGTTATTTATTGAACTACTTTATATTTAAAAACCGCAGATTGTTCACACCCAACCTCCATATTTGCATCTTTCTTGTTTATCATGTGTCCCGCATTCCTTTAATATCAAGACATATTATATACCTTATTATAAATAATAAACAACACTCCACATTATATGTAACCGTTATAGAATTTGTAACCGTTCGGCTATTCTAACTCGATAGCTACTTGTAAATATTGAAATACTAGTTTCGATTTATTATATTAGTAAACATTATAAAAATAAAATAAATAAATTTGCTAAACAATGAAACGGACTTACCTCTAAGTACTTAGCAAACTTTCAGAAAACGTTGCAATATAACTAAAATAAATGTTACTTAAGCTCGTTTACAAACTATGAAATTAGATTAACGTCCACAAGATATACCTTATCAAGATTTGACAGCCAGGATAAAACCCAAAGCTAGGAAATTGTGTACCATGTAGGGCTGTCTCTGAAACCATTCCTTACATTTTTATTTTTAAACTTGCTGGCATCTTACAATAATGTATAGGATTCAAAATTGGGTTTTACATGTTTAATATATATTATATTATATAACATACAGTGAAATGAACATTATATAAAAGATAAGGATCTTATTTCTATAATTGTCCGTTTCACTATGTTTTATTACACCAGTACATGAACCCGGGTTCCTTCAAACGAGGCGTGAAGAGGCATCTTGCGGGCCGGCAAGGCGGGGACGGCTAGTACAGAACATTCTTCCCGACTGTACTGGCCGTCGTCGCGTTTGGACTCTACTACCACTTACCATCAGGTGGAGTAGAGTCATTTGCCATCCCGGACATATAAAAAAAAACACCAATTTATCTTATACATATTATTATATTAAATATATTTAATACAATGTCAATATTCTATACGTTCGTATTTTTATCTTACATTCATTTCCGTCTCTTATCATATACACACACTTCAATTGTTTTTAAAATCACCTTCATTTGCTACTTTTATTTTTATGGGATCTATTTTATATATTTATCTGAAATACGCAACAATTGCATATTAATTTGAAATTAAAATATTTCTCGTTATCCGTCTGCTCCGGATAAAATAGGCGCTATTGTTATGGTTATTACCGCCTGATGAAATTTCAAATTTGATGCAACAATGTTAATCTGTAAGAACTCACTTCGTATCTACTTTAATTTCATATTTACTGGTGGTAGAGCTTTGTGCCAGCTCGTCTGGGTAGGTACCACCCACTCATCAAATATTCTACCGCAAAACAGCAGTACTTGGTATTGTTGTGTTCCGGTTTGAAGGGTGAGTGAGCCAGTGTAATTACAGGCACAAGGGACATAACATCTTAGTACTCAAGGTTGGTGGCGCATTGGCATTGGTAAGCGATGGTAAACTTTTTTTACAATGCCAATGTTGGGCGTTGGTACTTACCATCAGGTGGCCCATATGCTCGTCCGCCTTCCTATTCTATAAAAAAAAACTCACTGATAGACTGAAGAAAACTAACTTACGGTGATACGCCATTTGGATACGTATACCCTTTAAAGGCTATAATTATTAAGATATTTGTGATGTCTGACATTTCACGACAACGTTCTTTAGTGAGTTTCGAGTTTCTTCTTATAAAATAGCTCCACTTTTATGTTAGTTAAGTATACACTCAACGTAAATCATTATTGTACATATTTTTTTAAAATTGAAGCAACTATAATAATATGTAGGAAAGGAGCAAAATATAGAACAGTTTAAAAAAAAATGTAATCACATTTATTTTTGAGAATTCTATCTACCGCAGTTAAATCAACCCTATTCGCAAACAAAGTCACAAACGAGAACGAATATTAAAGAATGGACATTTCTCACATCAATATTACTTTACATTTAACGTGAAAGCTGACGTTTTCAGCTCGTTAAGAGACTCAATAACAACTTAACATAGAGTAAACGCAAGTTACAAACTTCTTGAATGCATTTCAACCGTACGATAAAGAGCCGCCTGGAGACACTTTAGCTGTTATTAAGTGTAAATACTGAAGTTAAAACTCGCCCAGCGAGTTACTCGAGCGAGTTGTAGACTAATGAGAAACAGGAGTTGATACTGAGCTGTCTGAAGATTGTATGAAGTTATAATAACAATATAAATTATATTTATATTAATAAATATATACGAGAATTAAATATAAATAATACTAAGTGAATACCAATATACTTAACTAGATGCTCCGCGCGGTTTCACTCCCTTTAAAAGTTACGTCGCTTATCCAATTTATGCATTTTTTATGTTTTCTTTCATCGCCGAACACAAGGTGAATTATGTATCTTGGTGCTAAAAGGGTCAAAGTACATTTATTAAGTAAATGGTAAGCCACATTTTGAAAAAAAAAAATTATATGTCCTAAATCGGCAAAGTCTCGTAACAGCCTGTGAATGTAGTACTGCTGGGCTAAAGGCCTCCCCTCCCTTTTTGAGGAGAAGGCTTAGAGCTTATTCCACTACGCTGTTCCAGTGCGAGTTGGTAGAATACACGTGTGGCAGAATTTTAGTGAAATTATATACATGCAGGTTTCCTCACGTTGTTTTCCTTCACCGTAAAGCACGAGATTAATTATAATCATAAATTAAGCACATGAAAATTCAATGATGCTTGCGCGAGTTTGACCTACTATCGGTTAAGATTCACGCGTTCTTACCACTGGACCATCTCGGCTTATAACGACATAAATCTTACATTACTTATACTTACAATATTACGCAATTAGACATATGTCGTATAAAACAATTAACGTCTGATAGAATCAACCAACATTCTTTTCCGATATTTGTGTATTTCATATAGTTAAGATCAGGTTTTTCTTTACAAAATTGTAAATAATTTTGTCGATTCAATGTACTTAGTCAACAACATTTATATCAAGTGCTCACATTCCATTGCCCGTTCAAAACATACCTTTTATGTCCCAATGTGTAGAACGAACTATGCTAAAAATCGCTTTTTAGTAAGAGCATGTGACAATCATAATAAACGCTACACTAGTATAGATATATTTAACGAAAATTTATTTAAGTTCAAAGAAGCTCTAAAAAACTGTATTTGTCAGTAATATACTTATCGTTTTTTTTTTTTTCTGTTTTAAATTATTTTTAATACTTTATTCATATATCTTAATAAATTGTTAAATAACTTGTTATCGTTAGGTTCACTCCATGTTTGTTTGTATAAGTGGAAACTTTGTTGGCTTAAGTGAAATTTATTTTGTTACTAAATTTTATGTATTATATTATGCTGTATGTTTCCCAAATAAATAAAATAAATAAAAAAGTCAGCGTAAACTATTAACTACTTGAATAAATTATATAAACAAGTAACTTGATTACAAAAAATCAAATGTATTTATGTCTGCAATTATCTAAATATTATGTTAATGTGTTATATACTTAAGCCTTCCTGCAGAAATTAACTGAAAGGTAAAAACAGAACTAATAAAAGTACAGACAAAAAAGGGTACTTTGATTTATACTATTTAAAGAAGTAGTAGAAAATAAAATTAAGACAGTAATTTTATCTCAACCGTGAATAAAGATTATACTTCAACCTTTTTGAACAAAAAGTTTTGAATTATGTATGTCAAAACTGCTAAAGCCAGACGCACACTACGCTAACATAATAATTGTGCACACACACACACACACACACGCACACAAACGTATCAACTCTGTGTCGAAAACATAACACATGTCAAACAGCTACATATACAAGCATTTATATTATAATATACTATACTATACCACTACTATATTCCAATTAAATATATTATGTATGATATAAAGCCATCACGATTAATCGTTGTTTTTCATTCGTTAAATCGTTTACTTTTTATATAATCAATTATATTAAGTTTTGTTTTGTTCATTACTCCGAAGTCTTTTAAGTTAACGATATGTTAAGCATATATCTCCTTAACAGATTTCAAATAAAGGGTATTCTTTGTTCCCAATATATGTGTACTATTTTTTAAACTACATTATGATAGGATTTTTATGATTATTTCACAGTTATAAATGTGAAATAGTTATTGATGTGTTTGATTATAAAAAATAGTAATTGTTACCGTATTGATTATAATATATGGTTAGTAAGTAACAAAAAAATATGAACTTTTTTATTTAGTAAATTAAAAATTATATGGTGATCTAAAATAGCCATTTAAACCATGAAAAGCACATCATATTTTTATTTTATTTTTTACAAAATAAATTTTGCGTAAGTATGTTTCACTAGAATTTTATTTAAGTAAGCTTCAATTGAAAGTTTGACATTTTCTGCTCGTATCAAACATTGTTTGAACGAGAGTTAAACCCCCGCAATCCGTACAAAACGTTTAAAAGCCATGCAGTGTCGTAAATTCAGCGCAAGGGCGTTAAGCTGGACGCAGACGACGCTACCCGTTAACTATCGGATAGTACCGACGTACCTACTATCTGTTAGAATTGTCGTTCACTGCCGTACATCACCAGTC
Organism: Nymphalis io; assembly: GCF_905147045.1. NCBI lineage: Eukaryota > Metazoa > Arthropoda > Insecta > Lepidoptera > Nymphalidae > Nymphalis > Nymphalis io. Next base: position 12,822,203 of record NC_065892.1, on the reverse strand, counting down.
GCTTGATCTCTCTGATGAATACATTTTGTCTTGTGTATCGCTACTTGTGTTTTATTTTTTAAATTATCTTTAAATGTTTTTGTGTAATTCATTTTAAAAGGCTTATTTTTATATAACTATACATAGTTAACGCATGTTGAAAAACCGCTTGGAAAAATATATTAGTTATTCTACCGCAAACGTTAATACTTTTGTATCGTTGTGGAAAGCTGGAAAGCTTGAAAGATTAGTGATCACAACACAGTTGTGTTCAGGCACAAGAACCATTACATCTCAGATCGCATAAATTCATTGGCTATATGCTGACGATGTCATATATAAAGGCGTAGGCAGATTACCATTACGTGACTCATTCTACATCAAAACTCAGACAAAATATAATCTTATCGTATATTATTAAATAAGCAATACTTGTATATATAATAATAATAATAATAATAATTTATTACTTGTATCACGAAAACGATTCTAACGATTTGTCTCAAATTTTGTATTTAGATAATGTTTGCTACATTCTTTTCTAAAAAAAAAGGAAAATTTTGTCAAAAAATAATAATATATTAGAGCCGACAGACTCGATCATTCAGCTGCTTTTAAAAAAAGTAAAGGGCGGTTTGTACGTTCTTTATCTTTTTTTCTATATAGTGTTCATATCTTTAGCTACAATTCTTCTAAAATTATAATAATACAAAATAATCTATCTATGCTATCTTATAACATTGCTTACAATAATAAATAAAAACAAAAAATAATATAAGAAGCAACTTCAATCCGTCGGTATCATTATATTTTCTCCAAGTTTAAAAAAAACATAGTATTCTTTTAACACATGCTTATTGTATGTTATTTTTAATACAATATTCAAAATACCATACTTAAAGCAATTTTGTATTACAAAACAAAACAAGCTTGTTTTCAAGACATCATTTATATTCCTATTTTCTATTTCATTAATTAAAAAAGCATGTACTAAAAATGGCTAGAATATGGCACAAGTAATCGAATCTGTGACTTACACATCGCCAGACGCCTTCTAATGTAGTAGCTAGATTGGTATACCGTTGAACCTTAAATTCGCTCAGTAGTATTTTCTTGTAAATGGCCGTCTTACACCATATCCGTATTTCATCTCGAAAGTCGTAGTTAATTTTCCTTAAGCGCGTCGACATTACCCATAACACCAAGCAGCAGGTGGGCTAAATATGTATTTATGAAAGTTCACCTACTAGAAGGAGTGAAAAACTCGCTTGTCAAAACGTCCGCCGGACCGATGCTTGCTACGCTGCGCTGTAAGCGCTGTACACACGGTTATTTGAAATTGACTTTACGGATAAAGAGCGTTCTGGGGGCAATTTGATCTCAGCATTTAGTAGCCTTTGGAGATTAGAGACTCCTATATTAGGAATAGCATATTACCTAATGGTTTTCTTATTTCATTTTAATTATATATATCTTTTGGTAAATATATAAAAACTAAACTCTTGCGCGTCTTGGATTTTTAAAACTCTTATTTTGTCGCTGCGACGTCGCTGTCCACTCCCTTATATCTTGAGTTATACTTATTTGCTACTTCTCTGCTGTACGCACACAGTATGTGAGTATACTGTGTGCGTACAGCTAACAAAGCAAAATATATTTATTTTGCTAATGAAACCAGGTTTTTATTTAATTTACATATCTATTTATTGGTTTTATTTAATACTTACTTATTTAAATTTTCCGTCCGTGTGTCGCCACGTCTAAAGCACGTAGTTTGTGCGCGACGGCTGCCTGACGTTACAGCCGATATTTTTCCAAAAGCCCGTCTCTGACGCCGCCGGCGCTGCCAAACTGACGCGACATAGCTATACTATACACAATTTTGAAATAGAAATAAATGTGTCGTTTATTTCATAAATACTTCCCTATATCGTCTCAGAATTCCGTTTATTTTTCCAATTTATAATTTTAACTGACCAAACTATTATTACACCATGAGTTTTATTTTAATGAATACTGTACTCAATACAAATTTAGGGCTATAATTAAAAGAAAAAACTCGAAACTCACCGCAGAAAACACACTATTTCAAGGGTGAGTAATGAAGTGAATTCTTACAGAATTAGAGTGGTGTTTCAGGAGCACATAAAACATTACATTGTCGAGTCGTGGTTCCTTTTCTCTAATTTGTTCTCACGAGAATATTTCGGCGCATGCGTTTTCGCTTTGATTTCATTCATTTGTTTGTGAAATTTCATCTATCCGATAAATAAAATGCCTAATAGTAAATATTTAAAATAATATTTTTCACTTAATCCCTCGTACCAACCAATTTCCGTACCATTAATAGTACAACTCATGTAAAAATCTAAAATGATTAACGAGACGAACACGTGTACAATGTCGTATAATAATTCTAAAGGTTGAATGAATAACGGTCATCCAGTTTGATTGGACAATCAATTCTCAAACGGAAATGTTTGCAAGGGAGGCAAAAAATTAATGATGGGAAATTGGGGAGGATAGGGAAAAGTGATCAGTCCACTGTCGCTCGGGAGACAAGGGCATTATTATTGATACTGAATGAGGATTATAAATGCTATGATAAGGAATTTATACAAAATTATTTGCTTGAATAAGTGGACTTGTCAATCGTTAGAAATGCCCGTCTTCAGCAGACGAAATTTATCACGTCATAAAGAATACGATATCTAAATGTGCTATATTCAAGTACTTTTGAATTAAATATAAAAATATATTTTTTATAGAAGGGGAAGGCGGACGAGCATATGGGCCACATTTTTTTTTTATATATTTGCCGGGAGGGCAAATGACTCTACTCCACCTGATGGTAAGTGGTAATAGAGTCCAAACGCGACGACGGCCAGTACAGACGGGAAAAACGTTCTGTACTAGCCGCCTTCGCCTTGCCGGCCCGCAAGATGCCTCTTCACGTCTCGTTTGAAGGAACCCGGGCTGTAAGAGGAGGGGAACACGTGAGCTGGTAAGGAATTCCATTTTTTGGAAGTGCGACAAAGAAAGGAGTTGCCAAATTTCTTTGTTTGCGATGGAATTGATATCACAGTTAGGCGGTGACATCGAGAACCAGCTCGCGTGGACTTAAGAAGGAAGGGGGAAGCAGGAATTAGAGAGAATAACATGATGGTAAGTGGTCACCAACGCCCATAAACATTGGCATTCTAAATGTCAACCATCGCTTACATCACCAATGCGCCACCAACCGTGGGAAATATTATGTCCCTTGTGCCTGTAATTACACTGACTCATCCGGAACATATACATACTAACCGGAACACAACAATACCAAGTACTGCTGTTTTGCGGTAGAATATCTGATGAGTGGGCGGTACCTACCCAGACGAGCCTGCACAAAGTCTCTACCATCATATTATATAATATATAATTTATCATATAGAACGAAACATCTACAAAACGTTATAAAAAACAAAAATAGGTAAAGCAAAACTTTTTTTTATGAATGTACAACTTTTTAAACTAACATATGTATTAAATCACAAATACATAAAATGTCAAATGTACATGAGCATGTTACCAGAAACAACATAGTCGTGAGTAAACAATTAAAAATACACACAGTATAAACATTTATTATTATTTTTACCTATTCAATGTATTCCCAAACTATTATATTTTGAATTAATATGTAACAATTAAAAAGATACGTTTTATTACGAAATTCATCTGGTTGAAAAAAGTATACATTTTTATAGAACGTAAAGAAAATATTATTCATTTTTTATTATGACTTTATTTTCGTTAAAAAAATCATAACGATGATAATTGAAACAGTATTGTTTAAATTATAACATTGCTTATCAATAATAATCATAAGCCAGTAATTATTAATACATTTAGTGAAAACCGCAACTATACCCTGACAAACAATTTCGCAGCGGAAGAAAGCTGAAAGATTAATTGTAGGAGGGAAAGGCAGACCGGATATCCGCTCCACGGGATGTTTACAGTTTACTGGATGCGATCTTTAGCTCTTATTTGCGTTGTGAGACTCGAAATTTAATTTAATGGCGCCATTTTTATTATTATATACACACTCCTACCGACAATAGACTATTTTTCTAATATTAAGGTGTATTACATATTAGCAAGTTACTTTTAAAATAGTATAACGTCATCGGAAGCGATTAGCATTTGAGACAGGCTCGGCCAAGTTCAGGCGCTTGTACCCATTGAATAAGTACCTTATTGTAATCTATCCATAACTTAAGGACACTAAGTATACACATCATTGTTTGTTAAAATAAATAAGCGAATACGCTGCTGCTGTCTAAAAATCCACAATAATTATAGTACATAACAAAGTTTTGACTGATGGGCTCCTAACGCATAATCGCTATTCAGACCGCACTGTTAGGAGTCGGCAACAAAACTCATAAAAGCGGTGTGTAACTCTCTACTTTAAAATTACAAACAGTCGGCCAAGTTTCACTGAACTCATCCCAGGACCGCGGGGAATTTGTTAGTTACACTGGATATGGCTATACATTAAAATTATCATAATTGTTAAAAAATACGACCTTACACTCTTCATTCTATTTACTAAAGCTTAAGCTAAGTTATCTGTTGGAAATATAACAAATTCATTATAATAATTTACTTCGTGGTACTCATTACATATTCTATCGCCAATACCATAATAAAGTTGGTGCATTGGCGCAATAGAAATGGTTAATATTTCTTATAGTGCCTGTGTATTAGTGGTGGTGACCCCTTACTATCAGGTGACCTTATTGTCAGTCTGTGTATATTTTATAACAAAATAAAGTAGAATATAGTAATACTTTATTTATAAGCGCACGAAAATAAAAATAAAAAATAAGGTACTGAATACACTAATATTACTAATATTACCAGTAAGTCTGAACATTATTGTCATTATACAATTATATACATAGGTATAGACTTTATTTGATACAAGCCGAGATGGCCCTGTGGTAAGAACGCGTGGATCTTAACCGATGATCGTGGGTTCAAACCCGGGCAAGCACCACTGAATTTTCATGTGCTTAATTTGTGATTATAATTCATCTCGTGCTTTACGGTGAAGGAAAACATCGTGAGGAAACCTGCATGTGTCTAATTTCACTGAAGTTCTGCCACATGTGAATTCTACCAACCCGCATTGGAGCAGCGTGGTGGAATAAGCTCCAAACCTTCTCCTCAAAAAGAGGAGAGGAGGCCTTTAGCCCAGCAGTGGGACATTCACAGGCTGTTACGGTTACGGTTACGGATACACATCGATATGTTCTGACGAGAAGTAACCGTTATTATATATATATATATATATATATATATATATATATATATATATATATTTATATTTTCTACTTAAATTACTTAAAATATTTGATTTATTTATTCATCCCAGTATATATTAGGTCCTTACATATGAAATTGGCATTTTGTACGGGAGGAATATAAAGTCATTTTTTTTTGTAAAATATATTTAATTAATCAAAGTAAGCACTGTTGTTATTTAAGCACTTTTGCCATCTCATAGGTAGTTCATTGATCCCTTTACTAAAAAAACCATGAGGGCGAGAATCAATAAACTCTTTGAAGGCGGTTTGGACTGCCGCATCGGAGTTGAATTTTTTTCCTTGTAAGAAGTGGTCCAAATTCCGGAAAAAATGGTAATTTGTTGGAACAAAGCCCGGGGAGTACGATGGATGTCGCAGACATTTAAATTGTAGCTCATCTAGCTTAGTGGCTGTTCGTTGTGCAGTGTGTGGTCTTGCGTTGTCGTGATGCAGCAGTGGCCTAGAGCGATTGACCAATCTCGGTTGTTTAGCAGCTAGTTCTTTCTTCACGGTTTGCAGTTGCTGACGATAGATATCTGCCGTAATCGTTTAGCCAGATTTTAGAAAGCTGTAGTAACGACACCGGCGCTAATCCACCAAACACTCACAAGTAACTATTTCTGAGTCAACTATCGTTTAGGGCAGGGTTTGGCTGGGTCTCCAGGATTCAGCCATTGCGACGAGCACTTCCGATTATCGTAAAGTATCCACTTTTCATCACAAGTAATGATTCGATTTAAAATCCCTTTATTATTGTGTCGGTTGAGCAAAGTAACACAGCAGTCGACGCGTGTTTGCAAGTTCGATTCACTCAATTCATGAGGTACCCATCGTTCAAGTTTTTTTACTTTCTCGATTTGCTTCAAGTGGATTATACAGTTATACAGTTTATACAGTTTTATAACTTACCTCGAAGCCTGCAGCTATCTCTGAAGTGCTTTGTGATGGATCTGCTTCCACAATAGCCTTTAATTCTTCATTTTCCACTTTGGTCTCCGGCCGTCCACGGGGTTGGTTCTGAATGTCAAAATTTCCAGAACAAAAACGTTGAAACCAAAAACGTACCGTGCTTTCTTTTGCGACACCAGCACCGTACACATTATTAATCCTTCGAGCTGTTTCTGCAGCACTGGTGCCACGATAGAACTCGTACTCGTAAATATACCGATATTTCATGTTTTCCATTGTGCGGTAATAAGCGACGCCAAAGAAAAAAATAATGAGGTAAAAACAAATTATTGACTGATTTCAAAACTCAAATGTACCAGCTAAATGAATTTATAAATTTGAATTTGGAATTCTTAACCAAAGAGGAGAAATTTCAGATCAAAGTGATCAGCACGACAAAACGCTAATTTCATATGTAAGGATTAGGTCCTTGATTATTTATTTATACTTAGTATTATAATGAATAGAACAGTTTAATGTTTAGAAATATAAGTAGTTTTAACTAAGTTACAAATACTCATCATGTGTGATATATTCTATTAAATTAAATATGTTCCTTCTTCATAAATTAAAATTGACATACAATGAATGAGATATTAAGATTTAGTCAGACCATCAAACAAATTTATGATTTGAAACGCTTTCATGTGTATCGTTCGTATCTTCATTCCATGGATCACATCCAGAGCAATACAGTTCTATTGAGTTATTTCGTAGCACTTCACACATGTAGAGAAGTCCAACAAACTCATCCCAGATGAGCTTGTATGAACACGGGGCTCGCTGTCATACTCGACGTTAAAAAACTTTACCTTTTCGCTACACTAAAAATACTTGTATGGAAAAATGTTTAGTGTCTTGTAGTGGGATTATAAGAGTCCTATGTGAGTTCAAAGTTTTTCATTTATACATGTACATATGTGCTTATCGTATTTTATATATTTTTTCTTAAATGCTATATATATATATATATACATATATATATATAACTTATCATATAGTACGTAGTAACTAAACCGTAGTAATTAATGAACTTTTAACACTAGGTATTATTATTTTAATTTTAACAGTGATTTATTTTTGTACAATTAGTATTAACGACGGTGTCATTTTAATTAACAAAACGATGAGTTAAATAATACAGTGATATTAACAAACATTATTGAATATACTTTTCTATGTAATAGCGGTTATATATGTTTGATCTTTTGTAAGTTTAAAAACAAAGTTTTAAAAAGATTCAACAAATTTTTCTAATGTTGCAATAAACATGAGTGCAGTTAGTTCAAAACGGGGCAAGTTCGCAACTACCGCCATAACGAGGTAAATTGAAAAACATTATAAAAACGAGATTCTTCGGAGCCCTCGTCATTTCCATTTATACGGTTAGTCCATATCAGTTAGCTTAGTATCCTACAAAATAAAGGCGAACTTGGAAAACCTACAAAATTTCATACATTTATTAAGAATACTAAAACAAATTTATATATAATTAATCGAAATCAAAATTTGTATACAATACAATCGATTGAAACAAACGCGCTAGCGAAGATATCGAAATTGAAATAGTGAAAAGTATCGGTTTGTTCAAAAGCGAACAGAATTTTCAGCAACATTTCAAAAAAAATCATAATCGGAATCCTTGTCAATTTCAACACGATTTGACTGCCATACGATCAAGCCAAAATGTTATATCACTTGTAGGCGTCATACAAAATTGTCACGTCGTACATAATTGATATCAATAACAAATCTTAGTTTAACGAACTCTATCTCTAGAGTAAATACGTTTATGCTCAATAAATAATACATCATAAAATGCTATTATAGATTATGTACGTAAGGAAGGTTATGGGCGGCGGAATGCTTGTATTATAAATATAATATTTAAGGTAGTAATAAAATTATTACTACCTTAAACATTGACGCATTATACTTATAAGACACATAGATTTGTCATAAGTTTTCAATTATTAGTCATACACATTGCTCACTAATTTTCGATGACGTCATGAGAGATGAGGTTTTTTTCATTTTTGTAAAAAAAATACTATAGCATAGGTACGAAAATCAAGAAACTATCACAAATAGCCAAATCATTAATAACAACATCATATCTTATTGAAACTCGCGAAATAGCGACCAAGTTCTATTATCACTTCTCAATGGAAATGCGTCTCTATTCCACACTTCGCGTGCGTCACGACACATCGCGTGTCAGCCTTGGTGGTCCTTTCCAACTAACGACACAGACGTCACCGTGTCTCTGGATCGTATACGAATATCTAATACATGTAAATTCGTAAGACACTAAAATCAAACGTGACTAAAATTTTTTTCAGACCGGAAGACAATGTTTTATTTGTCACGATGCAAAATGTTCCATCGCACGGTCTTTTGGTCATAAATTTGTGGAGAATTTCTTTATAGAGTGTCGCTATTTTCCCAGGATACTGCGTCGTATTTTAATAGTTCTTGAAATTCTATGTTTATTCTATGTATGTCTTTCATTATAAATTATTTCAATAAACGTCAATTTGGCTCTTTTTTTCATGTTTGTTATTCTGCCGTCGTTATTGTACAATCCTTACTACTATCCCATTATATAATACCTAAGAATACCTTATTTGCTTGAACGAGCTAAGATCTATTAGTCTGATTTGAAAAAGAAATATTTTACGTTATATTTCACAATTCTTGATTATAACATCGCTCTACGACCCATGTAGGCGCAGTAACGGTTATCGTGGGCTAAGCCGCAGTTTTTTCAGTTATTATATATTTTTTAATTATTCCATATACTTAATATACAAATTTAACGCTGGTTAAACACGAGGTACAGCTTTATGATTTTTTTTTTAATTAATCACTTTGACATTACATTAGCTACGCAGGCGGACACTGCATGGATTCCAATGAAAAACCGTATAGCGAAAGCTTTTGTCTCCAATTAATATCGTAAATTTATATATCGGTAAACAGAATGTTCCTAATCACCGATAAAAATGTATATTCGTATTAACATTATCACGGCAATATATTAAGTAGGTACGTATTATATTTCTTATTTGATCATAGATTTAATAAACTAAGCGGAAATATCATTGGTTTGTGGTTAAAGCAATTGTCTACGAGAATTCAATATTAGAGGATTTTGAGGCGGTGGTTTTAATAAACGCGATCACGAGACACATGGATAATCCAGGATGATTTATGAATGCTTCGCTTTCAGAAAGCTCAGGTATATAATACATAAATGGTATATACCGACGTGTAGTCATTCATTGTACAAAAAAACAATTTTAAAAATACCTTTCTCATAACAAATTTTGTTTCATAAACGTTTTACATTTTTTTTTTTGAAATATGGCCTTATATACGTTAATGAGATTTAATAGAAATTTTACAACGTGAAAATTTTAGTTACAAAAGCTTCTTAAGTTGTAATATATGTATGTATCATAATTTTGCATTGAGCATATAAATGCTAAAAAAAGCATCATTGATGACACCTATAAAGGTGTCATCAATGATGCTTTTTTTATTTAAATGAGTACCACCTGATGTTTTTTTTATAGAATAGGAAGTCGGTCGAGCATATGGGCCACCCGATGGTAAGTGGTCACCAAACTCCCTTAGACATTGGCATTGTAAGAAATGTTAACCATCGCTTACATAGTCATGCGCCACCAACCTTGGGAACTAAGATTTTATGTCCCTTGTGCCTGTAATTACACTGGCTCACTCACCCTTTAATATCACATCACACAACAATATCAAGTACAGCTGTTTTGCGGTAGAATATCTGATGAGTGGGTGGTACCTACCCAGACGAGCTTGCACAAAGCCCTACCACCAGTAAATTTAGGTTATTGGTCAATGTCTCTAGAAAGAGCCGCTGACAAAATATCAACCAATCTAATTAGGAATTAACATGTTCATTGTGTCCTGTAGTTACGTTGACTCATGCTTCAAACCGGAATCCAACAATAAAAAGTAGGTGAAGCTGTTTACGGTAGAATATGTGATAAGTGGGTTATACCTACTCAGACTGGATTGGATTATGATGCATAGTCCTTTTACGAAGTAAAATATCTTGAGAAGGACTCACGACAGCGTAAGTCTATATTTTATAGAAAATATGCAGTTGCCTCTTTAATGTATTAAATGCCGTAAATTGATTTTTATAATTTATAACTCAGACCAGTTGTCCTAGAAATAATAGAAGATAATGCAAATAATACATAAAGAGAAAACAGATATAGGATCGTGAATAACGTTTAGCTTCTACTAAATAAAGTGATTAAAAATTTCATACCTCGCAGCGATAGATCACCGTTTCAACAACTGTACAGAATCGCAATTCATTAAGTATTTATATAAATTCTACCAAGAAACGGAATGTTACCATGAGATACCTGTCTGATTGCAGATGCCGCGCTTCAAACTTCGTGTAGCTGTACTGAAGAGAACGATCTGTTAAATAGTTTACTGGGTTGTTTGTAAACCGAGCGAATTTCGGAATATTTGAATATTTAGAATGATCTAGAATAGTCAGGGTACAGCAATCGATGTCGAATCGCATTTATCTTTAAGTTTTTTTTTCGTACTGCGTCGTATTTTATTTTATACTTCATCAAGTTTACTAACTGGGTAATGAAAACACTACTCTTATCTATAATCAATAACTGAACTTATGAATGGTATCTTAATATTTAATACACAAAAACCTTTTTTTTTAAGTTTTTGATAAACCAGTAAAATATTAAAGAAAACGGGCTGATGAATATATGATTTAAGCCAGTTAAGAAGAAATATTTGAAATTGATCCGTGACGCTCCACTTTAATGTGGGCGTATACCTTCATAAGTAACTATCTCAGATTTATATTACGACACATGGATGTTTCCTCATGATGTTTTTATTTTATCACTGAACGTTAGATGAATCATAAGCACAAACTCAATATGATACAAAACTAATAATACTGCCCATATTCAAACCTGCGTCTCTTAAACATTCGAGTTACTAGATCACAATAAATTATCATTATTTTTACGTGATTATTTAATAACGGTTTTTATGTGAATTTATATATAAAATGCGTGTGGTGGGGGGAGGAGCATGTGTTAGGTATATAAATAGCCTGTGTCTTTACTTGGGGTACAAGCTTCCTTCATACCAAATTTACAATATAATTTACAATATATTTACAAAATAATTACAATATAATCTTGTATTCTATTTTCATATAATTTATAAATAAAATAATTACTTCTTAGTTTATTACCTTATACGATATTAGCGTGCGTCGCCGTTAGAAAATTTCCTATTTTCATGAAAACAAAGCCGTTTTAATATCCATAATACATATAATAAATAAAATCTGTTAATAATACTATTTAAGAAGTCTTAACACAGTTGTGACAATTCATTAAAGTAACCAATAAAAATAAATTACTTAATATATAGAAAGACGGATGATATTTTATAAATACAAATATATATAAATGACATTATATCAGTCGTAAATCCACATTTGAATCAAGAGAGATAAATGGCCGCTCTATTGATTCACTCATATAAGTAACAAGATGTCGAGCGAAGTCGCGTGTGGGGGCGTAATGTACGGTATAAATCGCACAAATTGACAACATAACTGGCGAACGAGTACGTAATGCCGCTACCAACTTGAAATTGAATTATCTTACATTTATTGAAGCGTTGTCTCACAATTATTTACACAGAAAATACATTGAATATGTCACCAACAAATTTTACATTTTTTGTTTATTTAAACGTTACTGTTTTTTATTGTTTAAAACAAATATACCTATATAGATACATATAATATATATTTAATATATAATCATATAATAATAATAATAATAATAATAATAATGTCCTCCAGACCGATTTCGGCCACGGCGGCCAATCTCAAGAGAGATTAGCCAACTACGCAGGAGATATTATAGTGCACAAGTGTGTGCGCAAACACAGGTGCACTCTCTATTCCCTAACTCTCATAATCCGATGGGACGGCAATCCGACACGACCGGAAAGAGTTCAGGCGCAGGACCAACGACTTTACGTGCTTTCCGAGGCACGGGAGTGTACACACTTCCAATTTCCACACTCCGGGCTGCTACTGAGAATTTTCTGACAGAAAAACCCAATAACTTTTTATTGGCCCGACCTGGGAATTGAACCCAGGACCTCCGGGTCTGCGGCCTTATATCAAGCCACTAGACCAACAAGGCAGTCATAATCATATTACTTCGGTTATATAGCAGAGTAAAAAAAAACTAGTAATTATTTTACAAGATAAGATATTATCGTATATAAAATTATATGTTTATAATTGTACATATAATTTTACTAACAAAATAATAATAGTAAAAGTTAAATTCATTTGCGATAATTTGTTAGGCATTAATAACTAAATGCGAAATTAATTCTGTCCGTTGTAAGTCCGTCTATCTGTTTGCTGTACACAGCTAAGCGGCTGAATTATTTTTGATACAACTTGGTATAGGAATAGATGGACCCCATGAGGAAGAAAATTAATAAGTGTTTTTAATAATCCTTTATGGGTTGTAAATATTCATACATTTGAGTCATGATATCCCAGTGACGAGAACATGTAGGTAAATTTTAGCAGAAGATTGCAGGTTATATATTCTGGTAAGCAAACAATTTTTATGTGTTTCATTTGTGTTTATAACAATTCCTCTTGTTCTCGGTGGAAGTAAAATATGGCGAGGAAGACAGTTCATGTGTCGGATAACCAAACCGCATTGGAGCAGGGCGATGGTTTATGCTCCAAAATTTTTTCATTATAAAAAAGAAGAGGCACTTGCAGAGGTGTGGGTCAGTGACATTGAGATGAATTAATACAAATTATAAACACATTAAGTACATGAAAATTCAATTGCCTACCCGGGCGTGAAACTTGAACTTTCTGTGAAAATTTACAAACTTCAATCACCAGGCCACCTCAGCATTACTTTTTTTAAATGTTTCTGTAATCTTGACTAATTTACTTATACACAAAGCAGCGCCATCTTTACATATCATAAGGTATTAATTGTTCGTGAAGAAAATTGGTACACTTACTTCTTATATTAGACGGTAGATGGCACTCTTCTCAAAATATTTGTTATAAAAAAATATAACTTGTTATCTTGTCCATGACAAATCACTTCCCTTAATTAAATTACAAGACCATAGGAAATAATTATAGTTCCCGCATATAAGCGACAAATTGTTAATTAAAAGCTAGATAATTTATTACCATTTTGTTACCGCTGCGAAGATATAATTTGTTAATTATTAATATGGAGGACCATCATTTTAATTTTTATTGCAATAATATCATTCATCCTGATTAATATAATATCATTGATGCTGACTGGATTTTTTTATTACTTTTCTATCTAACCTTTATTGTTATGCTAAATATAAAAATGACGTAAATTGCCATAATTTGATGTCGTTGCAGTACATATTTGTGGACTTAAACCGTTATACGATTTAATTACATTAAAAGTTCCCAATATGACCCGAATCACGATGAATCACGACCCTACTAAGAATGTAAAAAAAATTAAATGTTGCGTTTATATTTTGAAAACAATACATTGCATAATAAATTAATCTTAAGTATACGTATTGTATTTCATCAAAAAGTATCATTAAATTTAATTCAAGGGTCACTTGAATCTAGATACTGGAGTAAGTGTATCCTGTAATATAAACTATAGCCACTGTATCTTATACATGAACAATAGCGCAGGCATGTCTGTTTGTTTTTATTGCATATTATGTATAAGTTTTCTTAAAGTTAAACTTAACTATTAAAGTTAACTTAAGATTCATTGAAGGTTCACTTTGGCCATAATAAGGAAAAAAATCAAAGTCAAATATGTGTGAAAGGCTTTCGACTCAAAAAGGTTTTACTTCTATCTCGTGTACAATGCAGAGCGGACTCGTGATTTTTTTTTTCATTGCGCAATCATTTGCAACCAATGGCAGCACTTGTTTAAAAACTATAATCAATTACCCTTTCTACTTCAAAGTATTTGAGTATATATTCTTCAAATTCAAATATTTGAATCTATAGTCTTAAAACTAATTTAATTTGCCTTCTTAGATAATTAAGTGAAAGTACGATTGCAAATACAAATAAAATTTATAAAACCTTTTTATTAATTAGACTGATTAGTTATACAACACATAATCAGATGTAAAGCCACGAGCTAGATACTTGTTATATTATAATAAAGCAACAGTCACTATAGCGATGCATTATTCAATTAGACTGATAACACTTAAGAAGATTACTGCTAATAAAATTGTAATGTCTTGTTTCCGAGACGCGTGGGCCACTCGAAAAACGACCAGTGTGACCCCAGCTTAAGCACGACAGATAAGACACAGTTAACTTCGAAGAAAACAATATTTGGGAAATTTTAGGCTACCGTTGTTTACATCCCCAATACGCCCCCAACCTTGGGAACGAAAATATTATGTCTCTTGTGTATGTATAAGTTACACTCACCTTCCAAAAGGAACACAACAGTACCATGTATTGCTCTTTGGCGGTAGATGTAGAGATAGGCTGTGATGGGAGGTGTGGTACCTACCTAGACGGGCTTGCACTAAAGCCTACCACCAAGTAACTATAAGTGTATATCTATGTGATCTATTTATTTTATATAGCTTATCAGTTCCGCCTAAAGAACTACGTCATACTAGATTTAATCGAGAATTTTAATATTGTAAATGTTACATTCCTTTTATTTGTATACACACAAATAACAAAGTATCAATGATCTATATTTTATTTAAAGTTAATTTAAAAATGAAATGTTTCTACTAAGCTGATCTCTACCAATCAGAATCGCTTATGATTTCGAAGTGACTGCGATTGTAGGCGCTGCAATTACTCTGCAAGTACACTCTATTGATAGTGCCTTCATAATAATGGCTTTGATTGTCTTAGTCATACTATTTTGTAGTAACGTTGAATCATCTTCCTCATCTCATCCTATTACCTAATGAAATTATACAATTATCATAGAAAACAAACCGTTTGGTTTTTTTCATGGTTGGAACTCGTGAATCGTAGCCGATGATTGCAGATTACAGTCCAGGCAGGCACTACTGAATTTTCATGAGCCTTATTTGTATTTATCTTGTGTTGAAGGAAAATATCGTAAGGAAACCGTGAAACTACATGTGTATCTGCCAACCAGCATTGGATCAAGGTGCTATAACCTCCAAACCTTCTCCTCCAAAGGAGAGAAGGCCCGGCATTTACAGGCTGTTACTTTAATTTACTTTTTTTAACCTGAAAACGTCGTTAAATTTTCACGTGTTCTATTTACTTATCTATATGGACACATTTCATTAATTAAACACACATAAACTAACAGCAAAAGCCAGCAATCTTTGATTATAATAAAACATATATACTTAAAAATAGACAGATTGTTTGACCTAACCTTTTGGACACATTCTGACAAATATTTGGTAATTTGGATAATCTAACTTCTAATCTGCTTAAATTATGGCATTCTTATATAAAAACAAACAAATATATATAAAATCAGTGAGAGGAAGTACTTTATCAGTCGTACCCACAAAACCGGCGCTTAAAAGCAGATTAGATCAATCTAGCTCGCGAAATTGATGACACATTTCGTGCGTAATTTTCACAAGGAGCCGGCACCTCAAACCCACAACTGCTGATGGCTTTAGAAACTTTATTACTACTTATACTACTTTTATTTACATGCAAAAAAACAAATGATTTCTTTTATTCGATACTATTACCTCCAACTTAATTAATTACTACTTAGTTCATTATAATATTATTTGACATGACTTGATATAAATTTTAATGTGTATTTTTTATATTATTACACTTAATAGAACAACTTAATAAATATTAATTAAATATTTATCTTTAAAATTATGTCAGCTGTAGTAATTCCATTACTAATTGCTTAAAAGATATCCGCCCAAATTTAATACCACCCCTAGCAAAAACCCAATTATACGTTTCTCTATCAATTACAGATGACGAAAAAAATTCCCTTTAATCCAAAGGGATCCGTTGAACGGTTAAGTGTTGGAGTTTAATAAACTGTTTAATTAAGGACGCGTCAGATCGGGAGGGAACAGTTTGGTGCGCGCGCGCGTCCCGACACCATGCTGGTGTTGACGCTCTTTCTTGTTACGAGCATCTCTGTCCAAGCACGAACATTTAACATAACCCACCTCATAGTACCTGAAGTTGTACCTCCTGGACAAGAAGAGGTCGAAATAGAGTGTCGATACGACGCCAACTTCACTCTACTAAACTGGTTCAAAGAACCAAACGAATTTTTCCGTTACAGACCTGGTCGCGCACCGAGCACCAGGTCCTTCCCTGTCCTCGGCGTCGGAAGGGTCGAACTCATAGCATGTGGTCCGACAGCTTGTCGCCTAAAGCTCGGAGCCCTTACAGAAGAAGCCACCGGGTTATACAGGTGTGATATTGAGCGGGATGTAACGCCGTACAAGTTTGCAACGCGTAAAGCATACATGGAAGTTCACGGACATGAACATAGAAGACCTTTACTGGAAGGTTTGGGTGAAGAGTTCGGAGAAGGCGACGACATGCGAGCATACTGCCGAGGTGACCCCGACACAGAGATCCGTTGGTACCTTAACGGACGCGAGCTAGAAGAAATGAGAGGTTCCACGACATTAAAAAGAAAGAGTTCACGTTTAATTTTTCTAGGTATTCCGCCAATGGTGACAGTTCAGTGTGCTGAGTTCAAATTCGGTAAACTGTATGGGTCTAATCAAGAAAAAGCCCGTTGGAAGGATCTTATTGGGAAAGACGAAAGGCCACAAGAGCAGAAGAGTGAGGCCAACACTTTAAAAATATGTTCAAACTTGGTTTGTATTATGTTTAGTTTGTATATAATGTTTGTTAAAATTGTGAAATAGTTACCTACAAAATGTTATCACATTTATTTTAAAGTAAAATCGGGTTCCTTTAATATTATGCAGTTGTAAAATATTTTTATTGTTTAATTTTAAATATATTTTGAGATGTTCATATTCAAATAAAAAAATACTTGTTATAATTTACCTGTGTAAATGTGTATTATATACCGATATAGAAAGACAATTTTCAAAGCAAAATAATTAATTAGCATGTATACTATAAAATGCTATTTTACTTTCAAAAAGCTATAAACTTTATACATATATGTATTACAAAACACCGATGGGAATGTTGTATAAACAATGTAATTTTACTTCATCGCTAACAAACATTTGAATGATTTTGATTTCTTAGATACAGGTAAGACAGTTTAAAACTTGATTCCCTTTTTATTTCTTTACTTCTGTTCGACTTTTATTTATTTCGCCTAATTTGTGTAGACTTTACAATATATGTAACAAGTTAGTTAACAACAGAGTTTTCTACGTTAAAGGTTATTAATATTTTGTAACGAAAATTTTGAAATACTCATAAAAAATCAACAGAAAGATAAAATTAAAACCGGTAAACTTTTTATGTAAAAAACAAAAATACTTATTTATATTATCTGATTCTGGGTGTATATCTCTCTATCACGATTATAGAACTGCCAAACTGACGTGCACTAAGCACTTAGAATCATAAAATAGCGGGTTGGTTGTGAGCTAAACTGATGTATTACATTCGATGTATAATTTTATAAAAAATGTATTTTTTAATGATTCACCAAATATTTATATATATACTTACCAAATATTTTTAGATAAAAGTTGTGTTATTTGACTTGACCAGATGTTTGACTTTTAATTGCCAAATTTAATTAAATAATGTACCCAACTTACAAAAACTCTTATTTACATATATTATACTTACTCCTATCAGCATGTATTTTTTTGTTGAATAGATAGGCGGACGAACATATGGGCCACCTGATGGGAAGTGATCACCAACCCCCATAGACGTTAGCATTGTAAGAAATGTTAACCATCGCTTACATCGCCAGTGCGCCACTAATCTTGTAAACTAAGATGTTA
Source organism: Nymphalis io (assembly GCF_905147045.1). Lineage (NCBI taxonomy): Eukaryota > Metazoa > Arthropoda > Insecta > Lepidoptera > Nymphalidae > Nymphalis > Nymphalis io. Next base: position 12,803,841 of record NC_065892.1, on the reverse strand, counting down.
CGTTCCTTGTGCCTGTACACGGGCTCACTCACCCTTCAAACCGGAACACAACAATACCAAGTACTGCTGTTTTACGGTAGAATATGATGAGTGGGTGATAACTACCCAGACGAGCGTGCACTAAGCACTATAATGAAAAAATGCGACATAATGATAAGAGTGGTCATTGAATTCTAATTTTATCAATGATTATTCCAGCGTTCAGTTTTCATTTGAATTTATAAGTACATAATAATTAATAAAATCACATGACACTTTCTCCACTAAGCTGCACTCAAAAGAGCATTGAGATTTTTCATCACGATTAAACGTATAACTTTATATACTTAACTTATAAATTAATAAAAATAATCATTACCATAAGATTCCTATTATTTTTATTTTTATTTAGTAGGTTATTTGTTAAGAAATTGTATTGTTGGTCTCTTTCAAGTAGCTAGCTTATGTAGATCATGGTTCAAATAAATCGAACTATTCATGTTTTACGATTATGGAATTCATAAAATTCACGCCGATGTCTAGGAAAGTTTGTTAATGGGCTTTGTGTCCACCCATCATATCCATCCATCCATCATCAGATATTCTACCGCAAAACACTAGTACCTGGTATTGTTGTGTTGTTAGTATTGTGTGAGCCAGTGTAAAAACAGGCGCAAGGGACATAACATCTTAGTTCCCAAAGTTTTTGGCGTGTTGGCGATATAAGCGATAGTTAACATTTCTTACAATGCCAATGTCTATGGGCATTGATGACCACTTAGCATCAGATGGCCCATATGCTCATCCGCCTACCTATTCTATATAAAAATAACCTTACCTACCCTACTGCGCTCGCTAACATAATAGTAATTGGGCAATAAGTACTTCCTATGGCAAACGCTCACCATTTTATCGATGTAACGAAATGACAAGAAATTCAGTTTTGGTTAATTGTTAAACTGCACAATCTATAATTCTGCACCAAGTGATCGTCAACTCGGTTAATTGTGTTTAAAGAGTACGTAATAAAGTATCTAAGTTGCTCGCAAGTCGTGATTAGAAACCTTATGGAAGCCTGGATCTTTAACACTTTGACGAGGCTATGCAAATGAACTAATATTAAATAATAAAACTATGTAGTCGTGTTATTATTTTAAGGTTACACAATATGATGTGTAACAAATTTGACATCTATCCTTTATTCCAAACAAATTGGAAAAGTTGCATAATATTGTATTTAAACACAAACGCCACTAAATGAATTTTATTTAATAACGTTGTGTTAATGTGCAAAAACACGCAATCACATTTCTTTGAATCTGTTTTACAAAATATTGCACCACATTCATAAATAGTAAGTATACATGTAACTGGTAACACTAAAAAAATATTACAAAATATATAAACCTTTTTTCTCAGCTTGTTTCCTTTCAGTGAATGCTGCCATTTTTATATGGATAAAACTATTATTCTGTAAGTACACAAATTACAGAGGTAATTACAATCATAAAAACTATAATTTTTCGGTTGCTTAAAAATTCAAATAGGTTAACCCTATTCAATATGGCGGACAAAGTGGTGGAAAAACCCTTGCTAGTAAGCCCCTTTATATGACAAGCTGTCAGACGCCATTGCGCAAATAAGCGGAGTCGTGTGTGCATGATACACGGTTAAACATGTTAAAAAGTTTTTCTGAAATTTTAGTTTTATTTTATATTCGGTGCCCAAATTGTTCTATAAGAACTGATATATTATACTTTTCTCCGTCTTGATCAAGTGTGAAACGTAGTTAATTAACTAGTGAATATATTTAATTTTACCATAAGCAGTTTCCCAGAAATCACAATCACCATGCCTAAAGGAAAGAAAAAAGGAAAATACGGTAAGTTTTCATACAGTTTTTGCAATGAGAAATGTCATTATGCGTTAAATCAATGCTGCGTCTGGAATTTGCAAGAATGATATCACGCGGCGACCTTGTGTTCACAGTCTCCGTTTGCATTCATGACAAGTCCACGTATATTAGCAATAATATTAGTTTTAACCATATGTTTGCAATGATTTCAAAATAGACCCTAATAACTTCCCTATTTTACAAGCGTTAGAATGTAACAAACTTTCACGATTTCATAACAAATGACCCACATGCGTGTAACCTTTTAACGTAATGGATATATTTTTTTTATGTCAAACACAAAAATTGTTTGACCTTGGAGCTAATTATCTTAGAATTATATAACAAAATATTGTTTTAACGAGTTAGATAATCTTTTTTATTTATTAAACAAGTACCTTTATAATCATAATTTTATCCTTATTATGTTCAAACAATAATTTCGAAATTATTTTACGAAATATTTTTCAATACAAATAACAAAACGTTCTTAATTGTAACATAACTAAATTGGAAAAAAAATCAAAACTTGGATACAAAATATTGATATACTTTATATCTTTTGTGTCCATTTGGTTATTAAGTTTTTCACATCTACCTTAGAATACAAAAGATCTACATTGCCTTAAACTGTAAAAAGCATAATACAAGAAATATGTAAACTTCTTATTTATTACTTCTTACATACATTTTAATACTGCAAATGCATTAATTTTGATTGATATTAAAAAGTATAATTTTCATGTGAAATAAACAATTCTTCTTCAAGACTCTAAATGTACATATCAATTAAAGTGTTCATTATATTGGTAAACAAATTGTTACATAGTTTCACCTGTTAAAAAGTTAATAACTAAATGGCTAAAATATAATTGTCAAATAAAACCTAAAGTGACCTAATAAGCTCAAAATAATTTTATCCACAAATATAATTAAAATCTTATCATAAACTGGTAATATTATTTCAGAGCACAGGAGAACAGAAGTTGCTTATTCATCAGACGAAGATGCTGGCATAGACATGACCAATGATAACTTTTCGGAGACCTCTGGTGCATCCGACCTCAGAAGTAACCATGATGATGCTGGTATGTATGCTTACTGTATTAACAGGTTTCCAATATGTGACCATAGCTAAGCAATAACAGGAATCATGTATGATACACAGGACAGAGTAAGGGTTAAAAAAATATATACTTAACCATTGTATTAAATACATACAGCCTTACTTATAATATAACTAAATATTGCTAAGTGACTGTTTACTTAAGCACTGATTTATCTCTTTCTGTCAATTGCCTCGTTGGTCTACTGGCTACATATAAGGCCACAGACCCGGAGATGTTGGGTTCAAATTTCAGGTCAGGCCAATAAAATGTTATTGAGAATTACTGTCGAAAATGTTTTGTAGCAGCCCAGAAGTTGGAAGTGTGTACAATCCCTCAAAAAGCACGTAAATCCGTTGGTCCTGCGCTGGAACTCTTTCCAGTCGTGTCGGATTGCCATCCCAATGCGTTATGAGAGTTAGGGATTCCCTAACAATGGAAGAGTGCACCTGTGTTTGTGCACTATAATATGTCCTGCGCAGTTGGCTAATCTCTCTTGAGAATGGCCACTGTGACCCAAGTTGGTCTGGAGGACTATTATTATTAACTCATTTTGTAGAAATTGATTTGATATTCGAAAAACAAATGGCTTTGTTTAACTAATCACCTGGCAAACAATGTTTATAAGGCAGATAAGGAATGGTAATATTCAACCCCTGATTAATACCACGTTCTACAAAAATATAATTTTACTGTAACATTTTGAAATGATAGTCTGCTAATTGTAAATGCCTAGATTCCTTGGATATCTAAGTCAAGCCTGGTAATATTTGACAATGTTTTATATATAAATATTATTCTATTACTTTTAAATACTTAATATCGATAAACACAACAATATGATACTTATTGTGTTGGCAATATGTGTTAATATAGTTTTTCAATTGCACAATACATTAGAATCATGAAGCTGTAAAGAAAAATTGAAGCAACAACAATAATTAATTTTCTTTGTCAGTACAATTGACTTTGATTAATGATACATATTTATATGTAAGCCTTACAAACTAATTTCATCTTGTAATTGTTATAATATTCAACTCAACAAAACAAACTGAAATGAACTGAACAAAACAATTATCTATCTTAGACTTGCATATATCTTTAACATTTAAACTATTAAGTCTTCAATACACATCCATGCAAATGTTTTATTGAATTATTATGTGATTGCTAAGACCTGTTAAATTATCGTCAATACTCAACAACACATTACATATATGTACGTAAATGTATCTACATATTTGTAATTTTAATAGATGAAAAACTAGTTTTACTAAGATATAGTAGGTGATATATTAGAAAAACATTAATATTAATATTAATTTGAGTAGTAATATGTGTAATATGTGGCAGTAGACGGCTAAGGTGACCCTTCTTCTCATACTTTTGCCTGTGGTTTAGTTTCCCGCCACAATACTGATAGTCGAATTGTTTATTTTTTTTTTTTTTTATAGAATAGGAAAGTGGACGAGCATATGGGCCACCTGATGGTATGTGGTCACCAAACGCCCTTAGACATTGGCATTCTAAGAAATGTCAACCATCGCTTATAGCCAATGCGCCACCAACCTTGGGAACTAAGATTTTATGTCCCTTGTGCCTGTAATTACACTGGCTCACTCAATCTTCATACCGGAACACAACAATATCAAGTATTGCTGTTTTGCGGTAGAATATCTGATGAGTGGGTGGTACCTACCCAGACGAGCTTGCACAAAGCCCTACCACCAGTATAATATTATTAAAGTATAATATTGCTTTGATGAAAAGCATCTTTAAACAAAATTTCTATTAGTATGATTAACTTGAAGCTCTACCACATGGCATTGATTACTATTGTACACAATCATTTCATATTTAGATAAATATTGTTACTCAAATAAGACAGACTTGTCATGTTATGTTTATGTTTTTGTATCATATTCATTTTATTCTTACATTGTTTATTTAATCTAATGCATAGTGATGCTATAACAAATATTGGTATATTGGACACAGATAGTTGCATTATTTAGAAACAAAATGATAAAACCACTAAGATATAAATAATTTATTTGAACTATATTATTTAAAGTTTGATCATAAAATATCTTACAATATATTAGGCACTTGCATAATCTATATTTTGTGTGTGTTGTTGTTTTATTCGTAATAAAAAAAAAATTGAAACAAAGTAATAAAATTTAACAAACTGCAACTTTAATAACAATCAAGCTTATCACTTTTATAGATAAATTTAATATCCAACCTGATAAAAATAACCGAATGTTTACAAATGCATTTTGAGATAATTGTTGACGGCGACATAGTGAGGACTTAATCAAGTTATTACTATACAAGTTGACCGTAAAATTGGTTTAATATTGAATTTCAAAATGTTCTATTACAGAGAACGAAATCCAAGAGAAATTAGAAGAGAAGGTTCTAGAGATTATCGATGCGTTGAGCGCGCGAGCCAACGCAGCGCGCGCCGCGGCCCTGGTCGCGCTGCGCAGCGCGCTGCAGCGCCGCTACCTCGCGCACGTGCTCAGCGGGCAGCGCGTCACGCTCGCCGAGCACGTCACCAAGGCGCTGCGCCGCGGCCGCGACGGCGAGCGCCGCGCCGCCGCCGCCGCCGTGCCCATACTCGCCCTGCAGGTACGGTCCTTTAGTCGTGACATATTTATGACAGCTTTACATTTTTCATAAATATTATTTGTAAACATGCATCCAGGGTAGTGATTTCGAGACCATTATACTGTAGTGCATAAAAATAATAATACATGACTGCCTCGTTGTTCTAGTGGCTACATGACCCGTTTCTCCTAGTTTCGAATACCAGGTCGGATCAATAAAATGTTATTGAGATTTTGTGTCGAAAATTATCAGTAGCAGCCCGGAGCCTGGAAGTCTGTACTCCCGTGCCGCGGAGAGCACGTAAAGCCATTGGTCCTGCGCCTGATCTCTTTCCGGTCGAGTCGAATTGCCGTCCCATCGGATTATGAGAGTTAGGGAATAGAGAGTGCACCTGTGTTCGCGCACACACTTTTGCACTATAATATGTCCTGTGCAGGTAACTAATCTCTATTGAGATTGACCACCGTGTTAATTATTATTATTATTATTACCTTTGTACATATTACATACATATAAATGTGTTAATCTATATCGTCCATATATATAGATTGGGGAAGAGGGTACTGACGAATTCCTGGCAGAAGTACGTCCGGCACTTGCGGCTGCGGCTATCGACAAGTCAGCTTCTCTCGAGACACGCACCGAGGTAAGGTTATTCACAAAAACAATTCTACATAACTTTGAATTTGAAATAATAACAATGTCCTAAGGGCAATATTTTAAATTAATATATATTAAACCGGAATGTCGCATTTAATTGTTTACAGTGCTGCTCATCATTAGCGGTGCTGTGCTATTTGCTGGAAGATGATCTCACAGAGGTGCTTGAGATCATGCGCATGTATGAAACAATCTTCAGCGGCAGCTATCTTAAGGTATATTTACTACTTTATTTGTATACATGTGGATGTAGCATAATTTCTCACTACGAAAGCTCGAACTGTTGATTTAGGCTAAACTATACGCTTACGAAATTATGTATTATGTCTGAACAATCAAATATGATTAACAATAATTATGTAGATTCTTTTGTTCACTTAAAAAAATAACTTGTAAAGGTAAAAAAACGCTTCTACTATGAGAAAGTTAAACCTTATATCCAAGATTTATTCCTAGTAAAAAAATATCAAAACTTATTAATGAGCAATTTCGTTAATATCACAAGTTCGTAAGTTTATAGTATGTTACATAAGCTTATATAATGTTTTTAATATTTATAAAAACTAAAATTTTGGAAGAAATAATAATAAAAACACGGAAATTAAATAAAACTTATATAAAAATGAAGCACCGTCAGCACTAATTATGCTAAACAACTCGGAACACACATACACTTCTTAAGCGTCAAGGTCATCGCGTCGGCCAATAATATCAAGGCATCGACCTGTCGCTGATATATATTTTCAATGTCAACATCGAACTTGTTAATAGGTGTCTGCTTTATATATTATGTATTTATATACTTGTATTGTTTAGCCTTAAAATAATTTTTACAAAATGTAATGATGTTAAACTTATCTTGTGCCTTATAAAATATGTGTATCATTGAATGAGAGCGAGTGAGCGATAGTAACGTATTGGGTGGTTGCAGGGCGACGGCAGCGTGAAGGTGTCGGGCGCGGCCGTGGAGGAGGGCGCGTGGCACGGCGCGGCGCTGGACGGCTGGGCGCTGCTCCTGCTGCTCGCCGAGCCGGCGCACGCCAGAGCACTGCTCGCCGACCGACAGCCCACCTTCCAGCGACTCTCCGAGCTGCTCGACGCCTGCAGTCTCGAGGTGTGTATAAATGTATATAGCGGTATGCACTCTAAGATGCTAATTCAAAAAAAACTTTACTGTTGCCATACACTATTATGACCTTCAAATTTCATTTCTTCAAATTATAATCTTCCTTGGTGTTCAGTATCTGCAAACACTTTTTAATAAGTTTGACCACAATTTTTTATGAAACATTTTCTCAAATTTCCAACTTAACGTTCAAAAACAAACAAACCAGATAACCGCTATCATCTGCACATGGCTTAGCACTTTTCGGCTGAACAACGAAATATTATAATTTTAAGAATTCCTAATTTATTTCGTTTATAAACATTAGGTTACTATTACAATTTTGCGTGGGCGTTTCTGAAACGCAATGTAATCGATTAGTGTCATCTTTTGGTACGGCGCTGTAACATAGTGTGACTCAAGGAGCCTGTTAATTGCTCAGGTGCGCCTGGCGGCGGGCGTCGCGCTGGCCGTCGCGCACGAGCGTGTGAGTGGGGACGACGACGAGTACGACTGGCCCGAGGAGCAGGACGTGCTGCCGCGCCTCGAGCAGCTCGCGCGGGACTCGCACAAGTACCGCGCCAAGCGGGACCGCAAGCTGCAGCGCGCCACCTTCAGAGATATACTCAAGTACTTCGAGGTGAGGATACCATGCGACACGTTCGACTAACTTATATTTTTTACTGTCGCAAAACGCAGCGAGAATGAGCTGTCACTGACTTTCGAGCTGGTCCTCGTCGGTAGAAACGACGATGCGAACCGGTGATAGCTTTAAGTCGATCAATAGCGAAACGATCCGTGATGCTAATCGTCCCGGGGGTCCGCAGGAGGGCAGCGTGGGCATCGAGCGCGTGCGCGTGGGCGGCGAGGCGCTGTCGCTGGGCTCGTGGGGCGCGCGCGTGGCGTACGGCGCGCTGGCGGCCGCGCTGGGCGCCGGGCTGGCCGCGCTGGCGCCGCACTGCGCCGCGCTGCGCAGCGCGCTCGACCTCGAGCCGCCGCGCGACGCGCCGCCCGTCGCGCGCGGCAAGCTCAACAAGCTGCAGCGGGTGACTACGCTATACGTTGTGTTCATTCCTAGCCCTCTGCTCGCGACGACGGATTCGTTCCGCCTTGAACCTCTTGAGAATTCCGTTCCTAACTTTAAAAACGATGATTTTTCATACTATTATTATTTCACCCTTGTAGGAAGATTGAGGGAAATTTCCAAAACCCTTAATGCTCACCTACATAAAACTCCACCGGCATGGGTATCCTGATTTTTTTGACAGCAATAAGGAATTATTCTACTTAACTGCAGACTTGATAAATTCATCATAATATCATGTTCTACATTAGTATGTATTTATAATTGTTAAAAATATCTATTTTATTTGTTTTTTTCAGCACCTTCAAAACACTGCGGCGTGTAAAGCGCGAACCGTGGCCAGAAACAAGAGCAGAGACAAGCGCTCCGCCGCGCTCGCCCTTTGAGCATAACGACATATTTTCGGCACGGAATCTCTAGAAAAACAAAATTGCCGGTTCCGACGTTCAAAAACTTAGCATTAGACTCGAGCTTAGTTTTACGCTAGCGTTAGACTGTTAGTTTAAAATAAGAACCAAAGAAAATTCCCGTTGGTCTTGTTTGTAAACGATGTTGGAACCGTGTTCGAGGCCCGCAATTCGTCTTATCATTAAATTGTGCACACTGAACATATCCCATTACTAAAATTATTTACAATTTGTCCTTTTACTTTATGGTAATGGAATTAAAAGATTATTATATAAATAACAACAGAACAAAGAGTATACTAGGAGTGGCATCAAACATGCATCAGTAACAGCCTGTTAATGTCCCACTGCTGGGCTAAGGCCTCCTCTCCCTTTTGAGGAGAAGGTTTTTTGCAAAACATGCATACACCAATGAAACCAAATTATATGTAGTGTAAAATATAAATATCAACGTATTATAATGAGAAAAAAATATATCCGCATGTTATCTTAATCAAAACATTAAACCAGTGCCACTTCTATTATACTCCCAAAAAGTAATTCTATAGAAAACAAACGATACACGACGATTAAATCTATACCGAAATATTAGAACAGGATTATGTTAAAGCCACTATTTTAATACCCAGCTATTGTATCTATCGCATTATTGTAATAAATTATCGTGTTTCGATATTGTTTCTTATAGAATATGCTTGTCGTTCTGTAAGACTACAGTTTTAATAAATAAATTGTATACCCGATGACAAATATCGTCACATATTTATGTGATTTTTAGTTAAATTAGTTTGTATAAAAACTTGATAACTTACTCCTAACTTGGAAAATTGGTCCGCATTCCGAACTAACAGCGCTTGAGCTGCCATTAAATGATTCGAGTATATTGAATTAATCTTTATTTTTAAATCTAATACTTATAAATATTATATTGACAGTTGTTATAGATTAGTTCAATTGCTAGTTTTAGTGGTTTTATTAATAATTTCTTTTATTTATAATCAAGTTTGGAGTAAGGGAGCTTTTTATTTCGGTTGATATAATTTCTAATATGATTTGTATATTTTATGAGTTACGGTTAACAGTACAGTTCATACGTTTTTACGAAATTTCTCGGTAAATATTATTTTGATTTTTGTTACCTGCGGCCGTATATATACGATAACTAGGCTAGTTAGTACACGGAATGTTGAAATAATATTTATTATGAGAATACCAATTGTTTCATTTAACTTTTACCCTTTTACTTGTTTCACTTAACAAAGATATTTATATGTTAATAAACGGAAACCTAGTTGTTAAATATACTTTCTTTTCAACTCTATATTATGTTTTGGTCCAAAAGACCGTGAACGCCAATGACGTTAAGCCTATTCCAATCAAACGAGCCTTAGAAAGTTACTTATATTTTCTTATAGCTTTAATATATAATGTACTACAAACAGTTAATATATTATTATGAAAGCTTTTTAAGTAATCTCTGTTACCGACAGTCGTTTGTTACGTATAGCATGTAAGAGTCATGACCATATACGCGATCCGGTGTAAGTAGACTCGGGAGTACTACGGCACCGGCTGCCGGCTAACAATGTCGCCATACTTGCCCCAAAATCAATAAACTTCGTCCACGAAACAGTACTTTTATATAATATTCGTCGAACCATGGCACCTACACCGTGTTCATTGACGTCAATTAACTCTCAAAGCAGTTCTAATCGAATGTAAATAAAATAAATAAATATTTAACAATTTCCTAGTAACTACGCAAACATTCAAAATACCATTGATTCATGAATCAATAATGAATACCATAGATTATTCAAGATCTCGAAGAGAGACGACCAATGTTTAACATAGAAAACAACTTTCTAGTTTTTACACCTACGATTTGATTTTTTATAGAATAGGTAGGTGTACGAGCAAATGGGCCACCTAATGGTAAGTGGTCCCCACCGCCCATAGACATTGGCGATGTAAGAAATGTTAACCATCGCTTATATCGCCAATGCGCCACCAACCTTGGGAACTACGATGTTATGTCCCTTGTCCCTTCAAACCGAAATAGAAAAATACCAAGTACTGCTGTTTTGCGGTAGAATATCTGATGAGTAGGTGATACCTACCCAGACGAGCTTGCACATAGTAAAAGGTAATAAATTGCAATATTCACAGCAGTAAATGAATGGGCTAATATGGCTAATGTTAGGCCGTACCCGGACTTCTAAGTAATAGTATAGCTTTATAGAAAGTTAAAGGATAGTTAATAACTGGGTAACAAAATAAATAATTTTAAACACATGACTAGCTTTATTTTCAGACAATACATAATACCGTCTTCCGCTTACATTTCAGCGCTTGAATGATATACAACAATAAAATACAAGAAGATCCTTACAGACTAACAGTCACATGCCTCGGGTCCACGCTCTTAAACATAATTAACATTAAGGGAATTTTGAACGCAATCATTTTTCAAAAACTGCATAATATAAAAATTAAAAATAATGCGAAATTGATCATGTATTCATTTAGCTTTTAGCTAATTTACAATATTGTAAACAAAGTGAGCGTGGTCCACCTCATTCGTTGCACTAATTAAACATCTGATCTTGAAACAAATCAATAGGACCTTACCTAGCTTTGTAAAAAAGTTAAGCTCATTTCAGACGACCAACTGTAGCTAATAAATCGTTTCGATCACAACCTGGTAAAATTATTTATTATCAAATTTAGATCCTACGCTAAATTTCCTTTGATCATACAATTAAAATATTAATTCGGCATAGTACTAATAATTCTTATATACGTGACAAATATAAATAAGTCACAAGCGGCCATTTCGTACACGACACTTCTATTGTCCGTTATAGGATAAGAGTATTAGCTACAGTTCGCCTTCAAATATCAAGACACTCATTACATTTACCTTAGACATGACACGTAATGGTTACATCTATACTATTATTATGTGATATTGATAGTAACATTTAATATGCGAACTTCATACTTGTAAAGAATACATTTAGTAACTTATTTTACGCATTAAAGTTCACATCGATACAACATCTATATCTAGTGCAATTCTGAAAAAAATAAATATTCTCGTTGATTAACGGCCAAAAGTAATTTAAATTGTGTAAGGCATTCTTATACCCATAGAGCAATTTTTTTTTTCTAATTTTGTAGGCACAGGTGGCCTCATTTCGTGTCTTAATTTCACTGAACCATTAAATATTGTCATCGTAAAGGAGCAATAATAAGGCAAACATACATATTTATAGATATTTTTTGCAAAGCTTTAAAATATTAGACTTAAATATTTACATTGAAGTACAATTTTATAGTATTTTTTATATTATTTATGCACATCAAGTATTTTACTGCAACAGTAAAACATCTTAAATAAATATAACTAAAGCAGATAATAATATTAACATTAATGATATATCAATGTCAGACATTTATCACATTTAAAAATGGTAAAACAAAATATAAAAACCTGTCAAGTTTCGTGTATCTAAACTGGCCTGCTCGATTTGTTCCTTACACTATCGCTTCTGCACAAAAGAGGCCTTATGCGAAAGAAGGTCTTATGGATGATATGGACATGACACAAGAGCTTATAAATCTTTACTAATTAAAAAAAAATGCCATGTAAATTTATTTCATCTGTAACTTCGAGGAAATCAGTTTTAGAACAACTGTCATTTACACACTAAGAAGTCTCCTTTATAGAAAAGCAAACGACACGCTACACGTACTTACCGTTTTTTATTATCTATAACTTGATTATACTGTTGCAATAAATCTAAATTCAATTTATGAAATATCGGTTGAATATTTCATGAACGTTTATATCGCGGTAACATCAATACTCACAACGCCAGTAACAATTATTTGCCCTGAAACACAACCGTAAGAAACCGCCGTCTGCCGGCGACCGGATATTAAGATAAGGCAACAACAAAGGCAGTCGAATATAAAAATATACACGGATATATTGACACGCAATTGTACATGTACATATAATATAGAAGGAATGTGCATGAGATAACAGGAGGCTGTGTATACATATTTCATAAATCACTTAAAGAGTCTCACAATAGAAGCGCCTTGGTGACACAATAATACGCGCATCACTATTTTTATTAAAAAAAATTAGCACACTTGTGATTTTATTAAAATCGCTAAGGATTTTTTGAGGAGATTACAATTTAAAAAATGTGCACCAAATAAATCCAGTAATTAAGCATGATGTATCAAACAGATTATACTATACTCAAACAAAATGAGTTTTTTTTACCACTGAGATTTATATATATAAGCACATCAGCCTCCTCCACAAGTATGTATACATACTTTGATACTAATTACGTATAACATTTTATATAATTACATACATATCGTTTACAGCAAACATCAATATTTATTATACCGTTTTTGGCTTTCGATTGACAACTACGAATATATGACAGTTTTATTGTGATATGTTAAAGGGTCCATATCATACATTTTTATCTCTACATGATATAAAAGTGATCGACACTCACCATAAACAGCTACATATGCGCGATTTTATTTATGGAACCATAGACAATTTTTCCTAGATATTTGTATAGTTATACAACTTCGGTTGATTAATACATTCATTTAATTATATACAATGTCGTTACACATTACAGAAGATAAATGACTTAGAACTGAAGGTAACGTCTTAATGTGAATCTTATGAAAATAAAGTCTTACACACATATAAGATTTTTTTTTCCATTCGAACGTGTATTTTTTTTTCAAATTTCGAGACAATTCTCAGAAAATATATCGACATTATTATATACAAAGAATACACCCCCTACAACTACGTACGTATTACGTTTTTAAATATATATTATATATTTTTTTTTTAATTTTAAACATTAGTGTGCAACTAAAACACTTTAAATAATATAAGCGTGATCTGAAATCGACTACTATTTATGTTCCTATTTGTATTATAATCCGTTTCAAATTAACTAATCAATTCAAAATACTTTATACAAATATACTTGGACAAGTGCTTCTTAATCTTAAACTATATACTTATATTCATTCATTCTAGTTGCGAGACTGAATTTCTTATTATAAGCCGCCTTCCTTAAAAAAGGCTCTAATTAATATTAAGTTTTAATTGATAATAATGAATAAAGCTATTATTTTTAGCTTCTAATTATCGCAAAATCAATGAAAGCGATATGTTCGTAAAAAAATATTTTTTTTTACCCTGATAATGTTGCAACACCGAGGCGATATCGATATTAAATTAAACGAAATTGCATAAAAAATATAAATTCTATAATTTGCGGCGTTTAATTATTTAGAAATAATATAAAATGAATTATCAATTAGGAGGTATTTTTAATATCTTATTTGAAAATATTTTATAACACTTTGAAGTAAGTTTCGATATTTTTTGAAACAGATTATACATGATTTATAAATCATCATCAAAGTCTTTGGTAAAAAGCAACATGTTTCGGAACTTATTCAATGACAATTTTACTTAATAATTACAATCTTAACAATAGACAATTATTGATAGCGTATACTTAATAAACCTTTTTTAAATAGACATTTATACTTTTCTTTTATTTTTCCAAATCATCTACATAATCTTGCTAATGTCAAACAAAAATAAGCTACGTGTATTTACATGGACACCGTCTGATTTAATTAATTAATTTTTCTTAAATAATGACTGCACAAAGTTCGCGCACATTACGCTTCAATGGCTTATAGACAATTAGAAATTAGTTCCTAATATTCCAAACACATTAATGTAAATATAATAAATACATAAAACATTGCCTTTAAATTTTAACTTTGTAACTCCATAACAAAGACAATTATGATATTAAGTATTTAAGCTTGAGTGGACTATTGTTTTTTTTATTCCTTATAAGATAATCCTTCTCACCGAATTCTGGCAAAGAAAGACAGAGACAGTAAAAAACCCAAAGACTAGAGTTATTTTAGTAAGTGATGTTATAATAACGTCACAAGTGTATGCCGCAAACAAAAGAACTCTCTCTTTTGACGGCGGGTTTTTTTCCTTTTTGGATGACAATCTGAGAAAAAGCGAGTGAGGCTTCACGAGTTCTCCAGGGAATGACAATCAACTTTGACAGTAAAAAACAATTACCATTTACTGATGAATGATAACGAAACAGGATTAAACCGAGCGCGTTGGATACGCAGCGTTATAATCTAGCTACAGCATCAACGAAGCAGGTTTAATATCTTAGAATATAATGGAGTTACAAGACCTCTAAATAAGCATGTATAGTGATCTAAATACATTATATTTACAAATGAATTGAGCTTTTTAATGTACATATAACGAGCATATGACTAGACGTTTGGGTATTCTTTGTTGGTTTAAATGCAAAAATACTTTCAGTTCTTCATAACAATTATGTTTAGTTATAATATCTGATAATTGTATGGTAGAACAAATTCAATCACATTTATAGTCAGATAACTGAGTTGAGAGTTTGTTTAGATGATTTCCTCTGTACAAGTATATGCTAATAGCATATACATACTCCGAGTAAAACACTTCACTTTAGTTCCAATTCCTGAATGAGTAAACTACACTCGGACAACCTGAAAAGTTAAAATAACATATAAGATTGAGTTCCTATTGTAGTGTTCAGAGGTCATTCTAAGTCATGTTACTTTTATTTACTAATAAATTGTAGTAACGGCTATATATGTATAGAAACACTTTTAATGTATTTTTCTTTATATTATTGACCGTAACCATTTCATTTTTATTAATTTACAATAGATTCAATACCACAATATTTTTTAATACTTGAGCGTCACTATAGCCCATCAAACCCGTAAGTACGAGGTAACACGTCACGTGTATATCAGAGGTAACACGTCACGGTATCCTGCTCCTCCGTTTATTGCTCTGAGAATAGCGAGTCTTTAATACTACTATAACAGTATTTCTAAAGACATACAGTTTTACATGTGTAAATACATGTATTAAATGAGTACATACCAACGCTACTCATCAATCTTCGGTCGTTTGGCGTCAGGCGGCTCATCGTCCTCGTCCTCCCACTCCCACTCCGGCTCCCCGTCCTCCTCCTCCGCGGGGTGCTCCGGCTCCTCGGGGAGTTCCTCGTCATCATCCTGATATATATGATATATGAAAAATACAATTATGCATCGTTTAGAAACGAGTTGTAGCATTTGAATATTCCTGTTTTTGACGGCCTAATAGATCATACCATGGCGCGCTGCATGACGGCGATGGGCGGCTCCCGGCGGTGCTCGGCCACGCGCCGCTCGATGAGGAAGCTCACGTACTCGTCGTACAGCAGCCGGATCAGGTGGAACGAACCGAACGACGCCGCCGACCTGCACACCACGCGCGACCTTACACACTGGACGTTCGTTTCGCTAAACGTTCGCTGATGATGATTAGTGACTGATTAAATCTCAAAGAGCGGTTTATGATTTTGTAAAAGCATCCAACGAGAAAGCGACACGGGTGGTCGCGAGCTATATTCAAATGAATAATTCCGTGTTCAATGATCAGGCACGAGTTGCTAGCGCGGGAGAGTGAACGTGAAAAAAGTGTGTTAAATCGAAACAAGCAACCGATGCTTGTTTCGATTCGCAAGACGAATGTGTGCAATCGGTGCATGTCTCCGTGCGCTAGCTTCACGTGCGACGACGCGGGCGAGTATGTGCGTGTGCGCGTGCGTGTGCGAATGGTGCGCATACGTGAGCGTGTGAGTGAGTAGCGGCGCGCACCGGAGCGTGAGCTCGCGTATGACCAGCGAGGAGTAGAAGGACCAGTCGAGCAGCAGGCGGCGCGCGCGCGGGGTGTAGTCGGCGCGGCGCTCGTGCGGCGCCAGCGCGGCGCGCACGCAGCCGTCCAGCCACGCCGCCCACGCCTCCAGCGGCGCGCCCCGGCCCAGCCGCGCCTGCACACACGGGGAGTTAGCGCCGGCCGCCGGCGCCGTGCCGCCGCGCCGCCCGGCCCGCCGCGCACCTTGAAGTCGGCCTCGAGGCGGTGCGCCGTGGACGCGCTGCCGCAGGCGCAGGCCCACGCCGCTTGCTCGCGCACCACGCGGAAGTCTACGCGGTTCAAATCCGACAGCATCTACAAAAACATATTTATTTTAAATCGTTTCGTCTCCACGGTACCCGACCAGAGAGACTCGGTCGTGGCGATATACCTGCTGTATCTGGTGCTGGTTGTTGAGCACGGCGCGCGCGGCCTGCGCCAGGTGGTTGAGCGACGTGTACCGACGCAGCGCGGCCGCCAGCGCCGCCGCGGCCGAGCTCTGGGCGCGCGCGGCCAGCGCGGGGGCGCCGCTCGAGCCCGCCGCCAGCGCACTCTCCAGGCTCTTGGCGAAGTTGCGGATAGCCTGCGGAAACGACACGGGCGTCAGGGCGCGAGGGCGACGGACGGGCCGGGCTCTGGCCGCGGGGCGCTACCTGCGTGAGCTGCGAGGGGATGGGCCGCAGCACGTCGGGCAGCAGCAGGTCGACGGCGCGCTGGTGCAGGCGCAGCTCTGCGCGGCGCAGCCAGGCGCACACGTCGCGGCGCGCCGCCAGCCGCAGCCCCGCGCGCCCCGCCCGCCGCCAGAAGGCGCGCCGGCTGCGCTCCACGGCGCCCGTGTCCAGCGCCGCCACCGCCTCCAGGAACTCCACGCCGTGCTGTCTGCGGGGTTTGGTATAATCGTAAGTTTCATTGAATTTTATATTTAATAAGGCATTCTACGTATTTAACAATAAATTAAATTTAATACGTAAACTCGACCAAAAATGACAATTTATTTGTTAACATAAATACATAAATATTAATATTAATGTCCCGAAGTAAATTGGCGAAATCTTTTACCTATGTTGTTCCCTCAGCTGCTGCAGCGCCTCCTGTGTGATATCTTCGGGCAGATCCTCGACGGTGAGCTCCGGCGGCTCGGGAGCGCTGACCGATCCCAGGTACTGGCGATGTGCTATCCCACTCAGACCTACTGGATTTTGCTCGATATCACGTTCCCTCGGCTCCGTCTGGTGAATAAATATTTTTTCTTAATTTTTGTATTATTTTATTCTGATTGAATCAAAAGTAAATAGACTTCAATAAAATTTAAATCTACCTAGCTTTGTTTAAGTTATATGTAAAATAGAAGAAATAATCTAAAATTTGTTATACTGAGTCGTAATGCTGCCGCCATTAGACAGGGATTTATACACAGATAAAATAAGGTCAGCGGTATGGTCACCTGGTCCTCCTCCAGGTCGGGCTTGGGCAGCGCGGCGGGCAGGTCCCGCTGCGCGGAGGGCTTGGCGCGGATGCCGTAGTAGTGGTACTTGGAGTTCCCGCGCGTGCCCAGGCGGCGCGTGCGCAGGCCCACGAACACGGAGCGGATGAGCTTGCCGAAGGAGGCGGCGTTGACGGGCTCCAGGCGGTGCGCGGAGCAGTGGCGCAGGTAGTGCGCGTACAGCGTGGAGCGCGGCAGCGACACGCCCTCGGCCGTCTCGTAGTGCTCCAGCAGCCACTGCACCGTGGCGGGCGGCATGCGCGCGCCCGGCGCCGGCGACGCGGGCTGCTCGGCCGCGAACGCGAACTCCGCGCCCCACTCGTCGGGCGGCGCCGTCACGGCCGTCACGGCGGTCACGGCGCCCGCCTCGCCCACCGCGCCCACGCCGCCCACGCCGCCCACGCCGCCCACCGCGCCCACGCTGGTCACGTTGTACACGGGGTACGTGCGGAGGGTTTCCCTGCGGAGACAGACCGATGTTACCGTCGGAAGAAGACGAGCGGGAGGGAAACATAAATACTATGACGAATGTTTGTTTTTGGCATGCCTTTATTAAACTTGCAATATTGAAATAATCTATATTAATATTTTTATGGCATAGCCTGATTCAACACCCCGGGTTAGCTTCTGATGAGGGAACTCCTCGACGGTGAGCAGCAGCACGACAACTTTTTAATTTATTTAGCATATTTGATAAAGGGCTCGCCTTTCAATCAGATGATACTAGAACTACCTGCAAAATAAAAACTTACATATGTGTCTGATGTCCGGTCTGAGTGTATATTTCTTGCGGCTCCACATATTGCACATGATAGTTGACGCCGTTACTGCCCTCACCTGGGAATCAAGTTTAAAATAAAAGTTAATTTAAACAACAATGTTTCATTTTATTTTTAACCGTTCTTCTTTGTTAGTAAGGAGATATTTTCACAATTCGTGAAACTGAAAAAACTAATTAAATGTTAAACAATGACGACGTTAAAAAGCAAGGGCAGAGATGAGTTAAAAAGCACGATAAATAACATCCGTGTAGTAATTTGATTTTTTTTAAAAATTCCTAAGTTTAACAGCTTAACTAAGGCGATAAGGATTTAGTTAGGCACTTAAGATAAAGAATAAAGACGCAAAGTGAGTAAACTCTAAAGTGAACCGACGGTAATTTTCCAAGAAAGCCCGTGACGCAGCCGACTCTTGGCGTCCTCGAAATGATTCTTAAGACAATGATAAACGCAAAACATGAAAACAAACGCGTCTCACGTTCGATGCTGAACTGAAGCGGCTGCAGCATAGCTTGGAACTCACACGGGTAGTACGCGCGGTAACGAGGCACCTCCATGCCGCTGGACGTCTCCCGGGCAACTCAGCGGAGCGCCGCGGCCCGGCCGAGCGAGAGGGACGTGCTCGCAGACGGATTAAGTGCGCGACACACGACTGTTGCTTGGATTTATTATCGACCGAATATTCATTTTAATATGTATAGATTTTGATTTATTGAGATAAAAGAGAGATCTTTACAACTCGATATAGACTCGAAAGTGTCAACGATCAATGTGAACGCGGAGATGTCACTAAACGTGGAGATAAACAATACTCCCACACGCGATATGATAAGAAAACATAGCGACATAAGTAATTTATTTGTACTTGAAACAATTCGTCACAAATAATAACAGTAGTAGTATTGGGCAAAACTCACTGTAACATGCAAATTCTACTCATAACCACAAACATGTTAGACTAGCCTGTTGGATATTTCAATGTTAAAGCGGTCAGAATTTCTATAAACAAAATATATGCACTCGAATATATAACACTCATAAATTTACATAATACATTAAATTGCAGATTTATTTCATTTTTCATCTCGCTCCTTCGCACCATATATTAGTTGTGAAATACTAAATTTTAATCCTATTGTCTTATCATTTCTTAGAATAAATTAACTTGCATGCCACCCATTATCCCTTTCATTGTCGTAAATATAAAAAGATAAGTACAACAATTAACGATACTCAAATACATACACATACGCAAACGACGTATTTACGGTTTCAAGTACAGCAATAATGTCCACTAATAATGAACATAATATATATCTTTAATGCACTCTATATATAAATAAAACAATATACTTGTAACGTGGCTGAATCACAGCTTTAATAAATACAGATACCTCATTCAAATTTAACGATACCTTTGCTTATATCATCATCAACGCAAAAAAAAAGAAAAAAAAAACACAATATAAATAATTATCTATAGTTCTGCTATCGCTGTGCAACATATATCCAGTTCATCTTCCGTCTCGCTTCCGTGGCATCAACTCAACACCACCCCACCTGTACACGCCCATTGTAAAATATGTTAGCGATATAATTGCAAACTTTCCCCTTAATACGCTTTTATTGGCTGAGCACCGGCGATGTTTCACTAATTGATTTGTTAAGCCGACATTGATGCCTTATAATGAACACATTTCACATTTTGAGATATAGTCTTTCGACCGTAACTTCGTCTGCTTGTTTATATCTTAAAGTTATGCATGTATGTGTGTACAAGTACATACGTAACGTATTTTCGTTGTAATGGAAAGTTTGTATACGAGCAGGCGACGTTTTAACAGGAAATAATCTCGTACATACTCATTAATAATTAATACTAATATTATAAACGGCTAAACTACAGAAACGATTTTGATGAAATTTGGTATTGAGTAAGCTTGAACCCCGAGAAAGGACTACTGGCTACTTTTGTAACTAATACCCCTTTCACCTGTCACGCGAGCGAAGCTGCGGGCGAAAACTAGTAATCTATATTTATATTAGTGTCTGTATAAGTCACTACTACCAGAAACTTGTCCGATATGAATAACATATTTTCTCTTTAGACAGTAGATTTATTAAGGAAACTTACTGCTTCAACCATCAAGCAATGTGGCAAACTTATCAAAACAGGCATGTAACGCTAAGCTAGAACTTAGAACTTAATAAAGTAGCCACACAATAATTTACTTAATTAATTATTATTTTTTAGAAGGTTAATTTAAAAAATAAATCCATAGTAAAAAAAGAAAAAATATTTTTACTTCACGTACGTGCCAAACCTTGCAAATTATTTTTAAAGCAAAACTGAACACATAGATAAATATTTTATTATAATTTATTTAGTTTTAAATTATTGTTTCAGAATAATTAAATAAGTCCAAAGAGAATGTTCATACGCGTACAGAAAAACGTTGCAATTTTAGGTCATAGATAATTTTAATTACGAAATTTTATATTATAATTGGATTAAAAAAAAACTATTTTAAAATATTAGGATGTATTTAACTGATGAAAATATTGCGATATTTTAATGAATGCTATTTGATTAATAATTGTTACATCTTAATATTCTCATTTCGAATCCTAATATAAATAATAAATATTCTATGTATTCTAACTTGTATGTTGAAATAGAAAAAAAAAAAACATAATCAAGATGAAAAATCATAAAAATCTTTACTCACAGTACATAAAAATATGTACATAACATAATAAATCCAACGCAAATACATAGAACGTACA
Organism: Nymphalis io; assembly: GCF_905147045.1. NCBI lineage: Eukaryota > Metazoa > Arthropoda > Insecta > Lepidoptera > Nymphalidae > Nymphalis > Nymphalis io. The sequence goes on along the minus strand of NC_065892.1, from coordinate 12,782,095 downwards.
AAAGAGCCCGCGCTAGACGGAGACACATAATGAAAAGCGTCACATCAAAGGTAACCAAGCAAGTATTAACAATGAGTATAAATCCAAAACACCCTATCATTGCATTGATGATGACCGCTCAGGTAGATAATCCAGAGGGGCACTCACAATTATCCATTATTAAGATTTTTTTTCCTTCATCTCTTATAACATTTAATTGATTTTGAAATCTATCGCCGTTATTATAGGGGTATTTTTAATTTGCGAACGTTATAGTATAATAAAGGGTGCATTTAATACGGTATCAGTTTGACAGGTGGGTGATCATCAGATTGTGATATTGAATGTCAGAGGGTAGTTTGGTTTGTTTTGACAGTCCATCAAAGGTTTCTCGGGATACAAGTGCGTTTGGTGTTCGAGATTGGTATAGAAATAAACGTAAAGCTTAAGCGACGTACATTTTTATTATTTTCCAAAATTTATCGTAGTATTGACTTCGAACGTGGACTTCGTTATGTTATGGTGAGTATTTTTTTTTTGTTTGATAAAGATTGCGATGATTTAATACGATATTTAAAAAAGTACATTAGAAATAAAAAACCGTGTCCGCCAGTTGTCAAAGAATATTTTCGCTTGAAACCAACCTAAACTTTATTATTAATATTACACAAAATAAAAATGCGTGCAATAAAAAAGCAAAAAGGCGTGTAAAACAAAATAAAAAAAAACACTTGCTTTCCTCATCACTCTGCGTCTCAGACTTGATGTGCAGCGAGTCTTGGTCCCATGCGTTCTCGACTGTGCATACGATACGGAAATAAAAAAAATAATAATGTGCAAATAAAACAACACTAAAGCTACAAATAACATGCTATATAATAATAATAATAATTAAACAACTACATATATAATCGAATCCATTCATCTTTCATCATTCATTCATCATCATTCATTCATCCAGTTCGTGAGAAGTCGTCAAATATTGGATCGTCTCAACCTTCCTATTAAAGACAAATTATACAAAAAAAATATATATATACTTTTTGTTAAAACACATTACGATTTCACGTAATATTGCATATTACTATTAGAATCTTCAAAAACTACAATGAAAAAACGAGAACTACCATTCTAAATTTTCATCAACATAAAAAAAATTTCATGCGTTACTAATCCATTACGTACTGGTGACGATGTAGGTGTGCTGAGCCTCCGCAGTGGGACTGGAGTGACCGGAACTGTCGCCGTTCACATCCACCACTGAGCCCGATACCTGGGAACCACGACATGTAGAGAAGTTAGAAAATAATAACAACGTTCCCCTGACCGAATGTCGGCTTAGACGATCAATCTCTGAGACTAGCGCAGGAGATATTATAGCGCAGACGTGTGTACGCACACACTAATACTTTATCTAATACCTCACTCTTATTGTCTAACGAATTCGTACAAATAATTTCACTTCGTAGCACCATAATACTCTTTTTATCATTTGTTAATCCAAGGCCTCGAGATCTGCAGCCTTTAACACTAGCCACTGAACAGCGAACATTGTTATATTTTCGATCCAATTTCGATCATGTATATGTTTATTAGCGAACACTTACTATCTATGCGGTCACGTCGTCATTGTCATTTTCGATATTTCCTAATGCAAAAAATTTATAAATACCCAATTTTCGTCAAATACGATCGTGTAAACGTTGCAAAACTTACCTGTTGAATAGCATGCTGTAAGTGTATGGCGTTGGGCAGTTCCGGTATGACGATGAGCTCACGCACGTCGCTGGGTGAAGTGCCGCCTGTGCCGGCACCCTGGACACAGTCCTGGCGTTTTATATAAAAATGAAGGTTCACATGTCACGAAAGGGATGGAACTCTGTGGCCATATAAACTATACTTCACATAGTACCATTACCGTAATTAATGGATGAAATAGGGTGAAAACTGAATCATAACTTGGTAAGGCATTTTTTTTATTAAAAGATAAAAGAAGTAATAATAGATAAGAGGGCATCATTTCAAACTACGAGAAGCCGTATACGTGCAATTTGGGAAACTTCTAGTGAAAACAGCCAAAGAAATAGAATAATATATCGGATAAAAATTAAATGTTTATATTTCTCCATAACGTTATCAGATGTAATTCGTTTATTTATAAGGGTGTTCAGTAATAGAATTGATTCCATTACTATTCCAGAACACTGAAGCCATAACTTTGCCACTTAGTAATAAGAACAAGTCAACATTCCTCCATGGGCGGACAGAATAGTTGTTCCAAGACATGCTTTTGTATCTTAGTTTCGGAATCGAAATTGTTGGTAAGCCTACGTTTCAAACATTGTGGGACACGACGGCAAAATTGATCCCCTTTTTTTGTTTACGTCGATTAACATGTGGTGTCCTGTAGACAATTTTCTGAATCCTAGTTTGTCAGTTCATCCATTCTGGATTAAATTATTCCAAGATCTATCTTTAGAATCCCAGCTAAATGATTTATTTTTTATATATTTCTTTCTAATGGGCGACCTGAACGCGTATCATCTTTAGAACTACGAACTACCTCTTTTAAATCAGCAACCCAGTTGGCGATCGAGGAATAGACTAAAGTCCTCTGTGAAAGGCAGCTGAATATACCAAAAATATTTTTGTATTTTAACGTAATTTATATTTTATATGTCTAAGCCCTTATCTAGGTTCCAGCCTATATTTGTTAAATATTTTCAGTGCAGTACAGTGGTGTTTGATCATGATCAGATATACTTTAGTATTAGTCTTATTTCTTAGATATTACTCGATTATCAGCACGATATCAGCACGATTATCAGCACGATATATAAGCCGAGATGGCCTAGTGGTTAGAACGCGTGAATCTTAACCGATGATCGTGGGTTCAAGCCCGGGCAAGCACCACTGAATTTTCATGTGCTTAATTTGTGTTTATAATTCATCTCGTGCTTTACGGTAAAGGAAAACATCGTGAGGAAACCTACATGTGTATAATTTCATTGAAATTCTACCAACCCGCATGGGAGCAGCGTGGTGGAATAAGCTCCAAACCTTCTCCTCAAAACGGAGAGGAGGCCTTAGCCCAGCAGTGGGACATTAACAGGCTGTTACTGTTACTGTTACACGATTATGTTCATTTATTCAAAAAAAATAACTCAACATGAACCACACTTCATTATAACAATATATTTATTATCAAATTTATAATTAATGTATGTAACATTGTTAAAATTCCTTAAAATTATAAATTAAACGCATTTATCCATCATCAGCCATTGCATGCATTAATATTATATTGAGAAAGATTATCGCCTACTTGTAGCACTTGGAAATAATTACCATCATAAAACTGGCAGACCACAAATAGTTTTAAATTTCAGTCACCAAAATAACTTTTTTTGAATTATAAAATGTACTAGAATTCGATTTACGCCATAAAATTAAGTTATTTAAATAAGAAACCGTTATCAAATAAATTGTAACCTGTGAGGGTGCCGCTAGTCTCGCCGCCATGTCGGGCGAGGCGGGCGGAGACGACTCCACCAGCACCTCGTCGCCCGCGCACTCAAAGTCTGTAAAATTATACACAAAATATTTTTAATTTAGTCATTTAGAATCAAGAGAAAAAGCTAAGAATACGAAAATATTATACAATTAAAATTAATAATCTATATTCAAACAATGTTTTTTTTTTTTAAAAAATTATAATTAATTATTTTTAATTAATAACAATTTGCGTATGCCGTTTCTTATCATTTTCTTTTGTAGTATTATTATTTTTATTTTTCAATCGATGCATATAAATTTGTTGAAAATGTGAATTATGAATACAAAGTTTTCATCTGTTATTAATTTAATATAATAAATATTCAAATATTAAATTATAAATAATAAGTAAATAGCATTATATATAAATAATCCCAATTTCAAAAAATAAACATCATTAAAGCAGAAATTTAATCCCTGCATTCTCCCTAACGCTCACTAATTGCATGATTGCAATTATTATACCCTCTGCTGATACCTGTATTAAAATAAATTCATTTGATTTAAATTTGATATGCTTACAATTTTCCCTCTAGAAACATTGTTTTAACTGTTAAAACACAAAATATAAATTATACATTGAACTTACAAAGGATCAATCTCAAAAACCACAAGACATCAAAATGTTTTGAAACAATCATATGTATAATAACTCATTTGAATATAATTGTTAAATACATGTATGCTATTTTAAATATTAAATCATTTTAAATATATGTATTTGCAAATTCTTGCATAATACTATCCAAGGTGATAGAGATGTTATTGATCTGTTTCAAGCTCCGGTGCGGAGTATCTGGGGTGTAACCTGGCAACACCATCCCTCCGCACCTTCACTCGTCCCACTAGTCTATACTCACTCTCCAGGTAAAACACGTTCTCAAATCCCATCTCGGACATTTTATACAAATAAAATTAAACAACATGAAACCGAAGCACACTTGCACCAGAGTAGCACATTATTACAGCTAACCACTGACATTCAATGTTTCATATTGATCAAACAACCGTTTCTAAGGTACAGATAGCATAGTTTTGTCTTTTTGTTTGGCTTGAGCTAGTGTGTCAGCTTTGTGATACAGGCAGTGGGGGTGTGCAGGTGTGTTACGCATGGTTGACATCACCTGCTATTTGTGTGATATGCATGGCTGCACAATATTACCCCATTATAGATAAATTGGCAGTTACATTTGTTATGTGTTGTGCTCTAACTAGATTATTGTATGTTATGAGTGTAATTTTATTGTTAGTAATTGTAAAATTTTCTTTTTTGTATTTTTTAGTTAAATATGTATAAATAATTTGAATTTATTTTACAGGAAAATTAGATATATTTCTTTTTCTTAGTAAAATTTACGTATATTTATAATTATGACCATGCCTAAAGCCTGCTAAGAAGGAAGTGTTTGTAATAAATAGCTTATTATCAGCTGATCAATAATCATACTTAATATATTAATTCTTGTTAGAAGCTACTAGATTTTAATAACATTAGGGAGACAATATCATTCAAGTTTTGGGAGGTAAGTGAGTGGGTGGTCGTACCAGGCACCGGTTACCCTCCTATCCCGACTACTATGATAAAATTGATAGGCGATCGGTTATTCGACGTGATAAGGTACAGGAATAAGGGGAACGTTTTAGGCCAGTCTCGACTTAGTAAGCGGCAACAGTGAATCTCTTGAGCCCTGCATTACCGAAAATTTTTTAACTAAAAAACTATTTCTATTATAAATAAAATATTATTAATAATATGAAACCTACCTGCCAGCCATTCTAATCTGTCAAAAAACTCATCACTTGCAGTATTTGCTGTAATCACCTTTAATAAAATATTTGTGAAATACCTATTTAGAAGTTAAGGCAAATTAATAGTTTCTTAGGTTTCAACAAAAAAATTTATGTAACTCGCACAGTGTTGTTGTAGCTACACCCGTTTCCTAGGCTACGGATCCGTCCGGGCAAAACCTATCCAAAAGTCAATGACAATAATTTTTATATAAAGTAATAGAGGGCGCTTTTTTAAAAAACTTAAAATGTCTTTGAATTTTTTTTTTATCGTAAGAAATCATTTTTTAAAACAAATAATTAAAATCATAAAGTACCCATTTGTTCAATTTTGTACGTGTCTCAATTTAAAACACATTTATATTGATATAAATTCTTATTTTAACATTGAAATATTAAGCTTACAAGTATCTTTTAGCAGTAAATTCTTCCACGAATGTTGTTATATAACATAATTTGAACATCAAAAATATTAAGTGCAATAATTATATTTTGTACCATTATATGCTGTACAATAAATATTTAAAGATATATATTATACCTTGAAATTCGCAAACATATACAGATAAGACTTTTGTACTGCCAAATAAATTAAATTCTTCATTAGTGTTTTTATCTTGTTCGCTCATGCTTATAAAATTAATTTTGACTGTTGGACATATGATTACTAAGCAAAGTTTATGTAAGTAGCAAGTATTTAACTATCACCTTGGTAATTAATTTTATTTATTTATAAATAATAGCGACAAGCAAAAAATGTCATTATACAAAATGTATCTTTTTATTTTTAAACTTGTAAATGGCTTGTTAATCTCAATGGCCATTATTTAGAACGAGTCTTTGAGAAAAGGTGTAAAATAATGTTAGAAATATTTTGTATACAGTTTCGTAATATGGGTATGATACCAATCCACATGAATATATTAGATTAGATAAAGTTATTATGCTTTTGTTATATTTCAGGGCATATAAAATAAAGTAAACAATACATTTGTTTTGAAATGTACCGTCTCAATATGTTTGTGTAATCGTAAAAATATTTGACATACTTTTATATTAAATAGTGTCTAAAGTTAAAGATAGATTCTTAATTCATCCTCTATAATGTAATTTATCATACGCTATTAATTATATATATTTCCTCATTTTATTTTTTGGAATAAAATATATATAAATAAGAAAATTAAATATGACAAAAAAAAGTTAATATTCATCAGTATAGTCAAATAAATTATGTGATATACGAAATAGCTATTTTAATTCATGACTTTTTTTAAGTTTTCATTTTCAAGTTAGATGTGCACAAGGTTTGTGTGTAACCAATGTAACCAAGTAATTTTAGCAATACTAGATTTTGTTGTACCTACTATCAGTCCATCAACCTAGTTCTTTTGCTTTGTGTAAAAAGTAATATTGATTTTTAGTTTATCTGTAAGAAAAATGACGAATCTGTCAAAATAATGTCATGTGTAGACTATAATAATTATATTAAAACTACGTAAAATTTGGTAATAATTTATGTTCTAATATTTAGTTTAAATATAAAGAAATCATCAAGGATTCCATAATCATGAATATCATTATAAAGCAGTTACAAGGAGGGGAATGTAATTTACAGGTTTGTTAACTATTTACAAACTTACTTTCATGTCTGTATTTAAATATCAAATTATAACTTATTTATTTTAGGTGAAGCCGACAACAAAAATATTAGACATTAAACATCATATTGCCATGAAGCTAAAAATACCTATAGCGGAACAGAAACTCCTTCTTTTAGGTCGAACTCTTGCAGATGATCAAATCATTGAATCATATCCATCGATCAAAAACGGCACGAAATTAAACCTAATTGTAAAGAAAACTCAAGGACTTCTAGAAGTATCCACAAAATATTTTAAAAAACATGGCATGACAGAGACAGAAGCTAGAAATGCGGCAAATCGTTTGTTAAAAGTTGTTGAGGAAAAATTCAACAAATTATCTTGGGATGATATTGAGAGGTTATGTTTTGATTGTATGTTAGAAGAATGTGGACACCCTCGCCCTGCCATTGAACAGGATCAAGATACAGAATGTGAGGATGCATTTGGATTGTGACCAAACACTAATCAATTGGTGGAATTGCTTAATCGGCTACTATATAACCAATCAATATAGTGATCCAATAACTGTACAATATTTTGTGTTGTTCTTATTATCAATAAAATTATTTTTATTATCAAGCACAAAATGTTTAAATTGATAATGAAATGATTTGTGGGATTGGAAGATTTTATAATTGCATTATATATTTCATATAACTGTTGGAAAATATTTGTTTTCCAGTTGGAATTTAAATGGATTAATAAATTGATTCCTAGTCTTAAGCTTATTCACTGCTTTGACACTTCTTATAAATTCAAATACTTAAATGAAAAAAACAATCAATAAATATATAGTGCATTTATAAAAGTATAGCAAAAGTTAGCAATGTATATAAGATATTCATTCAATCCAAGATAGTGTCTTAAGTATGATTAAATATTTAAGCTTATTTTTAGGAAGTTTTGAAGCTGTGTTAATGGAACAGTGAAATATTTTGTGTGTGCAACAGAAAATAAATATTAAAAACTATTTTATTGTATTTGTATATTTGGGTTATTAAAAAAATGCCAATTTGAATCTTTTTGTATGAATTGTTATCAAATTTAACCATAGATTATTAATTATGCCTTATTCTCTCAAGACCAAAACCTAATAGATAATATTCATTAGATGCTTAACTTAAATTTACTAACCATGCATCATAATTGTTACTGATAATTTAATTAAAAAATATGGCTAAAGATTTTTCTTTTTTTTTTGTAAAGAAAAAGTTACAACTGAAATAATATTTTATCACAACATGTTACAAAACTTCAATTTTAGTATACACTGAAATATTGATTTTTTATAAAAAAAAATGGTATTTCTATGACAAATTCACTATGTTTTAAAATTAGGATTCTGTGTACTTTTTGTATATTTAAATGACAGATTTAGAAAATATGATTAAAAATAAAAATGTTATTTAGGTTTTAAATACATTTTGTGGTATAAGTTTTATTGATAAACATAAGTGTATATTTTAGTATGATTAAGATTTTGGTTGTGATTACATGGATTTTGGTGTGAATAAATAATAGACTTTTATACTTTTCCTTGTTTATTAATTACATGTTTTTCATATCTAGCTAGAGTATATTTTGATGGCAAGTTTAATGTAGTCTCACACGAGAGTACTACTGAATTAAATGCAACATACCTTTGTGATATTCCAGCAAAGTCCTTGTAATTAAAGTGGAATAGTATCCTTATATTTAGACAAAATTGGTATAACTCGAATTCACTTTTTAATAACACTAGACATTCACAATTTATTTCGAATATAAAAATTGTTTATTCAAATTAACCATCTAAAAAATATATACAATTTAATTTTAGATTTCTATCTAATTTACGTATTCATACAGTGAAAGAATGTACAGACTATAATAAAATATACGTAATTATAATTAATATAAATATTAATACCGGATACCAGATTCGCCATGGTGGTTGTCGTCAGCACAGAGAATAAAAAAAAAATAGGCACTTTTCTTAAAACGAATCCTAACTTCCGCTCTATCACAACCATTACAATGAGCTATCATCGGAATTAAAACCTAAATATATATTTTACATTTTTTTTAAGCTTATTAATGATCGGTTTAGTAAGTTTACCATAGAAATTGTCCTGTGTAAAATCTATTATAGTGCTGTTTTAGGTTGTACACAATCTTACTGCCATTTTACATTCCACACAAGAATATATACGTGGAGGTTGAAAATAGCAGTACGAATTGAGTGATTGATTATCTATTAATATTCACAAAACTAGCTTTACAACTTATTTATTTTTAATAAGTAAAACAATTTATTGATTTTGTGTTTTGCGAAATAACAAATGCTTCTGAATGTATTTTAAATTAACTACATTTCAAAAGATTCATACAACTTTAATTAGTAGAAAATCGTTCCCAAATTTACATTATTAAACTTTATTAGCTTTCTTGTATATTTTTCAATAAATTATCCTTGTCATTAAAGTTGATTGATAATTTTAAGGTAATGCCGGATTTCAACGACGAACTGAGCTATAACGGTAGCAAAATTACTAGTAATTAATATATGATATAGTACGGTTATATTATTTAATCCAGAAAATTTCACAAATGACGGTGATCATCGATACTTTAGAAGACTTAATGCATCAAGAGAACGAGTATAGCCAGCCAGAGGAGCATAAGAGACCATACAAAAACTCGGTCTAATTTTCTTTGCTTACATTGAAATTTTGATGATAATGCGTAAAGTACTCATGACGGACGAGTTACTTCACTTTTTTTTAAGCCAGATGACCGAAGGAGGGAATGAGAGATCCTTATGGTCAAAGGTCAATAATGTTATAGAAGCAACATTTGCATAGGAGCAAGTATCGACTTGCGCATACATTTTTACATTACGTTACAGCGTATTTCTGTCGTAAAAGAAAAAAATAACAACATAAATACGGCGTTAATTTGTACAATTTTTTTGAAATGTACCCATTTTATTACAATTTATATATATATATAACTTATGACAACTATGTACTATGTAAGTAATATGTACTTAAATGTCATTATAATTTTACTTGAGGATATATAGTTATGATAAATATTAATAATTAAAAATTCGACTCAATAGTTAGGTTTAAAATAATGATTTTTTAATATCAATGACACGTGAACTATTTTAAATTTACAAAAACTGTTGAAAGTCTTCATTATTAAATATATATTAAAATAGAAAGCAGTAGACTAGAAACATTAGAGTTGGTTTACATTATGTCGCAACGAAAGTTTTGTAATCGGCGCTTGTCGTGTCTAAATTTTTATCGATGGCACAATATAAAAACGTGTTTATAATATCCGATTCGACATATAAATAAAAGCTGTCCAGCTTCTATTTCCGGTAAAAATGTCGTGGCCGATAATTTTAATATAATATGTCAGTCCGATTTAATGTAAACCAAGTCTTGTAATACAGATACAATTTGATTTTGTTTTTGTCATAGATGAATGGTAACATTTACACGAGTTATTAAATTTATTAATACTTCATTTTTAATGGAACATACATTTTTTATTCAGTTAACTTCGAGTGTTATATTTATGAACATAATATAAGTGTTATTTTTTAAGTTATATTTATGGAAATATGCGTTCACAGTAATTAATGTCCGGCTGCTGAGAGAATTCGTTCTTAACAGATCCTTGACATTGAAATGGCAAAAGTTTTAAGCTAAAAATATTGTTATTATTTATGTATTTGTCTCACTAACGAATATCATTTAAAAAAAAAAAAATTTATGTCAATTTACAAAAGTATATGTATAATTTTGCGTAAATTTAATTTATACATATATTAATAAATGCTTTCACAGCTAAGCCGCTGAACCGATTTTGGTTAAATTTAATATGAAACACATCAACACACATCACACATCTGTTGTGTCAACATGAGTTGAACATCTGGCAACACGCGGGCTAAAAGTAGTACAAAATAAATGTTTTGTCAGCTGTTCATTTTTGTTTAATCATGTCATGACTCTCTCAGCGCACCGAGTTTAAGATGGAAGATCATCACGACTTACAATGTAATATCGAGTTTATAGTAAAATAATTTAGATTTGAATTTTTTTTTTGTTAAACACCGTAAGTTCTTCATGAGTTTGAAATATATAGAAATGGCTACGGAACCATTATCTTGAATACAATAAAGACGACTACTAGATATATACACGGTTTCGATTAGTATAATAGTACATGAGGTGGTATAAAATCAGTCAAAATCGCTGTCTTCCTCCGACGACTCAGATTCCGATTCGGAGCTGTCAGGATGGTTCTTTGTGATCTCTACACAGTTGTCCACGTCCGTCAGTCTTTTTAACGATTTACCTGAAATTACAACAATCATAAATTTAGCTAAACAGAGCTATTAAGGCGTTCATAACTGTTCATTAAAATGAAATCTTTCAGGTTTAAATTATGTTAAAATATTTAAAATACAATCGCCAGATGTTCTTTCAATTTAGTTTACATTTTTTTTTGTAATTCTTATTATAATTGTAACTTATAATAAACATATATTTCTATAAACAGGTTTAATTTTTATTGTAAATAAAATTACGTTTGTGATACAATGATACAGAGCTGCCAACACCTCCTAATTTGTGGGTAAGTCGGAAGAAATGGGATTTTTTTTCAGGAGGAACATTTCTTAGAGGATTGGAATTAACTCTTCAGTTCAATTTAATCAGGTTAATTTCAAGTATACTATATTTGTTTAGTTTCTTTTTATTTAACATAGTATTACCAATGCATTTTCTATTTCTTTCAATTCACTCGGTCAGGGGGAATTTCGATATGGCACTAGGGGGGATGCTTCTTAGAGGTTGGCAACACTGCAACGATATAATGATCAGTCGTGTAGTGAGTCACGTACCGGTGAGCGTGGTGAGCAGGCGGTTGTCGGCGGCGGGCGCGCTCTCGGCGCCCAGACGGCGCGCCAACTCGCGCGCGCGCTCGGCGCCCGACACTGGAAGGGGAGGGGGGTTTGTTACATCACAAGCACGCTCTGATATCGTTTACAGATAATAATTCATGAAGCCTCTTTCTATATTTAATATTATGTAAAATTCGAGACATGTTTATTTTATCAAAGAACACTCATATCCCATTGGATATGAGTGACAATGACAATAAGGATTGGAGTTACCGAGATTGGCTGCAGGCGGAAGATATTATTACTATGTTAATTGATAATACCTCTGTTCCCTTCTTGACTGGAGTCCTCCGTCATAGCCACCCTTTCCGTTCTGTAAACTCCGGTTACGAGATCCCACACGAAAAGGCACTGAAACAATAAAGTCAGATCATTTTGGATTTCATTTATTTAAGATTATAAATAATAATTTAATTTTTTACCTGAAAGGGGCTTTTGATAATTATGATGTCAATGTAATAAAAGACACGAACCCAAATCGATAACCAATAACAAATGTTTAATGATTTTTCTTCGTCTAGCATTATGACTATTGTTTTCGTTTTATTTATTTCATAATTTCGACACTGGAAGAGTTTGTAACAAATCCTCGGTCTAATAGGTCGGGCGTCGTTTATACGCTTTTAGGTATTAATGTTTCCACACGCCTAACAAGAAAACCACGAGTAACGAGTACGGACCTGCGCCGCGTACTGCTGGCGGTGCTGCAGACAGCCGGCCGACGCGTCCTTGCACGCCTCGCACTGCAGCTGCGCCGTGTCCTCGCTCGCCCACAGCCACATCGCGCACAGCTGCCGGACACGCGCACGGTATTTAGCGGCTACATTGAGGCTAGGCTAATTTTATAGCGAGATCAGCATACAGAGTCAGTCATTACAGGGCGGGACGTCCCGGGACGATACACTGCATAAACATAATTATATAGTGTCATATAACGTACAAGTCACTAGCAGTCAATCGTAAAGTGTATTTTCCACAGCTCACACGGCTCGGAGGTGGACATAATCGCGGACAAGGCGCCGAGTCGTGCTCACCCCGGACAGGCAGCCGCTGGACTGGCACACGTCGATGACGTGGCAGCCCCAGTCGAAGCAGTAGATGAAGTGCTTCCCGCCCAGGCGGCACAGGCGGCCGCAGACCTCGTTGCACAGCAGCTCGGTGTCGAGCGAGCGCTGCGTGGCGCGCAGCGCGGGCGCGGGCGGCGCGCGCAGGCGCTCCCACGCGCCCGCGCACAGCCCCTGCAGCGCCTGCCCCGCGCCCGCGCCGCTCAGCGGCAGCGCCACGTGGTAGCCCGACATGCAGTCGTCTGCGCGCAACGCGGCCGGTTGAGAGCACGGCAGCCACGCCCCGGTGTGGCTTGCGGTGCTCGTTTTATAAAAATATATGTTTTATTCGTTTATCATTTTCGTTTTATGAAGGAGCTTAATGTAATCAATGGTCCGGGATGGAGAGTTGCATTTCAGTGGTGACTTTACCCCGCCGAACCCCCGCTCCCTCTCCAGCCGACGGTCGGTTCGCTTATTAGCCATATGAGACTTTTGTATTTGCCCCCCCCCCGGACCAAAAGTAAATTTTCTTGTTAAGCTGTTTTTAATTGCCTACTTAATTTTCTTTCGGAGCTTGCGGTGGATTCACACCGGTAGTCTAGAATACTAAGTCGTACAATATCTTGTGACGATTTAAAAGTTAACAGAAAGAAATCTTTGAACGTACCTTCCGAATCGGTGATGACCGAGGTTATCTCGTCGTCGCTTTCTAAAAAATACCGCGTGAAGAATTTGCTACATTTGGAGTTTCCCGAGTGCACTAAATACGGGTCTTGAGGGCTGACCGGACAGTCTGATAATGTTTTCGAAGTGTTGTCGTGCACCGACACAGTTTTAAGAGATCCATCATCCAACATCTCCATAACTCTGTACTCGGATTCGCTATTTCTATCTGATTCGAGCGATGTCAGTCCTGGATTCTTTAGGTCTAAGCTAGATGTCGGCGAAGGAGGTCTACTGATCTGATTATGAGCTCTAAGAACTACGCTCTCCACGGACGGTGACTTCGCCCGCTTTGATTGACTTTTACTGGTGGACCCTGTGTAATACTTCCTATTACTTCTTAACACTCTAAAAGGAACGATGTTTTCATTATTATCTTCAGAAAATTCATACTTCTTATCGGCTAAGCGTCGCTTCCTAAACATACTCAGCTTCTCACATTTGGTCTCCGCTTCTTCTACAAATTCGTATGTTTTTTCAGCTATTATTCTATGCGTTTCATTAAACCTAGACATGCTCTCCGCCGGTCTGCGCCTCGGTGACCTTAACGGTGGACTGATTAATGTTCTAATTGACGGAGAAGGTCCTTCCCACTCCTCCATTAAATTGTGAGATATAGATGATGCTTGAATACATAGCTCCTGACCCATAACATCTGGCAGTTGGACTGGTCTGGACATTTGATAAGGTTCGACATCAAAATCTGAAAAGTCAGCTAAAATGTTCTGGACAACATTGTTCTGATACTTGGGCGACTGGAAGGCTGCAGATACGTCCGACGCGGGCGTACTTGGATTCGTGTATATTGAATTTAATTCGTCCCTATCTAATGAGAATTTTGTTTCCTCGGGCACATCAATTTTTTCCTGATCTGGTTTAACGATGTCTATTTCTAATATGTGAATGAAATCTGTATAAATTATAATTTGGTTCGAGTAAGCTAGTTGAACGACAGGTTCGTACATACTAGAATCGGACGTACAAAAGAATCTTGTGTGTATCGCGAAGCTATGTTCCAAGCAGCGTTTACTCCAATTCAGATCATCTGAAAAAATATAATCTTTTAACAAAAAGTTATAGTTTATATTATCTCTATATCAAATTCCAATGGCAAAGGCAAAGACAAATAAACAATTTTGTTCTTGAATTGCTGTGACATTTAAAATAATCTGTATATTAAATAAGGATTCGTAAAAAAATTGCGTTTATAATATTAGAAGTAAATATAACCACAATTCAACCACAAAACAAGTGGAATTGTGTTTTATTATTAATAAAGATAATTATTTTAAAAAAAAACCGTTTATAGTGCCAGAGCTAGCAGCATATAAGATTTGTTTATCTTTACTCTTCCTGCCTTACACTCGAACCATCTTAGTAAAGTGTACCTACCTTCATCTCTAGAAATAGCTGAACATTGCCTACATCCTAATCGAGGTACTCCAACAACACTGAGGTAGGATCGTTCAGAGCAGGAATCTCTACAAAAAATTACAAATACAATTTGTTTCAACAATTATTCTATTGGTAATAAAATATTAGGCTATTAAATTATTTACATCTTTGAATAATTATTTTTATTAAGATAATTATTTTTACTTACGCAATACCATACACCACAAGAACTCCAGGATTGTGTTTCCATTGTGCCATTGATATTGTCACTTTGCTGTCAACACAGTCATCACCGAATAGAGGAATACTGTGCACTGGCCGAACGATGCGACCCGGCACCCACGATAGAAAATGTAGCCTATATTTTAATCATATATATTAATCAATATTTTTGTTCAAATAGACTCCTATCTCATTAAGCTTTAACTAAAATAGGCATGATGACTGATTTTGAAATAACCTTCTATAATGTAGGTAAACGTCTACTATTACTGAAAATAATTTTATTTCAGTAATAAACAAACAATTGCATTTTTATTTACCTATTTTGAATTTCGCTCGAAAACAGAAAACACCATATATAAATAAGCAACAAAAGATGACGGTTCTTGAAGAATGTGAAAAGCAATTAAAAGAAAGTATGGCTACAGAACATTTTGAAGAAATTGGAAATTGAGGCAGAGATTCATAAAAATATTAGGGCTTCACATATGCGAGTAATACTATGTAGTTAACAGAAAAAACCTATGATAACACTAAAGATAAATAAAAATGTGCTTACAAGGAAGTTTTCACATTTCGAAATTCAGATGAGCAAGTCTTTATTTGATGAAAGAAATTTTCCTAACATCAACAAATCCTGGGCAAATTAGAAGAATTTGCCTTAACAAAACCTTGTTCCATCATTGATAGATCTTGGATGGTTTATTTTCTTCACAAAAACGCGAATAATCAATGACAACTAATTAAATGATGCAAAATAATTTTGAAACGCGTAAACACAACAACTATTCAAGAGAAATGGTTATAAATACAGAGGCGTAACATCATTTGCTCTGATTGGTGTTTCAAATAAAATGGCCGATTTCAGAATTTTATACTTTTATTTTATTAAAATCTTATTAATCTCAATGTGTATATTAAAATGGGATAATTTTTTAGAATCCTTTTAAAATAGTTTCTTCTCTAAAATCATTTATTTTTTTATTCTTTAATACTGTCATCATGCCTATTATTTATATATTTTATCTCAAGAATATTAGTGAATGTTTTTTTTTATATAAAAAATGTTAATTTATTCCTTTGTACTACTTTTTATAAACACTTTATGATTTTAGTCAAAAAAATATTTATTGCTGAGTTCTCAGTAAGTTCTCTCAGTAAGCTTCAAAAGCTATATCTTTTCATTTTCTACATATAAAAGAACTTGCTCATATGTATACTTTATGTATTAAAAAAACATTAAGAAATGTTTATTATATAAAATATATGGAAGTAATTTGATTTGAAAATGTCATATAACAATTTGTTTTACCAATATTGATAATAATATAAATTTGTGTCACTTTACTTAAAAAATTAACTCATAACTTTTGACTAAATATTCTATAAGTAAAAATTCATTTATGAAACATTTTTTTATAATAAAAGTGATTCTTACACAAAAAAATATCTAAGTAATGATTTAAATAATATAAATAAGTTTTAGAAAGTAATATCAATATTAAACTATTGATATCATAGATAATTATATATCTCAATGTAATTAAAACATGTTTAATCATTTTTATTGTAGATAAAAAAATGAGATTTAATATTTTAATCCGTTAGGATTACATATAATTTATTTTTCTATTTAATTACGGCTACTAAGTTAATTAATAAAATAAACAGCATTTTTATAAAAATGAATTGGTTTTACTTCCCATTAAAATTTAAGAATAACATATGAAATAAATCAGTTATAACTATTGCAATGAAATTTGTATTATTATGCTTTTCAAGTTAACTTTAAGACATTAAAAGTAATACTAGAATATTAGTAAAAACGTAAACTGAATGCATTTGAAAAAATATTACCTAGTTGACTCAATACTCACGTAAACTTTGAACTTTCCCGAAAATATACTTGGGTGTTACAACTATAAGTAAAACTAAGCAGAAACTGTCCACACTGTGAAAACCCCATAAATACATGTTCCCTTAAGTACTGGATGGGCACTATGTCCATGAGACAAAACCGTAACCGAGGAGGAATTTTGTCAAATACTCTTTTTGACTTCTCATTTGGATTTTTTGAGGTGCTACCAAATATCTGTAAAAAATACTTTTTGTAAGACGACTGATTAAAACTGTTACTAAAAATTAATAACAAAAGTAAACGCCAAGTGACTATATTACTTATATTGATAGAAATATTTCTGTATGAATAGTTACAAAATATTTTAAAATAACAGTGGTTTTATTTTAGATTTTATCGTGTAAAAACAAAAATAGAAAAATAGTAAAAATCAGAAATAATTTCAAACTTACCTCTCTATTAAATAACTTATGCACTATATTATTATTACTAGTTGAGATATTCGTTGGAGTATTACAATTTGTTTTGCTGTATTCATTTTTACTAAAAGCTACAAAATTTTCAGATTCTTCAGCCACAGAAGAATCCATATTCGTTTGTTTGACTGCTGTTTTGACAATTTGATCAATGTTACCAATATTTACAAAAATATGATGCCTAACTAATATCTTCTTGTGATCACAGATAATTAAATCAATGCTTTATGACATTATTTTATAATCGACGGATCACAAGTCACAACATAGGTAAAATCCGTTGAGTAAATGGCGTATCCGAGTTTCATTTTGGAATAATATTTGATTTTGACAGCGTATCGTAACGGATCTTGTCAAATTTTGTCTGATGATGGTTTGATTTTACGCATTGGTAAATTGGTAATATAGATGGTTTTGGCTTAAACAAGGCCTGCTCGTGTTTTGGATAAAAGTAAATTACAAATATTAATGTCATAACAGTTTACTGTTGAATTTCGTATTTGTGTTAAGTGGATACTTATAATTACTAAAAATGGAACCAATGACTCTAGGAAGTCCAACACATTCTCCTTCTGGAAGTCCAAATGTGGGGTATTTACCGCCATTTTTATTAGGAGAAATAAACCCTCCACCTTTGTCAAGCTTATCTCCCCGACCAAATAGCTTATCCCCTACCAAAGGTCGTAGTCTAGCTTTTGGTAAGTATTTCAATTATAGGAGAAAAAATGATTTAATTAAATTTTGCCCGTTATAATAATGATAAATCTTACAGGTTCACCTACAAGCCCGACTCAAACCTCAACACCAGATCAGAAAATGTACCGGCAGAACATGTCAATACATCAGCAGGCTCTATACAACCAGCAACAAAATTTATTTGCCAACATACCAACGTCACCTAATATTTCATATTCTAACAAAGCAAATGGACCACCCATAGAAGATTTATTTGATACAATTAAGAGCAATGAACCTTCGGTTAACAAATCACTGTTTCAAGAAAATAGTTTTATAGGGTATGGCAATAATAACTCAATGATGCAGAATTCATATGCTAATAATATATCAGTGAATAACCAGTCTTTGACTAACCAGTGGCAAGATGGCTACCAGGAGCAGGAAGAATACTGGATCACTGTGTTTGGTTTTCCTCCTAATGCAGCCAATACTGTTTTAGCAAGATTTAGTAATTGTGGTGCTATACTGGGTAACATAAATTTTTGTTAATCATATATTTATAAATTTGTTGCCTTCATGCTTTGTTAGTTCATCAGTTGAAATAATCATTTTAAAATTGTATTACATTTTAGATAAACAATATCCCACACAAGGCAATTGGGCTCATGTAAGATATGCTACTAGAGCTGAAAAGGAGAGGGCCATGGCCCTCAATGGAAGACAAGTGCTGCCTGGTGTCATGGTGGGTGTAGTAGAGTGTAGAGAACCCCCACGAATAAATGTTGCCAGCCCGGGACCTTATACCGAAAGGTAATGTATTTCTAATAATGCCTTACTTGTAACAAAATTAATTTATAGAGAGTAGAGTAAATAATATTATAGATACTTGTGTATTGAGACTTGTTTCGTCGGCTTTTACTATTAGTTTTATCTTTCAGACAAAATACAGCAAGATCACTTTGTCCTACACCAATCCCATCAGCACCAGTACCTCAGAGGTCTACAGGTCTTATTTCAAAAGCACTAGATTATGTACTTGGCTGGTGACAAACACTACATTTCAGACCGCTGAATCATTTATTATATACCTGGAAATGGAATAAATTGTAATTGATGTACTAATGACTGAATCCAAATGTATATAAAACAACTAGCATGTTTTATTTTATTAGGGCAATTGAAGACAAATAAAATACCATGTAATTACTTAAGTTATGTTTATTTCTATACATTAAATATAAAATACTTAAATCAAATTTTTATCTGTCCAATTTATTTAATGTATTTGGTAATAAAAAACCATATTTTATTAATAAAAATCTATGGTTTTAGTTAAGACACAATAACCTTGAGTTAGTAAATACTACGTATATATAATAGTCAAAAGATAAGTCAAAAGTCTACACTTCACATTGCTATTAGGAAATGAACTATACTTTGATTAAATTCTAAAGGGTTTAAATCTTCCTTATGAGGTCATAATTAAAATAAACCATTGTAATTTTATATTCTTACTTTTTACGTGCCACACAAGTATTCATGAGCAATTTCGTTCAGAAATTGGCTTTGTAAGAAATATTAAAAATCCTAAATATACACAGAACACTAGCTCATCCTTTAGTTAAGTAATACAAAGTATTGTACGTTTTGTTTAGACAACAAATATCTATTTGGAATTAAATACATAGTAGTAAAATATTACACATTAGTTTTTCAAAGTTGAAAATTAATTTTTGACTAACAATTATAAAAGATACATAATTCAATGTTGAAACTTTTATAATTTATTTATCTAGATAGAACGCCCGTCTAGTTATACGTCGAAAAAAATATCAGCAAATTTGATAAAAATTGTCAGTATAAAGTAAATATGCCTTCTTTTTGATACTTTACAATTTGATCTATACAAATGTAGATGATGATTAAAAATACTGTAAAAAAATATTCAGCATCTGTAATTTAAGCATAAATTTGTTAAAAGAGCAATAAATCATTTGTTAAATTGTAAATGTAACACAATGGTACATAACTTAATAATAATTTTCAACACAAAAGTTGAAAATTTACCATGTGACTGTTAATCTTAAGTTATTAAGATATACTGTGACACATTTAATATTTATTTGAAATTAAAAAATATATTTATGCCATATTGTAACAAGTGTTGCCCGATTTTGCCCCAAATGTTTATTGTGCAAAATAGAACATTTAAGCTTTTCTATATGCAAACCAGCAAAAACTACAATAATATCTGCTCTAAGCATTCCCTACCGACATTGTTTATAATACTATACACAAATATGAATATAATACAATTACAATATATGAATACAATTATTTACTTGTTATTGATAAGTATTAATGATAATTATTAACAATTTTTTTTCATTTACATATTTTCACAAAATTATTATATTCAATTTTCCTTTAAGACAATTACCTATAGTTGATAAAAAATCTAATTAAATTAGTTTTTAGTTATTATTAAATGTATTAAAACTTGATAAATTAAATTATTTACACTAACTGTTACCCTTCCGTGGGAAATATGAAATATCATCCGGACAATTGGAACACCACATAAAAGAGCGCACATGTAAAACAATAAATAAGATGCATGCTTAAATATGATTTACTTTCACATACAATCATTTCAAATTTGGCTTCTCCTATATTGCAATTGAAACACATCAGTCTATCTAGATAAAAGAATAATCAAATGTTGATACTCTTATCTTTATACTATGTGACTATTTAATTTTTCTAACAAGAGCAAATAAATTTAATAGAGATTTTTTAGTTTTATGTTATATTTCAATTAGACCGTAAATATCTTCCTACATACACGAAAAATCTAACATTTAAATTCCTTACATCTGAGATATTATCATCATCATCTATATATTTTTTAAATCTAGCTTATCGTTGAACACGTTTTACTATAGAGAAAATATTTAGATGAATTTTAGGTAAAAAAACAATAGACATTCTATACTACTAGTAGTTCTGCCAAACTGTCAGAGAGCTAAAAGCTACTTTCAACAAAACCAAAATTTATACAACATGAGTAATTTATATTAATAGTGGAGAAGAATTTGTCAAATATTGCAATAAAATAATAATTCCTGGTGAATTAAACCAACTTGTGGTTTGTGACTGTGAATTAGATTTTGAAATGCATATTGTAATGAACTTTTTTTTAAGGTTGCTTGTCAAAAGATGATTATTTACAATTACTTTCAGTTAAGTTTTTAATTCAATTATTGCCAACTAATATAATTTATTTTATTATGTTGACAATCTAGTTGTGTCAGACAGAAAAATGTATATTCCAAAATATATTTATTTTTTCATTTGTTTGAATCTGAAAGTTTTTTAATCACACCTAAACATATTACTCTTCTTAGGAAACTTATTTCATTTTGGCTGTTCTATAGTAGCATTCGCAAGGTCTGTCATTTTTGGGTACTTAACACCATGTTTGTCAAGTTCACTCTGCGACCAGAGTATCATTCGTAAAAGGCTGCACAACTTTGGGTTGGTGTATTCTTGGTTCTCCATCTTAAGTATTGCTGCATTAAGTTCACTTGCAATCTGTGTAAAAAAACAAAAAAAAAAATAGTATATACAACTCAAACCGCATAAAATGAACAGACTGTTATAAATATAATGTGCCAAACAAATGGGTATATAAGTTTTATTAGATAAACCTAAATAAACAACTCACCTAAATAAATAACTTTTATGTATAAACAATTAATTGATCTATGAACTATTTAATTTTTCAAAACTTATCTACTAACCTTTTGACTATGTGAAGGTAGCAACAGGTCAGCAAATGGTGATGTGTGAGGGTCTGGAAAAGCTAAGAGTGCGAGAGATCTCTCTAGCTCAGTGAGAGCATTACGGTCATTTGCACCAGCTTCTGCTAATGTAGCACTTGCAAAGGCAAGTGCTTCCTCTGCTCGCCCACCTCGAATTAATTCCAGTAACTGTAATTGCTGAAAAAAAATGTAATGTGTTATTTATACACGGATACAGTGCTTATAGCTATTTTACACTTTATACAAGGTTTGTATGACTTAACAATTGTATAAAAATTATGATCAACTGTTACAGTAAAAGTAATTATGCAGATTTATTAACAATTTTTTATAAACATGATATCATAATACCTGTAAATGAAAATATAAATATCGGTCGTTATCTAACAACTCAGGATGTAGGGCATTAACCATTGAAACGGCCTCAGGGATTCGTCCATTTTGCACTGCCTCTCTGATCATGATACGTTCATCTAGTGAGCTACATAGAGCTGGTTCTTGTAGACCTGCCTCTTGTTGAAATTTCAAAGCTGCCTCTTTGAAACCTTCTGTAGGTTAAAGTTAATATTTCAGATTTAACTTAAAAGTTAAACACTAAATTAGATTCAATAATAAAACCAAAATATAAATAAAAAATTAACTACCTCCTTTACACAAGAATACTTCTCTTTGTCAAAAAAATATACAATTTCTTTTCTTTTTCTTGGTCAGAAATACTTTTTTTTTCTCTATATTATGAACATCAGAACAATAGAACCTACCTGTTACTAAATAATTCATTATCAACATATTCATATCCGTTCTCGATATATGAAGATCATCACATTTAGATCGATCGTAGTATCTCCGCTCGGGTCTATTATTACCGTTGTTTGTTGATGTTTCAAAGCTCATTTTTGGGGTTTAGAAGCGAAAGTGGGATAACTGGGAATTGATTACGATGATACGTACGAAATTAGGATTTAGTGATTTAGGAATACACAAAAAGACACAGTTCACAAATTGACTTAGAAGATGACAATGTAATGTGTCAATGTCAAACTTGTCATAACTTAATATTACCAATAAAATTGAGAAAAAAATTCGACTTTGTTGAATATAAGTAACAGATTTAAAAAGCAAGTACCGTACTAAAAAGTAAAAAAAAAAATAGTTTTTCTATATTTTGATATCGCTGCTAAGTAAAACAGCAACAGAAAAAAACATTTGTTACATAAAATCGCTTTAATAACGTTACTGCTGGTTAACTATTTTCAGAATATTTTATTTATATTACAAAAGCGCTGCAAGTTAAAACCGTAAAATGGAGTAGGGAACCAAATACCAAGGAAGATCCAAGGACTCAAAAACGAGTTGGGAGTTTTTTCCGTTGAATAGCAAATAATAAATAATATCCTGGGACATTATTCACACACGGCTATCCCAATCCAAGCAGAATTTGTATTATCGAAACCAGACAACTGATATACAACTTTTATTTTGTAAATACATACTTATATAGATAATTACACCCAGACTCACGACAAACAGACAAGTTCATGCATACAAATGTCTAGTCCTGGATGGGATAGAACCCACAACCTTCAGCGTAAAAGGCAAATATTAACCAACAAGGCCAACCGACCCGTCGTAGCTTTTTTATAAATCACAGTAATGTATACATATGTGTATGTTCAATGTATGCTCATTTGCTCTTAAAAAACGTTAAAGCGAGTATTCTTAGTACTGCTCAGTTCTCTGCGTCTGTGTTATCCAAATCTGTAATAAAGAATCCCTCAGTGCCGGGACTTAATTTTGTAAAAGGACCACCTTTAATTGAGAAAAAATATTGTTACCATTTTTTTCACGCGGTGTAAACCTTAAGAAGGGTATCCGCCTCCGGGGCAGACCGATTAAGTGGGATTCTTATCCACTAAAACCACTGCGTTGACGGCATGTGTCGGAGAGGCTACAGGATCGTGTTGATATAACGCAACCGCGGCCTCTCCTGCGCTATGCTCCGCTAGTGGCTCGGCGGAGCTCTCCTCACGGGACGAAGGTAATCTCGTCCCCCTGGACTACTCGTTAGTGCGTATGGCAGCGTGAGGCCATCCCAGCTGGCATCCTCCTCAGGGAAATAGGATACGCGAGGCCCCTACCTCAGGCATCCACGGCCCCAGGGTTACGCCCTCTCTTTTAAGCCCCGGGCGTCGGGGCTACACAATATTGTTACCTCATTTATCCAATCAATTTATAGCATTGGCTATCTGCCGTAACAGTACCAAATGCTAAATCTCAAAGGTACACCTATGTAACGAATATCCTTAATATTGAAAGATCGAATATGAGAATATCGAATTTGAGGGCGATAGTAGCTACAACACAGTTTTATACTAATGTAGTTCCTATCGTATTTATTAAGATATGTATAATTTGTTCAAAATAAATAAATAAAAATATAGTATGATATATAAAATCTCCTTGTTTGCTCCCTTTTATTAAATATTACGCTGCTTCCCTAATAAAATTAAATATTTCAATTTATTATTCAAATAATACTTTCACTTTCAGACTTCCTCGACAAAAATGGTGATAGCTAGGCTAATATGCATAATATAATTCACAGCCTACAGCACTTGCAAAAGATGTAGATTTTTAATAGTGAAAAAAATATTAGAATTTGATTTAATTAGTTCCGGAGATATTATTATTTTTTTTTTTTTATAGAATAGGAAGGCGGACGAGCATATGGGCCACCTGATGGTAAGTGGTCACCAACGCTCTTAGACATTGGCATTGTAAGAAATGTCAACCATCGCTTACATATCCAATGCGCCACCAACCTTGGGAACTAAGATTTTATGTCCCTTGTGCCTGTAATTACACTGGCTCACTCACCCTTCAAACCGGAACACAACAATATCAAGTATTGCTGTTTTGCGGTAGAATATCTGATGAGTGGGTGGTACCTACC
The DNA here is from genome assembly GCF_905147045.1 of Nymphalis io. Lineage (NCBI taxonomy): Eukaryota > Metazoa > Arthropoda > Insecta > Lepidoptera > Nymphalidae > Nymphalis > Nymphalis io. Next base: position 12,756,989 of record NC_065892.1, on the reverse strand, counting down.
CAGACGAGCTTGCACAAAGCCCTACCACCAGTAGAACCCCTACACAAACCCCTACCACCAGTAGAGTTTACCCCCTACATAGAAACAAATTTTACGTTTTTATTTAGGAAGGAACATTGAGTATATTCTCAATGTAAGGAACATTCCCTTCAGTATATATTTTAAAGTAATTTGTGAGATGTCGAATATATGCTTTTTAATTGAATAACTATTTACAGAGAAGGAAAAAACAAATCAGACATATTAAAATGAAAGTCTTGAATTACATCAGTTTTGTTTTAATTACATTGTTATGAAAATTGTTGGCATTATATTTTTACCTTTCATTCGACCATGCACAATATGTTGGAGTTACACAAACAACATAATTTTAATAATATTTACAATTTTTTTAATTCCAAGCCAATAAAGCGTAGTATAAATATATCATACATAAATCGCATGTGTAAGAGTGATTGTTCAAGATTTGATCTTCTAATTAAGCAAAAACTTTAAAAAATATAGGTTTAATTAAAAATCAATTGTAGTGGTGTTTAGCTAGTTTATTTTCAGTTCTTAAACGCCAATAACCTACTAATAATGAGCTGATAATACAATTTAAAAAAGACCTATCCTAATTTTTTTATTGAAAAATGCATGGTAACAAATTATATCCTGTTCATATTTAATAAAAAAAATATTAACTCAATTTATTAAACGAAAGCCCAATGGTGCTCAAAAAGAGAACTCAATAAGTAATTGTGAATGCACAATACGTAAGTGAGAAAAAATAACTTAAAAAATTAAATAAAACTAACTATCTAATTAGCCCTTTTGTATCAGTAATAAGATTATTTTTCGAAAAATTCCTATATGAGAACTAATTTCATATATTTAGATAGTAGGATATTAAAGGAAAGATTATTATCAAACAGTCTGATACAAGGACATTTTGTCAAAAATACATTCTGTGTTACCTGAACACAGCAGGATTTGACAAAGAGAAATAAAAATTATAATTTATATACTACAACTATATTTCGACAACACTAAAAGTAAAGTAAAAATAATTAAACAAATCAAAATTATGGCTAACTAATTCGCAATCAACACATGAGAATGATTCTTAACAGGCACTCTGTGTGAATTTATTTGTGTTATTAGATATTCTAGTCTATCTATAGTATCTGTCATATTAGAAAACATAATCAGTTTATATTTGGTTCAATCATGGCTGCATACCAAAAAAACCTGTTATTAATATGGTCAAACAAATCCCCATAGTTACAGCCATGTCACCTCGTACAAACCCCGTGAATCTCTCAGTCTATGAACACAATTATGCAGCAAATCTTAACTAAGCATTATAAGCTAATTTATGTTTATGTGGCATGACCGTTCCATGGAACTTACCTGTGCCAATATTGTGGATATTTGGGGAAAAATATATTGTATAAAACCATGAATATATGGGCTAGCCTTTATAACAACTGTAAGGAATATTTAATACTGTATGGACATGTAACAAGCAATGTTTCCCAATATTGGTCACTGGTAAATTCCGCTCACAATGTACATATATCCACCATTAGGATACTCTATATTCTTCCCGCATATAATATTCACATATACCAAAATATGTTTGTCTTGATATTTTTGCAGTGTAATGCTGCAAACCACCTTCTTTTGTTATTAGGACAGATCTGAAACAAAAATGTATCTTTAAATATCATAGTATATCATTTGGATTTTTTTTTAATTATAAGATTTGTATGTAATCCCTTCCAAATATATTCAGGTTATTTCATCTGAAGTTAAGTGACAACCAATAAATATCCTACTGCTTGCTGCTATACATTCTCCTCTCTTAAGATGGTTTTGGAGCTTTACACACCACACTGCTCTGATGCAAGTTTGTGTATAAGCATATGAATTATGTATACAAACACACAAAAAGTAAAAGGTATCTGCATCAGAACCTGCAAGTTAAGCTCATGTTCTAACTACTAATCCATCTCTACTATTTAAAATCATACTTATTAAGTTCTTGAATATTTCTTCATAAAATATTGTAGGATTTTAGAATAACTTACAGCTGGGTACAAGATCCTGATGCATATGTTCAGCATCCATTCCAAGAGGCATGCAGGTGTTAGGAGGAGGCCGGCGCTGTACCTATAAAATATTAGAAAAAAAATAGAAATATAAAGGTATCTAGATTTTAATTAACCACAATATATTAAGTATAGTAATAGTCTATAATGTCCCACTGCTGGGCAAAGGCCATCTTTACTTAAGAGATGGCTTGGAACTTATTCCACCTTATTCCAATATAAATTGGTGGATACATGTGTCAGAAATTGATCTGACACATTAGGTTTTCTTAAAATGTTTTCCTTAAGCAAATACATTATAAACACACGAAAATCCAGCCAGCTTTGAACCTACAACCTTCGATTAAGATTTACTTTTGCATTAGAATATTTCATTAAAACTTATTAGTGTGTGTTGTAAAATTGGCGTAAAATTTTTTAATATAAAAAATTTAGTTGATACTATTGATCAATGCCTCATATCACATTGTATCAGAATGAACTTATATCATAGCTGTAATTTATTCAACTTTAAGAGATAAAATAATACTCTACATAGTTGATATTTTACCTGGTCAATGTTGAAACGCACAAACGCCTCATACTGCTCAGCAAGCTTGTTGCTTAAAACAGAATCATACTCTGCGCGCAATGCTGCCTCCTGTTCGCGAAGCATGCGCTCGCAAATAATACGCACCTGTGCGAATTTATGTGGTTAGAAAAGAACATAGTAATTAAATACAAAAAAACTAATGACACAATTAATGTTTATTTATGTAATACTATTGTATTCTGTAAAATAGGTTGTCTGTGAATTTGCTGTAAAGTTATTTCAGAATTGTTTTTAATAAAATTTACATTTTATTTAACTTTAAGTGCTAAATTGGTAACCTCACAAACATAGATGCACATTCATGTTACTATGGACTTTAATAGATGTATGTTGCTAACGAAAAACAAAAGGTGATGTCTTCTTCTATACAAATTATGGTAATCAATTATATCTGCATTGCAGAAACATTGGAACCACATCTTGCAATTTCCAAAAACTAAACATTTTCATTACTCTTTTTTATTATAATACTTTAAAGCTTTTACCATTGAATTATTTAATTAAGTATTGTGCATTCATGTCTAAAATAAGGCTGGTTATTACTCTTCACACCTGATTACAATGATCAAAGATAAGTTATGCTTGTGTAGTATTTTGTTTACTTATTTTAAGCATTGCCCACCCCCAGTATTCAACCTGATAGGTTTATAAGACTCAACCACCATGAAACCTTTTTCGAGTTCAGCAACTACCTTGATACCTGTTTAAAAGTGAACAATGCCCTATGATGCATCTTCTGTCCTTGAGCGGCGTGCGAGTGGTGAGGCGGCGAAGCATCGCCCTCACTACCACTGGACGACGAGCAGGATGCAGCAACGCCTGATGCGAACCGCAACTGCCGGCGCCGGTGAAGCCGTTTGATCTCATCGTAGATCTCTTGGGCCATGCGCTCTGGAACGTTATTGTTCTTGTATTAATAAATAAATTATCATCAAATTATCATTCATAACTAAAGATAATTTCAATGTCGAAAATTTAAATACTTTTACAATTAGATGATTTCTTAGATTTCTAAATAATAATGAATTAAGTGCTTTATTTTTTCAATCATTGAAATCTTTGTTCAGTATATTGATGTATAATGGCTTTTAGTTATGCCGTCAGACATATATGCAACACAGATTAAATATACTTTAAAATTAAACAGTCACAAAGCATGTGAATTTAGACAACAAAAATTGAAACAAGAAGGTCAATTTAAGCCACCTTTGTAGATTTACCCACAAAATACTGTATATCTAATCAAATACAACATGAAGAGGTTTATAAGGTTACTGCTAATGAATATAAATTTGTAATTGACTGGAGAAAAAAGGATAATTCCAGTTCACAATTTTTCATTGAAAGTAATGAATTAATTGTTTATTTAATTGTAGTTACAATTAAATTTGCACACAAAGAAACTCAATTAACTATTGGAAATTGTGGTTTTTAATTGAGTTATAATAAGTTTAGGAATAAATAAAAATGATGATGAGATCCGTATTTTAAATGGCTTTCTTGAAATGTATTATACCTTAATAAACAAAACTCAAGTTCCTATTTTAAAAACTTAGAACACTATTCTAATTAAAACAACCACGTAATTAACAAAAATGTAGGCCGAATAATAAGCAAAATAATGAACTTATAATTATTGCTTACAATAGAGATTCAGATTAAATGCAGTTCAGCGGTAATATGCGATCTACCACGCATAGTGGACGCAGGTATAAATTAATCACAATACAAAAACTTTACTATCTCTTACATGTTTCCAACTCGCTTTTCGCATTAAAGAAATAAAAATGTAACTTGCTTGGTCTTTGTTGAATTTTTTTTTTGTTATAAAATAGTAAAAAACAACAAAGCCAATACGCCCAACGGTCATAGCGCATCACCTGTCTCTTTCTTGCATGATAAAAATAATATTCACGATATCAAAAAAACAATGGCGATAAATCATACAGCTGACTAATAACTACAATAGAACAACACTTTACTTACCACAATATAGTAAACAAGGTTTGATTTATAAGTTCTTTGTTGAACCACATAGTTGTACAAAAATAAACAAACCTGGGGTCAATTTTACAGGTGCACTAACGGTCTCTCCAAATACAGAACTTTTAGTTTCCGACATTTTTATTCCAGGACTTGTACTCGAGCTTGCAGCGATTAAAGCACATCTTCGTCTCTTTGATGGTAGCTGCGCTGATGGCTCCCAATCTAAATTTCTTTTGAGTGTAGCACACGCCATTTTCTTTTTACGCCCAAAGAACGTCCTTTACAGATTCGATACTAATAATATTTTTTCTTATAATAAACCAACCAAAATTTAGAAATAATATTACAGACTAACAATACATAACACTAAAATTTAAAATTAGGTTTTAATAAATTAATAACTAAAAAGATTTCTGTAAAAATTTCAGATTATTCGACACAATTCCAATCTCTCCGTTCCAAATCCAAAATCAGACTCGAATGACTTTTCTGCTGTTTGTTAATTTTGACAGTCTTATTGGTTTAAGGCGTACCAACATGACCATCCTAACCCAGGTAATGTTTATTTTTACGGATACTTGTACCAGCAAATTTAAATCAATCTGTAGTTGAATATATGAAATATTATAATTTAATAAATGAAATTTTATTTAATGGATAAAATGATAGATTTCAAAATAATGAAATTTGTTCATTGATTGTCTTTTAAAGATTTTTGTTACTGATTTTAGGACATTAAAAGTTAAGTTTGCATCGAAATATGAATGACATTTCATACCTGATACCATAGTAATTTGTTGTTCCTGCATGATTGTTGCGTATTGTGACTCATCTTGATTGCATTTAGTTTTATTTTTTTAATATCCACTATAATTTCTAGTAAAGAGGCTTAAGCCTGTGTGTTTTTGTAAATTGTTATAAATAAGCCGTCAAACTGGGTAACGAAATGTCATCGTCTGCGATGGAGAGTATCCTTTTTTATTTTATAATAAAATGCAAAAAAAATAGTCTGACACCACCAAAAAATTATATCAATCCAACTAGCATTGAACAATTAATTGGGCTTAAAAAAAACCTATCCTTCCATTTGGTTCATATATTTTCTTATTATTGTTTGTATCCAAAAATACTTATTACTATTAATTATAACTTGGGTCCGAAAAGGTCTACTTTATATCCTTAAATCAAACCCTCAGAGCATCTGTTTAATTTAAAATTTGCTGTGAAAGAATTAGAAAGGAATTCCAAAAAATGTGAAAAAGAGGAAAAGTTAGAAAAAGAGAAAGCAAAGAAGGCTATTCAGAAAGGGAACATGGAAGTTGCTCGCATTCATGCTGAGAATGCAATACGACAAAAAAATCAGGCCATTAATTACTTACGTATGTCTGCTAGAGTTGATGCTGTGTCCAGTAGAGTCCAGACAGCTCTTACAACAAGAAAGGTAAAACTTCTTGCACTAATGTAATATAATTAATAGTAAAAATTATAAGTAGCTTAGTCAAACTTAATCATATTTATTTGTTATTGGGAATAATTTTTTCATGATAATTAATTAAAAGTGTCTGATATAATTAAAACCAATTGTTAATTCCAGGTGACAACTTCAATGGCTGGGGTTGTTAAAGCAATGGATGCAGCAATGAAATCAATGAATCTCGAGAAAATATCTAATCTAATGGATAAATTTGAAAGTCAGTTTGAAGATTTAGATGTCCAGTCATCATACATGGAGAACACAATGTCACAAACTACTACAACAACTGTACCACAGGGTGATGTTGATAACCTCTTACAACAGGTTGCTGATGAGGCCGGGTATGTCATAAACCTCATACATTTTAAAGTTACCTTGTTATATAATCATCTCTCTTACAATGAGCTTGTACGATTATGTCAGGATAAATCAGGTACCTTCAGTATTGTAAGCAATATACGCAAAGATTAAATTATTTATTGTTTATAGTTCATTTTGTTTTAAATAATTTTATATTGACAAAATTAACATTACAAATAATTTTATTTTTAGTTTGGAACTAAACATGGAGCTACCATCAGGAGTGCCTAGTGCCTCGGTAGGTACTGCAACAGTGTCTCAGGAACAAGATGAACTCACCCAAAGACTTGCAAGACTGAGACAAGCTGAATAACAAAGTGATGTACAGTGTCTATAAGTTTTTATTGCTGGTGTTAAGATTATTTATAAAAAACATGTTATATATTGTACAATTAAAAATGATTAGGGGCTGTTCTTATAAATACATTTTCTAATATTCTGTACTTCTTACAAAGGATAATATAGTTTTGTCATACATGTTTTTATGCATTTGCCTAATTATTTCCGAACATGTGTATTTTAAAATTTTATAAATTTTATTTACACTGTTCAAGTACTTGTTTATTTTTTTTTGTCCATCATTTTAAAGATCGAATCTAATGTTGGTTACAGTATATATGAATGAGTGCCAGGGTGCAATACCCAATTGAGAAATATTATCTTGTATGGCATAATAAGAAATAATAATGTCCTCCAGACCAATTTCGGCCACGGCGGCCAATCTCAAAGAGAGATTAGCCAACTACGCAGGAGATATTATAGTGCACAGCACAGTATGGCATAAATAATACAAAGAAACTATTGTCATTGCTATTATAAAAATAAGTAATTAAAAGACTGGTGTTCTTAGTTACTATGTTTTCAGGAATTTATGAAGCCCCAACAGATCTATTTTCGTTTATTAATTAAATATTTGAATAAAATTGTCATTTATTTGAATAAAATTATATATTATCAAATTAAACTTATTGAGAGCCTCTATAATAGAATTGTAAATATTATGTAACAAACCTTTAAAGTCAGTCCAGTCCTTTTTTTAAGCCAAATGTCAATTAAAATATGTAGTTTTTGTTTAAAAATTACATTAATTCAAACTTTATATAAATTAAACTAGGAACAGACGACAAAAATTAAAAAAAGAGTCTACTTTACTTCATATGTGCTGTTCAGATATGTTTTGCTCTTTTGAAGAATTCCTTATTTCATTAGAATATTATATTTGGCTTTAAAAATGGAATTATTAATTTAGTAATATAAGACGAATTGATATGTTCCATTATTTTTTATGAATAATATATAATGTAAAATAAATATTTAAGAATATGTTATAGCTCTTTTTTATGTATTAAAAAATCATCGAAAGAAGTTACTCTATATATTACCTCTTCGCTATACAAAGCAACTATAGGTTGAAGAAAAATGATCATGTTTTCGTTGGCCTACTTGTAGGCCATTGTTTATTTCAATACAACCTCAAATTTATTTATAAAAAATATGTTGTTGTCTGTTCGAAAAAATAAACTGTAACATTTTACTGATGAAAGTTAATTTAACAATAAATAGAACTGTTCTTTTCTATAATATGGGAACAAGGAAATGAAAGTCAAAACTAATTCAAATACTTTATTAATAAAACAAAGAAACAAGTACGAATAATCGATAAATGGCCTTAATAGTAACTTGCACAGTGCACTAAAAATAATTCAAAAACAACTAGTCACTCAATTAATAGCATATTGTACGAAAGTTAATAGTCAATAATAATAACCAAATTATATCGAGCCTAGTGGGAGTTTTATTACTTATTCGATAGAGTTGACTTTAATTGCAATTTGTATGGCATTCCAATTATTGTCAGTTGTCTTCACTAGACGGCGCTGTTTTCATATCCCAGTTAACTTCAACATTATCAATTATGTAAAAAAAACTCGAAACTAGGCTCGATGAAGAGCGATCGTTGCATCAACTTTATTGTTAAAGTTGTTACGTTCATCTATAAATATAACCCAGTCATATTAAAAAGTAACTCTGTTATATTGATTTTAAAAAAATCATTTTAAATCACAACTTACTATAGTCGTATTTAAAAATATTCACAATAATAATAGCACATTAAGAAATATTATAAGCGAAAGACAATTACTATCGAGACAATTGTTCTTCCTATTAGTAACACATCTCACCACTACCAAAATAATACAAAAACAATACTTTGTTGTGATTCTCTTTAGGCTGCAGTTGCACAATGTGAAAATTTTGCAAAAGTGAAATCTTCTGTGATTAAATCGCCAGGCTGATTTATGAAACAAATTCCTATTGGAATTACTGCTGGAACGGTCGATGCTGAGGACAGTCATGAGATTTTTTGCGTTGTATAAATGCAGCCTTACACTTCTAATGCCATAATCACAAATAATAAGTATTAAAAAAACACATATTACGGGAACAACCATAAATCACGTGTTTTTATTTTGGCGTTTCTACATTCAATCCCTTTGCACCATCATCACATTCCGATGATATTTGTCTCTCGAGTTATTTAAAGATTTTATGCAAGTTACTTTTATTAAAACCATTTATAAAATATTTAGTATATAATGAACACAAAACGAATACATAATCTAAATGATAATGAAATATTAAAACTATTTTAAATTCCGTAGCACACCCGTGCTCACCTCATTCAATACAAAAAAACGTAATCGTTAGTGAATGTTCCTTATAATACGATAGTAGGTCCTCATATTGTGACGAGACATTTTGTTAAAGATTTCAATTTAACTGAAATTGTCACGGTTGCATTGTATTGTTTTATTTTTGTACAATCAATATTGATAACATCGTAAACTAATACCCGTCTAAATATAATACTTGAAAATGTTAATGCGAGACTTATTTTTTACTTACAACATGGTAAGGGTTAAATTTGAAACCGCCGCTTTGGATCATATTTTGTACATACAATACAGATAGTGTTTAGCTCGATCAATACGAAATTCGAATCGAAATTGACACAGTATGTAGTCAGGTAAAGCGTATTAAGTTTTAACTATGTTTAGAAAACTATTATCGATATGGGAGGCAATAGCCTAACTTATGAAACCGACTGCGGTACAATCGCACTAATATATAATATTATATATATATATATATATATAATATTATATTATTAGTATTATATATATATATATATATATACATATATATATATATATATATAATACTAATAATATGATTCTAATTTCATTAAAATTCTCCCACATGTGTATTCTACCAACCCGCATGTGCAGCGTGGTGGAATAAGCTCCAAACCTTCTCCTCAAAATGGAGAGGAGGCCTTAGCCCAGCAGTGGGACAGTAACTGTATGGTCCGCAACAAAGTACTTGTTGTTAATAAAACAAAAAGTTATTATTAAACGAAACACAAAATGGAGATAGTTAAACACAATAACGTTGATATTTTATTAATTCAATTAAACTATCATAGCGTTACGAGCATTTCATATTTTGGGCACACAAATATACCGCAGTCGGGTTCGTAGCATTTTTATTATTAATAATCTTAGTAATTTGTTTCTTCTCTCGATTCCTAGTATATTTGAATTACATTACAATTACATGACCAAGGGTCAACTAGATCTAGCATTTGGAACTTATGACGTAGCTTAGTTTAAAGGAACAATATAATTCTTTGGTCATTCATCGTCGCCGTTTTGATTTTTAAACGCTATTTGATAAAAGATCCAGTCTTCCAGGAAGGAGGGGACGAAGGCCTTGCATTTCGAGAACGTCACCGCCGGCTTCATTTTAACCAATACCTCTTCGTATAGCTTTAACGAATCGGGCGACGTCGCACCATTTCCCTGGAAACAAGGCCATTACATCATTTTAGTAGAAACAGATTATCTGGGAGGAAAAAAAGTAAAGCAGTCGGTTGGTCTGAATATACTGTAGGTTAATATATTGGCACATACTTTAATTCATTTTCTAATTAATAAATTTATATATGTGGTAAATATACTGTGATGTTTGCTAATGTGTTATTATGTGCTTGATTTGTGTTTATAATGTACGCACATGATAAGGTATGCACCCAAACGCTTCCACACACAATCCAATATGCCATGGCATAATTTTATTTCTATATAAAATATAAAATCGTTGGTAACATTCAGTTCACTCTCGTGCTCGCGACTCTACACTACAAGATATTTGCCTCCAATTATATTATGTTCAAACTAATTTAACCATTTAAACTCAAATTTAACAATCAAGATGAATTTTTAACAATTAAAATTGTCTCATCATCGTTTGTCGTTCGTTTATACTACGCACGTATACTATATTACGTATCGTAAAGACAATTTGGTCCGAGTTGAGACGTGATGGCCCAGTGATAAGAATCTTAACCGATGATCGTGGGTTCAAACCCGGGAAAGCACCACTGAATTTTCTTGTGCTTAATTTGTGAGTATAATTCATCTCGTGTTTTACGGTGAAGGAAAATATCTTGAAGAAAAAACCTGCACGTGTCTAATTTCACCGAAATTTCTGCCACATGTGTATTCCACCAACCCGTAAACCTTCTCTTCAGAAAGGGCAGTGGAGGCCTTTAGCCCAGCAGTGGGACATTCACAGGCTGTTACGGAGACGGTGAGCCTGTAAATTCCTTATGACGACTAGATGAATGTATGTTGTGACTCACGTGCGTCATAAACTTGCCGGTGGGCCGCAGTATGTCGAAAGAGGCCCGCAGGATGGTCATCATGAACTCCCACAGCTCTCCGCACGCAGAATCGGATATCGGTATGTCGGTGAGGTCGCCGAACACGTAGTCGACCTTTTTATTCTCGCTTGTGAATTTCTTCACGGTCAACATGCAATCTTCTACGATTATCTGGACAATAATTTGAAATAAAGAAAAAATAAGCAAACGTAAAACATAGTCATTTGCCCGCAGTACCATAGATACTTTACCGTGACCCATTTCTTTCAATTATTTAATTAAGTACTATTAAAAACTAGTTGCCACGCACGCCTGCACTATAATATCTCGTGCGCAGTGCGCCGGTCTTCGTTAGGTATGGCTACACTCACATCTACTATAATTATGTATTATAAAGAAACTGCTTATTGGAACTACTTTGTCATAATAGATTATATAACAAGACTTCAGCATTACATTTGCCTCATTAAAAAAAGTATATACAAAGATCAAGTAAAAAAGGTATGCGAGTGGCTAGTTATAAGGCCCCAGTCCCCGAGGGCCTGGGCTCTCTGTCTAGCAGCACGGAGTCTAGAAATTGAAATTGTGTACACTCTATATAGAGTGCACCTGTGTTTACGCACTTATTTGTGCACTATAATATGTCCTACGTATTTGGCTGATGTCTCTTGAGATTGGTCGCCGTGGCCGAAATCAGTCCGGAGGAAATAATATCATAAAAGGTAAAAAATATAGCTGATATAAAGGTGTTTAATAATAATAATACGTGTCCTTTGATACGTACGATATACTAAATTGAATGTTTCTCCAGTAAAATCCTTATAAGTTTCTTTCCGGTTATACTCAGTTGAATCTACATTCCGAACCGGTGGTAGATTCAATTTTATTTAATAACAAAATGGCAACTTGCTCGGCAAAGTGTTCTTATGAGCCTACTTAATTAAAACAATTTCATTAAATTAATTACGAAAATGTTGTTTAAAAGTAAATTTCTACCTCAAAATTGGGTCCCTTTCTTCTTTCCAATACATCTCCACAGATAGACTTGAGGTGTTTGTTACAAGCCTTCATAACAAGCTCGTCTATTTCCAACATCCAAACATACTTTGGTTTCTCTTTCAAAAGCTCGTACAGTAGCGCTCCATCGCCGCCCCCTATCAAAGGCGTAAGCACTAATCAATAGAAGAAGAACAAAAACCTGGCTTTGGCTTTGAATTATATGTACGGCGCTCCTCCAATTTATTGAAATTTATTTTAATAAGAGTAATACAGTCAAGAGTTCTTAAAAAAGATTAATACATGATTTCACGACAACTACAAAACATTTATTGAAAATATTGGAAAATCTATTACAGCCTTTACATATAGTATCCATTGATGCTTTGAAAAGAGCTCGAATCTATTATTTATTGACAGAATATTCGTACGTAGAATACACAAACATTAAAAATTGTAGTTAATTTTTTAATATTCATTGTAAAAGAACGGTGACATGCACAAAAAAAAAACAGATTATTGGTCCAAAAAAACTCGGCGAACTTCTAACACCGATGCTCTATAATTGTTTTTTTATGATACTCTACAATTCATACAAATATGATTCTGATTAAAATAAATAAACTTGTTTCATATTCGCTATGGTAATTATTTATAGAAAATGTAACACTGCGTGTGTTGAATTTTTGATATTAGAAAAAAAAAAATGCAGATCGTGGAATACTGCTATCGTAGTAGTGACGGTTGAATTTGTTTAAATTTGGAATCTGAATTCAATACGTGTAATGTACATGGTATTTCTTCCAAATTTAGGACAGCGCCTTTAAGATATCACGTTACGAGTAAGTGATTACGTGTAGCGTCAGAAAATCAATCGGGACTTTAATAGCATACTTCATTTACCGAAATAGTTTTATATGTGTGTGTATGTATGTAAATACTAAGTGCTTTTAATGTATTTTCATAGTACATGTGCAACTTTTTAGTGTTAAGATTTAAAAGTGTATCATTTCTATTTATATTAACAAGGTTTCGAAAAATGACATAGCAGATAATGAATGAAATAAATGAAAATATTTTGAAGTTTATGACTCTTGTTTTAACACTATCTCACTCGTTCTTCAAGTCGAAGGTTAACAATACAAAGTATCGATATTTAAGTATAATAACTGACGAGTGGCTAAGGACTTGGTGGTTGATACCTAACTACCCAGAGCGGTTTGTTTTAAGCCCTACTTTCAATAAGTCGAGATGGCCCAGTGGTAAGAACATTATAATAGTAATATTTATTTACGTAAAAAGTAAAAAAAATTGCAATGAAGTCCCTGATTTCTGAGCTAGGCTCAAAGACCTGTATTACAGAAATCAGTGTCCTCTCTCATATTATAGTGACATATCGTTCTATGTAAATATAAAATAAATGATAAATAATTATTTCTTACTATATACTAGAGTGGAGTGTGTAGGTATGTGTGTGTAGAAAGCGTGAATCTTAACCGATGAACGTGGGTTCAAACCCGGGCAAGCACCTCTGAATTTTCATGTGCTTAATTTTTGTTTATAATTCATCTCGTGCTTTTCGGTGAAGGAAAACATCGTGAGGAAACCTGCATGTGTCTAATTTCGTCGAAATTCTGCCACATGTGTATTCCACCAAACCGCATTGGAGCAGCGCGGTGGAATAACCTCCAAACCTTCTCCTCAAAAAGGGAGAGGAGGCTTTAGCCCAGCAGTGGGACATTTACAGGTACTTACTTCAGTAACTTTCAAGTGTAAGCCCTTTGATATGATTACTAAATGTAATTGAATCAAAGGAATTATCTTTCATCTCATCTACGAATTATTTCATTTAAATTTGCTATATAAACAATTTTTACCTAAAATAACGATTTCCTTTCCCTCGTAGTTCTCTTTGCCTCGTTGCATCAAAGTTTCTGTATAAATAAGATCAGCCTCCGATATATCTGTAAAAATAATAATCACATAATCAAATGTTTTATGGTTCATTCAAATAAGGCATATTTTTCATGCTGCTAATTAATGTATAACTAATTAAACTAATGCATTAATTTAAAATGCAACACAAGTGAAACTCAACCTTATAGTTATATATAAAAAGGTTGTTTTAAAATAAACTTAGCTGAAAATTTCCAAGAAATATTTGAATATCGGTTAGTTACATTTATTCAACACGCTAATTTAAATATAAGTAAACCATATAATCTAATTGTATAAAAGTATATTTCATTATTATTTATAGTATTATTTATAATAATAATATACGTGTAAATATAATTAAAAAAAATCATTCCATTCGAGTTCCTTTATCTTTAAAACTATTTAGGATAATATTTACCAATATGTATGACAGTGGTACTTATTTCGTTACGGATTCAATACGGCGTATCGAGTAAATTAAGCCATGTCAAAGCTAAATCCAAGGTAACCGTTATTTTTTGTAAACATCGCAATAGCTTTAGCTCTTATGTAAAATAAATATTCCTGTCAACATTTTTGAAATCTACAAATCTTCCATACTTTATCGTCATGCTTAAGCATTGGCGCTAATTTTATTGTAATCAGATTATATCAAAACTAAGCTAATTTGAGATGATAACTAAGAGACTCGCTTGTCTTTGCATTCGACTTTAAAAAAAAGGAGAAGTTTTATGTTCGACGCGTATTTATATAATTGAATTGTACTTGATTCTATGAACATTCGTTTAAAAACGTGTAATGTACCGTTTTACAGAATATCGGGGAAACATGACATGTTTATTAGATAATCGTTGAAGTAGAAATTCACGCTTGTCACGTGAATAGTCTTAAAGCAGGTCAAACTGAGACGCGCAGCTACTTATGCAACAGAGTTGAAACTGTATTTGCTTTGGTAGTTTTTTCAGTTACGTATCATAAATAAAACGTCTCCTCATTTTTAATTTAGATTACGCAAGCTATGTATGTTATTTAGTTATGTAAGTAGATAGAATTATCTAAATCTCGATTTGATTATGATAGAGTTAAAACAATGCCAGGAGTAATGTTTAATTGTGAATTAAATATAAACTGGATCAGATCATGTCATGAGTTAATATATTTTATTGTGATTGATGTAAAACATAAATATCACTTTAACCTTATACAGACATTTTTTTTTTTATAGAATAGGACGGCGGACGAGCATATGAGCCACCTGATGGTAAGTGGTCACCAAACGCCCTTAGACATTGGCATTGTAAGAAATGTCACCATCGCTTACATAGCAAATGTGCCACCAACCTTGGGAACTAAGATGTTATATCCCTTGTGCCTGTAATAACACTGGCTCACTCGCTCTTCAAACCGGAACACAACAATAACAAGTACTGCTGTTTTGCGGTAGAATTTCTAATGAGTGGGTGGTACCTACCCAGACGAGCTTGCACAAAGCCCTACCACCAGTAGGATTGGATTAACCCAATAAAATTTATATTATACTGCATACAACATACTTCATTTACAAGTATTAGTATGCCATAATAATATTCTTTGTTCAAGATGACTTACAAGCACTTTGAAATTGTCATTTATATGATAAATGTAAAGCTATTGGTGGTGTGCAATATAAATTCTACCGAGAAAAACTGGCATAAATATGTACAATAACTATCACCAAATGTCAATGATGAGGTTGAATGGTTAGTTCCCTTGTAAGTGTAATTACAGTCTTATTACTTTATCAAACAGGAAAAATATACGAATACTACATTTTACAGCACCAATGTCTATGGGCAATGGTGAAAACTTACCACCAGGTAGCCCATTTGCCTGCCCGCTTACCTATTTTATAAAAAAAAACATTACCTGTATATTTGAAGCCTTTTAAAGATTATTTTTTATCGTTAAGTGATTAGATCAAATTTACTTACTCTGTAAATCATCAAGCACCAGCATATTACCAAAAGACTTGGAGTGAACAATTTGAATCTTTTGGAATGATGATTGCTCATCAAACACCACACCATCTATATCATATTCAAGTAATCTTTCATCTGAAAACATATTGAATTAGTATAGTAACAGCCTGCGAATGTCCCACTGCTTGGCTGAGGCCTTCAATCCGTTTTGAGGAGAATGTTTGAATCTTATTCCACCACTCTGCTCCAATGCGGATTGGTGATTACAACATGCTAACTACATACACATATAAAGAGATAGTATATATTGAAACAGGGTTACATACATAGGTTTTGTTACATGTTAAGTTTCAACATATAATTAGGATAACAAATATAAGAAATATTAATAAAATTCAAGCCTCACAAATCAGTAAGTATAGGTTATAAAAGTAAAATAATTATGAATGTTATAGAAAAATAAAGTGACATACCTGACGTTGGATAATATCTGCCGAATAGGCATCGTTTTATAGCAGGATATGCTTGAGATTTTAAGACTGTTATGTACTTTCTCAGCTGATTTTCCAATACTTTCGCCGACTATTAAACAAAAGAAAAACAAAAAGAAAATTAAAACAGGGTTTCATGCAAAAAAAAGCATATATTTATGGGTATAAACTAAGAGAATGTAAGGTTGAGCGGCTTTACAGGTTCCTGAAAGATTCATTGGTATCCAAAATACAATGTTAGGAAATGAAAACTCATGCAGAAATAATAATTGTGACAAAATGTATTTAGTAGTGTAATATCATTAACAAATTGCTACTTTATGTGATTGTATAGTTTCTAATTAAAAATTAGTTTACATACAATATGAATGTATTTTATCGTGATTGGTCTACTTGTACCTAAGATTCGTTTATGATAAGCAATATGTGTAGTTTTTCTATTAAAAAGAAATTATAGTACATAAATATATATATACTATGTTGGTGCGTTTAAGTTCCTAATTTGTCACAACTGAAGTAAAATTTGTATACCATATAAGCTTAAGTGAGAATATAAAGTGCTTTGGACTAATACCAATTTGAAATCAATAGTCTGTTTGCCAACCTGAGCTGGTTAAATAAACATCATATTTATAACCCCTCTTGATTGTTGGCATGAGCTTTAATCTGTCACACTCCAAAGTAATTCTTACCGAACTTTCCATGAGCTTTGAACACTAAAACAAGATGACACGCTCAACCTCAATTCTTTTTAATATATTATGGCATTGATAAAATTGACACAATTTAATTCAAGATCTATTTTGCAATACATAAAAAAACTTAATATTTTCCTAATTATTTAATCTAATTAAGGATACTTTTAATTTTTTTCTTTTGAAATCAAATATTACTTCAAAATGGGGATATCTAAATATAATATAAATCAAATGATCACATAGCGCAAGTGTAACGATGCTATTTTAAGCGAATTGAGCTAACCTTGAAACTGATTAATGGTTCCTCGTTGTCTTCTTTATAATATTCAATATTCACTGTGACAAGACCACGATCAAATAATCTCACGGTCACAGTCGTACCCTTCTTTCCTGTCAATAATTTTAATGATCCTCCATCTATTTTAATATCAGCGGCTAAGATCAGATTGGGTACGTAATCCTTAAGCACAGACTCCAACTGGCTAAATACAGCTTTCTGTCCACTTTCATCCCCTAAACGAGCAGCATCCATAGAAAAATCCAACAAAATAGTTTGAACCGACATATTTGTAATATATTGGAATTATACTTTTGGTTAATTATTAGAAATTGGACGGAGACCGGCAAAAAGCTATGATAAG
Organism: Nymphalis io; assembly: GCF_905147045.1. Taxonomy (NCBI): domain Eukaryota; kingdom Metazoa; phylum Arthropoda; class Insecta; order Lepidoptera; family Nymphalidae; genus Nymphalis; species Nymphalis io. Next base: position 12,739,036 of record NC_065892.1, on the reverse strand, counting down.
TAGTTTGCAGCGATGTAAAGTTGACTTATTCAACGATTTTCATTGATTTGTCATAGATAATACATATAGGTATGGATCGTAGACAGAGAAACTAAACTTTGTTTCTCTGTCTACGGTATGGATTTGCTTATTTCAAAGATAATAGACTATTAAATGATTTAAACGAGAAAGTGTTTCAACAATTAAAAAAATACTACCTGTATATCATTGTTTAATAATTTTAATAACTCATGACAATACAATACTTTACTTAAATTATATGTATCACCATTATCACTAAAAACTATTATGTATGTACAATATAAATTATGTCATTAGTATTTATAGCACTTTAATATTTTCGTCATGCTTTATCTGTACATTTTACTAAATCTTGTAAGATGCAACACTGTAATTTGTCTTTTAAAAAAAATTAAGAACTGGGAAAGATTTTTGTGACATGGCTGGGAACAATGCTGAAGATGTTGAGGTAGATATAAATAATATTTTAAGGATATATTTTAATATATACCCTCTTTTACATCTATACTTTACGCGTACATTCAATAAACTTGACAAACGTTGCTGATGTGGCTTAATTAAACTTTCACTATAACATAAGTCATAAGTTTCCTGTTTAGAGATCATATAATAATTAATCGTTTTTTTGTGTTTTACTTGATATTCTTTGTTATATATACAGTAGTTAATTAGTGCATAAAATAAATTGTTGTGTTAGATAGTGTTTTAGGTTAGGATTTGTAAAAGAAATGACTTGTGTTTTCAAGGGTTCAGCAGGCGCCGATTGCAAAACTAACAGTACTGCAGAGGTTCCGCCCGAGTTCTTAATTAAACATCCACTCCAAAACACTTGGAGTCTTTGGTTCTATGACAATGACAGAACGAAATCATGGGAAGAGAATCTGATTGAGTTAACAACATTTGATACTGTGGAAGATTTCTGGAGGTAACAAATCCGATCTTATTACATATGTTTTGTATTCTTTATATGTACCATAAAACATATTTAAATATTGATTTTACTTTATTAAAACAAAAAGAGCTTATTATAATTATTTTTTGCAGTAATTTGTATGTGTTTTTTTGTTTACAAATTAAATGATAATTTGATTAATTTGTTTTGACCTGTGTTGTTAGTTTTACTTCAGTTTAAATTATATAGAATGTATATATATTAAAAGTTTTTTTTCTATTTGATAAACAATGTTTGGTTATATGTTTTTATTTTCAAATAACTTTTTCCTAATTTGATAATTTATTCCCACTGTGCTTCTTTTGTAGATTGTACCACCACATAAAATTGCCTTCGGAACTGCGTCAGGGACATGATTATGCTGTATTCAAACAAGGCATCCGTCCTATGTGGGAAGACGATGCAAACAAAATGGGTGGCCGATGGTTGATAAGTCTGGAGAAAAAACAACGCAATTCAGATTTGGATCGGTTTTGGTTAGATGTTGTAAGTATTATTACAATATTTACTAATAAATTTAGGTAGCATATGATAATTAAATTCTATAATTTCTAACAAAATAGAACTATTGGAAAATAGTAACAGTCAAATAAATAATGCTTAATGTTATATAGCATTAGCAAACTAGAGAAGCCTTGCAGATTACTATAGTTATATGTATTATATACTATTATTAACCTTTGTGAAGGTAACCACAATGGTAATAAATAAAAGTATATAATGCTACTGGCTTTGTACACTTAAATAACCTCCTAAATTAAATTTACTGTGTTAAATCCAAGAGCATTTCTAGTTTGGATTTGTTAAGTAAAAAAAGTAGTAAGTTAAATTGTTTTATGTATTAATTCTGCTTTCATTTAGGTTCTACTATTAATTGGTGAAAATTTCGAACATGCTGAAGAAATTTGTGGTGCAGTTGTAAATGTCAGGCCAAAGTTTGACAAAATAGGTAAGAATAATTTAATGTAAAAAATATAACAATGCTAATTTATATAGAAAATATACCAAATAAGTTATCTGCAATATTTCATTATTGTAAAGGGAATAAAAATTACATTTTATAAATCATGTATTTAATTTTTAAGTAGTATGTATAAATAACAATATATTTTTTCTATCCAAATCCAGCTATTTGGACAGCTGATACATCTAAGCAACAAGCTAACCTAGAAATTGGAAGAAAACTTAAAGACCAGCTTGGTATTCATGGAGTTATTGGCTTCCAGCTTCATAGAGACACCATGGTCAAGCACAGCTCTGCTACCAAGAATCTTTACACTGTTTAGTCACTATAAATTATTTGTATACAAAATGCAATGGCAGTCAGCAAAATCGAGCATTTTATGAGCTAGTTTTGTAACCACTAATAAAGTCTGATTACCTATTGCATTCTGCCGTTGCATTAGAATAAAAGTTTTTATTTAACAGAAGTAGTATTTACGTTGATGTTTCATGTTTATCTTAAGAGAGTTTATTTTTACACTCTCATGATGAATTCTATGGTAAAGTAAAATGGAAGTCTGAAGTTTGTACTGAAGCTGTGCTTAAGTATGTTTGTTGAGGTCACATAGATGTAAGTATGTATTCATACAAAACTAATATCAATAATTGTATCCGAATATCCACTGAGTTTTATTTCATATTTTTTTATTTAACCAGCACCTATACCTATCAAGACAGTGAATTGTTGCACTTTATTATCTGTCTAACATACTGTAACATACATCCTATTAAAATTGTTGTTTGGGTCTGTCTGTGAAGAAATATTTTTGGTATTTAATATAAAAAAATACTAAAATAAGTTTGGGAGTTTTATTTTACGCATCTTGTTCCTATCTATATTTTAAGATTTGATAAGTCTGTTATTTTTTTGCTGTAAATGCATAGACCATAATCAATATATTTAATTTTTTTTTAATTTAATTAGCACAAAACAATCTACATGTATGTGTTTGACAGCATTTCTCAGTGTAGTTTATAGTAAGCGTTTTTCGGTTAAAAAAAGTCTCCATTGGATTTAAGAATATGGGAAGTGGAAATAAAGAAATCCTTTACCACTTTGCCTAATTTTGCTTCGGCAGGTATTAGGATTTGCAACACCGCTAATTCTACATATATGTTATCATAATTATTAAAGTTAAATGTTGTACAAAAATATTCTCAGTTGGATAGGAAAGCTTGGAAACTGATTTATTTGTGCTCTATTTACACAGTATACTGAATTATTCATTAATTCAAAGATTAAAGGATGAGACTCCACAAGTTCGATTCGGAAAATTTAAAAAAATATTCTTTAAAAATTATGGAATTGAAAATAAAATAAAAATAAAATTTTTTGTGCTTCTAGGAAATTAAACAAACTGGAATAGTTTGAATATTTATTATAAAAAATGACAACGACAAAAATATGTTCTAAAAGACAAAAGAATTTAACTTTCTAAAGTGAATATTTATGCTTACTTACTTACATATATTTTAATTTATAAACGATGATGACGTTTTTAATATTTCAAAAATAAACTAATTCGAACATTTAATAATTAATAAATTCAACCTCAAATATACTTTACATTTATAATATTGCAACACTAAGTTTATGTCGTGAATGGGATATCCCTAATATTTTTTTTTTGCTTCTTGTTGTAAAGTGACTACAGAATACTTGACTAGTGACACTCACAATTTACGTACACGATACAGTATATCATACAATTAGTTAACTTTAGCAAACTAAATTAAAATTATAGCGATCTGTGGTTAACAAACATGAAGACACGAGAAAAAGAGGTAAGAATTGTAGTAGTAAACTTAATATTATATCGCACTTGCTATACAAAGATATAAATAAAACATGGTTTGCGAGTTAAATATATCATTTAAATCAGCAGAAAATTTTCTTATGTCTGGCAATTACGATAATGCGTTTCTCATATGTCTGATAAGCGCTAAATTTAATTAAGGATAAATAAAAAAAGTTATACTTTTTTAAATTTAGACTGTCTATAAACAAGGTTATGTCTATTGTTCATTTATTATGTACTTTGCGCGCGATCAGAATGCGATCCGATATTTTCGAAATGAAACACTCTTAGTCCGAGGACCGAGGGTTAACGATTACTTCGGGCCACCAGTGATGCCAACTTGCGGGTTTTCCTCCCAAATTTGTGGGAAAAAATTATTTAGGTGGATTTTTTAGTTTTTTTTTCCTTAAAAAACGTATGACTATACAATTTATATTTACTTTATTTATATATACTATATAAACTCCAAGCGTGACTATAACTGAAATATCAAAAAATTATAATATGTTGAGATTGAAATAATAGTTTAACGGTCAGCGTGCTTGTATAACACGTATTAGGCCCGGGCTTCGATTTCTGGTCACTGAATGAAAATTAAAAATGGTTTGATTTCATTGTTATCATCATTAATATTATTATGTCATTAATTAATGTATGTAAATGAATGTATTTTTAATTTGTATTTAAAATTACCTCTCAAACCGAGTGTACAACAAAAACGTTTGGGGTTCTTAATCAATATTTAGGGGAATTTGAAGTTGGTCCTAGAGGAAATATTCTGTAGGAGTTGGCATCACTACGGGCCACTCGCCGTCAAACTCGCGCCGATGACTCGACTCGCGAGACGTTGTTATAGTCAAATCACTTCGGAGACATTTTTGCGTTTGTAGCAGTGCACCGACAACGGACAAATAAATATAAAAATACTTTTACTAGTTTTTTTTTAGACACTTAATTTTATACATATTAAACGTATTTTTTTTCTAATTTAAACTATTTAATTAATTAACTATTACTTTTGTTTCTTTTTTACCACTTTCGCACCCTTCCACAGCCAAACCCACCGTTATTTAGGCAACTGACGGTCGGTTTGCTTATTAGCTATATAAGATCAAAATCTATGACTACATCAGCCGACTTACTATGACTTTTGTGTCAGCTGACGGTGTTTTTACCGCTACCCTGGCAGCTAATTATTGTTTTCGTATTTTCAAATATTTAAGCAATTACATAATTAAATTTCATCCGGCGCGCGTACTATGACTTTATTTTTTAAATTTTTTAAAAGTTCATGCGACCAGCTGACGCATAGCGCCCCCTCGACTATGCAGCTGACGATTATTTTCCAGCTTTGTATGATGTTCTTGTGAACTATTAATGAAAAAAGTTTCAGCCGGCGTACTATTACTTTTTTTTCCACTTTTGCAACCTCCAACCCGCGTGTGTTAGCGGACGTTTGGTTCACTTATTAGTTCGAATTCTATAAAAAATGATGGCAATCGTTCGATGTAAAACTACTACCTTTAATGCAACGCTACTTTCCGGACCACAAGGACGAGGAACGATTAGCGTTTTATTCGTCGGCTATGGATTTTTGTTTTAAAAATTTACCTTTTGTTATATTATTTATTTAATTATTTTTTAAAAAACTCCAGGTCGGCGTCAATTATAAATCTGAAAAAAATAACGATATCATAAAAGGAATAAAACATCCTTTACATAATAGTTGGAGTTTCTGGATGTATACTAATAAAAATAAAGTCTGGGAAGAAAATCTTGTAAAACTGACCACATTTGACACAGTTGAAGATTATTGGTCGTAAGTTTTGAACTATTAATTGAAAGTATCTTTGATCTGCCATCGTTTGAAATAGCTATAGGCTGCGATTTGCTAGATTATATACTGCACATAGGGTAGCTAGAAGTAAAAGTTCTCAACAACTTAAAAAATTGTAAACAATAAGTGGAGGTTTTTCATACCAAACAATTTGGAATTGGATTTTAATATATCAGCTTCATATCTTATTCAATAATTATTCATCTGTGATAGTTAACATGAACATAACAATTACAAATTAATTAGTAAACGATACCAAAATTATTTTACTTTATTTCTTTCATACTAAATAGGATTACGTAAGAAAATAATATTATTGTTTTTAATCGAATTTCTTGTAAATCAAATCCAGGGACAGGAGATTATTATTAATTATATATAGTGATCACCCAAAACCCCTTCATATATGTGTATAGTATGATAAATTTGTATATGATGTAACAGTTTGTATCATCATATGAAATGTCCTACGGAGCTTGAACAAGGACAAGAATACGCTGTGTTCAAGAACGATATTCGTCCTATGTGGGAAGACCAAGCCAACAGATCCGGTGGCCGCTGGATAATTAATTTCGAAGGAAGACAAAACTTAGATATCGACGCATTGTGGTTGTATGTGGTAAGAATCCTGCCTTTTCATTGACTAAAAAGTACCTAATATTAATATGTATTCATGTCTTCTAAGTTTTCATGGTTCTATTATTATAAGTAGTATATTATTTATGTATAAATATATTTTTACTGCAGGTCGGCCACTATAATCATCAATTATTTATTTTACATTAATACTTTAAATTTATATTATGCCAATTTACTATCTTTAAGTGGACACCTTCGCGAATTAATCACTCTATATTGTCAATCCGATGTCAACTATTGGTTCTAGAATGCTGGTTTTAGTATCTGTAATTACACTTATCCTTTTATTTGTATATCAGTACACACATAATTGCTGTCATGGTCACATAGCTGTCATTTTATTATATACGGATAGTAGACTGATGCTCAAACCGTTAATGTTCAAAATGATGTTTATTTTTTCTAGGTACTTCTTTTGATAGGCGAAAATTTTCAGAATTCCTATGTTATTTGCGGGACAGTTGTGAGTATACGTCAGAAGAGTAAAATAGGTAATATCCCTCAAATGACCCAAATAATAATGTCCTCATTTGCAAACCAGTATCTTTTTTTTTTGCTTTACTTATTGTGTACTGTTTTGTTTTTTTAATATATTGTATTTGTTGCAATGATATATATATATATATATATATATATATATATATATATATATATATATTTTTTTTACAGAATAGGAAGGTGGACGAGCATATGGGCCACCTGATGGTAAGTGGTCACCAAACGCCCTTAGACATTTGCATTGTAAGAAATGTCAACCATCGCTTATAGCCAATGCGCCACCAACCTTGGGAACTAAGATTTTATGTCCCTTGTGCCTGTAATTACACTGGCTCACTCACCCTTCAAACCGGAACACAACAATATCAAGTTGCTGTTTTGCGGTAGAATATCTGATGAGTGGGTGGTACCTACCCAGACGAGCTTGCACAAAGCCCTACCACCAGTAAATATGAAAGTAACTGTGTCTATTACGCGTTCTCTGAAACAAGTGATTCGATTTTGATATAATTTTATATAAAGATAGCTGACAAGGACATAGACTGTTTTTGAATATCTACGACATAAGAGAGTGTAGAAGGGGCACGTAAATGCAATCGAGTGTTAAAAATATTGAATATCGCATAATAATTTTAAAAATATATCCATTTTGATTATTAGATAAACATGTTTTCTATCTAAAATACAAAAAAAAAAACGTAACTTTTAGGTATCTGGATATCCGACTCGAAAAACAAGAAAGCAGTAGTGGAAATTGGAAGAAAATTGAAAGATAATTTAGGTCTCAAAGGCAGAATTAACTTTCACGAACATAATAGTAATAAAAACATTTTGTTTATTTAACCGATGGCTGTAAGATTTATGACCACGTTACCTTATTAGTCTGTGATTGTCGTTCGATTGTTGTTAATTGTATAAAATCAAATAATCTATCTTGATTTTGCATGATTTAGGGGAAAAATAGTTGCTTTTTCCGAAAATGGCCCCTTTCAACTTTAACATATCGAAGCTAAGCTAGTATTAACGTAATGTCTGAATTGGTAAAAATAATGCTTCGAATAATATGTCTATGTTTTTATATACACGTATATAATTATATAAGCCTTTAATTTTTTGTAATAAAAATAAATGAAAACAAGACTGCAATACTGCCGCCATATTGATTTAAAGGTATACATACATTTATACAATATTATCCCTGATAATATTGTAACGATGTCCCATCTTGTACATCCAAATTTGTTCAGGCATTTAAAAGCGATGGTGGAATAAAAAACTCATAAACAACAACAACAAACCCTGAAAACATACTTTTTTGTAAAAAGTACTATTGTGGTAGGTACAACGGGTTCCCCTATAGTAGGCCTTTGTTGTTATTATTATTGTTATTATATTAAGTTTATTATTTTTATTTCAGTTATGTTAGGTATTATCTATGTATATAAATATTTTATTAAAGGTCAAGCGTTTCCTCCATTGCAATAAATAACATTACTAAAATTTTATCCTAACAAGGCTTTAATTTGATAATATGTTTTTTTTGTATTATTTTTCCCTTTTTTTCTTAAAATAAAATTTTATAAATAGTAGTAAGAATATTTTTTTAATTTCCGATAAACATTTAAGAAGACAAACACTGACTACACTAAGTGCTTATAAAATTGTGCATGTTCGTGAATTAGTTTGGTTTCGTATTTCCGTCTCTACTCTCTCCTCTATCTTGTGCACTGTTTCTTCCGCATTGTCAATTCCTTTGTGGATATTTTCTAAAAAAAAAACAACTATTACGTATAGCAAAGAGACAGGTATTCAAATGTAAAATTCACAAACAAATTATGATTAAGTGAATTAAATAAATATTGTATTAGTGTATTCTTTTTAAAGTTTTGTGATATTTTGTAATCTAAATATTTTTGTTAAGAATGTGTATCAATTATTCAATCCTGTAAGTGCGTTTTGCTGGGCATAAGCGTCAGTGTTTTTGAAAACTAATTATATTTTATTATAAATACCTACAACTTTTTCTTCAATAACCTTTCCTTTACCCATGCAGGAATTCTCTTTATCCTTTATTGATTGAAATATGCGTGCGAAACGACCTTTCTCTTCTATTTTATTGACTACAACGTCTGAGTCCTCACAGTGGATTGGCTCTTCGTGTGAATCAATGTTGTCGTCACTTCTTACAATCGGCATTACGGCTTGAGTTTTAGTTTTACCCATTTGAGGGCTTGATTTATCAGAACCGCAAGTTATAGTTTCATTTTCAGATTGCCCCGTTTCACTTTTTTGCCCGTCATCACTATGCTTACTTAAATTTGGGCTCATTTGCGATATATCAGGAATATCTAATAAATCTTGTATTATAGGTGTTTTTGGAGGTGGTGAGTTAGCGATTTCTGTCGATTTATCGGGGAGTTCTAAAACCTTTTTCTCGTCGCAATGAAAACCGGGAGATTTTATGTCAATGGTTTTCTTTAATACCTCTTCAACTACTTCTGCTTTTGCATGAACCGTTTCAGCTACAACATGTGACATATTATTTATTTTATCCTCTCCTGTTTTAAGTACAGTGTTTACGTTTTCTAAAACATTGTCTACTTCTTTTTTAACTTCATATTTGAAATCATCTTCATCGTTGGTTATATTTATTATGTCATGAATACTCCCATTATCTGCTTCAAGGTCATTTATACCTACAATATGAGAATCACTAACGTTTGCTTCTAGTGAGTTTATGGATCCTGTTTCCTCATTACCGTTTCCGTTTATTTGTTCTCTACTAGTTCTTATGTTTGTATTTGAATTGGTTACATCTTCTTTCGTGTGTTCATCGTTTTTATTCATTGCTGGGACTTTTTGAAGTGGAGGTAGCTCAGTTAAAGAAATATGTCTGTTTTCCTCACTGATTATATTGAAATCGTTGTTAGTAAAGTCTGCGTTAGAACCTTTAACGGCGGTAAGTAATGTGTGACAGCCACCGCAAGCGACATTGTCTACGATAAAGCCATTCATAGCGGTGACCCGCTTTGCCGCGTATTGATTGGGTATTGCTTCGTTCGAATTATTAGCGTCGTCGACTTCTTCCAAACACAATTTATTGTGTCGTGATTCTCCGCAAGTGTAAAGTAAGCCATTATCTATAAAGTGTTTAGAAAATATTTAGTTTACTTTTTTTACAATAATAAAATTTACATTATTCAGATCTTCATACGTATTTATTTTTTAGATTTTTTTTTTTTATATATGCGGGAGGGCAAATGACTCTACTCCACCTGATGGTAAGTGGTAGTAGAGTCCAAACGCGACAACGGCCAGTACAGACGGGAAAAACGTTCTGCACTAGCCGCCTTCGCCTTGCCGGCCCGCAAGATGCCTTTTCACGCCTCGTTTGAAGAGGGTTGTAAGAGGAGGGGAACACGTGAGCTGGTAAGGAATTCCATTTTTTGGAAGTGCGACAAAGAAAGGAGTTGCCAAATTTCTTTGTTCGCGATGGAATTGATGTCACAGTTAGGCGGTGACATCGAGAACCAGCTCGCGTGGACTTAAGAAGGAAGGGGGAAACAGGAATTAGAGAGAATAATACCTCAGAGCACTCGCCGTGATACAGTCGATAGAAAGCGCTCAGTGCTGCTATCTCACGACGCAATTGTAAAGGTTCAAGGGTGTTTGTGACCTTTACGTCGCCAATAATGCGTACAGCACGTCGCTGCAACCGGTCCAAGGCCTCCAGTAGGTATTTAGCGGAGCCATCCCAAAGGTGCGAGCAATATTCAACGCAAGACTGTACCTGTGTTTTGTACAGCAGGCACAGTTGTTGTGGCGTGAAAAAACGCCGCACCTTGTTCAGAACTCCGAGTTTCCGTGAAGCTGTTTTTATAACAGCCTCGATGTAATCCCTTGGACTAAGGTCGCAGCGAACGTCAATCCCCAGCATGGCGATTTTGCTTTGTATCACCAGCGGAGTACCACAGAGGGAGGGAAGAGGGGAAAATGCTGACTTTTTCGCTGTGAAAGCGCATACCTTTGTTTTCTTGGCATTAAACTCAACAAGATTATCGGAGCCCCATTTGGCGATGAGCTCTAATGTCCTATCGAGTTCAATGACAAGATCCTTCCGCCTCTCCTCAATTTCCGCTTGCCCAGCCACTGCGCGTCCGTGGTATCCACCATGCACTGTACTATCGTCTGCATAGCAATGTATGTTCCCAAGAGAGAGCATATCATTGATATGCAAAAGAAAGAGTGTGGGAGATAGCACAGATCCCTGGGGGACCCCAGCATTCACTACATAGAACTGTGAAGCGCATCCATCAACTAAAACACGAAGGCTACGCTTGTGTAGGAAGCTGGCAATCCAGGTGCATAGCTGAGCAGGCAGACCATATGCTGGCAGCTTGGAGAGAAGACTTCTGTGCCAGACCCTGTTGAAAGCCTTGAAGATATCGAGGTTGACAGCCAACGATTCTCCATGCTTGTCGATAGCTTCACCCCAGAGGTGTGTTACGTATGCTAGAAGATCACCTGTGGACCGTTTTGGTCGAAACCCGTACTGACGATCATTAATTAGACAGTGATCTTCTAGGTAATGGATCAGTTGGTTGTTTAAAATCCGTTCCATCACCTTACAAAGTACTGAGGTGATAGCTATTGGCCGATAATTTGCCGGGTCAGACCGATCCCCTTTTTTGGGAACCGCTTGCACATTAGCTCTTCTCCAAGCCTCCGGCACACATCCCGAAGAGAGAGAAAGTTGGAACAGGCGCGTTAACACAATAGACAGCTCCGCTGCGCACTTCTTCAGCACTATGGCTGGTATTCCATCGGGACCGCTAGCTTTCCAATATAAATTTATAAGTATAAATTAATTGTTACCTGTTACAAAAGCTGTATGCATAGCGCCGCAAGCCACAAGCTTCAATTGATATCCATCAAACATTTGCTCCATGTTAATTTCAGTTGGTTCCGTTACGTTCTCCACATTCATCGGCATACCCAATTGACCTTTTTCGTTCGATCCAAATGCGAGAATTTTTGTCTCGTCCATGGACAAAAGAAATGTATGATTGGCACCACAGCAGGCACTTTTGATTTGAGTTTCCAATGGTAAAACTTGCGGAACATAAACTGTTGTTGGCATATTTGGAATACCTAACTTTTGATTTTCATTGTCACCGGTTATAAACACTGCGCCTTTGGCTGAAAACATCGACGCGGAATTAAATGAAGCTTGCAAAATTTACGCAATACCTACACAGTTTATACTTATAAAAATGCTATTATCATATTATCTACGTTAAACATATAATAACTGTTACTTTTATTATACTTTCCCTTGCTTTCCATGAATATTTCCGGAAATAAAAAGTAGGTATCATCAAAACGTATGTGTTTCATTCGTGCATATAAAAGTAACAAAGGTATATTTTTTTAATTGTATTTTTAATATTGTTCATACTAAGTATATGCTGTTACATATTTGAACGAGGTAATATTCTCACCGGTAATGAATACAGTATGGTAATATCCACACTCGACGAATGCTATCTTCTCCATAAATTTAAGCTCGGTGAAGGAGACGCACGAGCGTGCGTCCTCGCCCAGCCCGAGCTGACCTTCCGAGTTCGAACCGCAGACGAAAACGCGACCGTCGTCTAGGTTATTAAAAAAAAATGGTATTCGTTTTCAGATATTCATTAAAATGACTTAGGTAATTTAATATTTAATATATATGTATGCTTGTATTTTTTATTTTAAAATTCTGCAACAGTTTGTATTAAAGAGATGAATCTTGAACCTTTGGAATTGTTTCTACACTTTTGTCTGAAAACCTTAATCAATATTACTTTACTTGATATATATATCTTATCTATATAAAAATGTGTAATAACGACAAATGGATGCTTAAGTGTTGCAGTGTGATTGTTTGTCACCAGTGAGTAAAGCTGTGTGATTGCTTCCCGCAGAAACTTGTTTGATAGGTTGATCAATCTCCAGATTCACTGCCTGTGGTACGCTGTGGTGCTCCATGTCTCCAGTACCAAGCTGTCCTTCATCGTTGCAACCGACAGAGTATATAGTGTTGGAGTCTGTAATAAATATCAATAGTAAATAATTGAATAATAAAACTACTTGTACCGAGTAGTAATACAGAAATTCTGCTTTTGTTATATTCAGTTGATGTCATATAACATGTTTTAAAGATCTTGCGAAATATTTAAAAATAAAGTTAATAATTACATTATTACATAAAAATTAATAAACTTCAAACCTGTGACGAAAATTGTATGAGCCCTTCCACAGGCTACGAATATAGCTCGATGAGGCTTCAGCCATTTGACGCAGCTGGGTCGTGTCACTTCGTCTTTGTGGCCCAAGCCCAGCTGACCCCAAGCATTTGCGCCGAAAACGAATACACGACCATTTTCTACGGAAAAATATAATGCATTTCATAGTTTCAAGTGCAGTTAATTTGGTAGTTTCCGTTCTGACAACTTTGATATTGAAAATGTTACGATTTGAAGATAATATCAATTCTACGCAAAGTATATTATTTGTTCTGTTGTAGTTTAAAGGATGTGTGTTTGGAGATAATAAGGGAGTGACATAAATGCAGGCATAATAAGGGTTGAAATGCCTGCAGTTTTTATAAGAAAAAAAAATAGGCTAGAATATTGACAATCAAAAGACTAACGGCATATGACAGCACTGTGTTCGTCACCACACGATATGGCAATTATAGGGTCGTTCTTTATGAAGAAGTGGCTCGGCTCATTGTCGGCGAAGTGAGATTTGCCGAATGTGAAAACAGCACCGGTTTCTGGAATGAAAACGTGTTCAAATAGATTAGACTAACTCTTGTAACTTCTAATGCTGTGCAAAAAATCACAAACTTCTTTTAACAGATTATATGGTGTTCGTATAGATGATACGTAGGTACTTATTATTATATTGTAGGGTATGCAGAACTAATTCAGCTTGGCTTCATAGATGTACGAAGTAAACATACCTAAAATTGTATCTTGTTTGAATAATATACAAATTATTCATTAAAATGTAATAAAAACTTTACCTTCCGGATATTTCATTCAAAGATTTATATGAATATGAGGTCTCATAGATATGTTTTTGCATTATTATGAGTGTAGAATCTTAAATCATTCTGTCCCCAGTTATTCATACCTAGACTTCCATTTACCGATTTTATACACGAAAAAAGCTTCTATTTAAAAACTATGACACAAGTATAAGAACGTTCTTATATAAATCTATTTTACTAAACGTAACTATAACATAATTTATTTTTTAATGTAGGAATAAATTAGTATTACAACAATATACTTTTACGTGATAATCATCAAGGTTTCGTTTCTATTATAGTTTTGACCGAATCATAAATCAACGCCCCATGAAAGTAAGTTTTATTTTGCCATTGACTTCTTAACCTTTTCGCATGACGTTCATACTTTTTTCTTTATAACATTACCATAAATTAAACCTCGTGATAAAGTACCTACGCAACGGGTTTAGTCACTCTTTTATAACTAAAACTGACCAAAATTAAAATACATAAAGTAAATATTTCTTTACAAATTCTATCCTGTGTTTCACACATTGGCTTAGCGTTTAGTTACCACCTTGCGTAAATCAAAGGGAATTGAATACTTACTATTGTCGATTAAAACAATTTAAATATTATTAGAATTAAGTTTAAGTTATAGATAAAAAATCATGGATGTAGTTGGGTAATAACAAAAAATACTCATCATTTTATAATAATGAGCTGAATGTTCATCTCCCTACAGTTTCACATTACAATATTATAATAATATTAATGTAAGTCGAAATTATATTAAAGTTTATTAAGAATAATGTTTTTAAATAAAATAATATTTTACTTGGAACCTTAGAGGACTTAGCCTAAGTCCATTAGCTTGGCCGTTACTTCCTATCCTTGACCTTGCCTGACTACTCATACTCAAGTCAGAGATCGGTATCGAGCCCGAAATTTAGCTTTCTTTTGTTCTGAATTAACAAACCAACACTCGCGTGAGCTATTACTTATGAGCTGTGACTCGCTGTTTAATATATACATATAATAAAAATATACACAAATATTAAAATATAGGTGCATATTAAAATGCATATAATTATTTCACAGTAATATAAAAGTAATGTACAATCACGATGCTTGGCCAACACCTCTCTTCCAGTTAGGTTTTCTCACGAATGCAATTTTCTTCACAACTTTTTCCTAATACTTTCAATGTCGTCAGCCCATCAATCACAACGAGCGACAATGTTGTTGGTAAACGAACTATAAATTGATTTTTTTTTAATGTATTTATATCGTTCGCAAAACCGTACACAATAAGGTGGTGCACGAAAGAGATGCAAATATAGCATGAAAAAATATATAAATTACATTCGGCTGTATTTATTTGCGCTTTATTTGTCGCCTATCTCTATGAAATAATTAAATTATGTGTAGATTTATTAAAACAAATAAGTATACCGTAATTTTTTTTATCAGTATAATTAGTATGTTAATTTGTTTTGTCCAGCATTACGAATTATTAGTAGCTAAACAAAAGACATTGTTTTAAATAACTACATTTTTAAATAGCAAAATAAAAAAATGTAGTAAGTAATTTACATTTTTTTTGTAAAACCGTTTAATTTTTAAAACAATAAAAAGTTTTTGGCGATTACCATGTTTTCTTTTCGTGAAAAAACAAAAGCAATATTTTTCCTCACTTGTCAACCATACTTCAAACATATATTTGTTTTTTAAATCTGGGCTGTTGGGACGAAATGGCTACGGAAACAACATTGTCATGGTATTATAATTAATACAATTAACATTTTATTGTAAAATATAAGCGACAAGAAAAACATATTAAAGAAGATAAAACACCTTGAACGTATAGATCATTCTAAAAACACTATAGCAAAAATATTGGTTAAAGTTTTGTCTTTTTTTATTAATCCATTACATTTTCGCGAGCGAAACCACGTCAAGGTTTAGGTACTTACTCATAAAAAAACATAACTAATATTTTATTTAAGCTGAACAAAGTGGCCATGGTACATGCAGCCAATGCTTTTGTTTATGTAAAATGTTTCGACTACTTGTATAATGATTTTGTATATAATAATCTCATTTATACACATATAACTGATATATACCTTATTTCATATTTCTCTTTCTAATATTATGTCTAATATATTTTTTACAAAAGCTTTATATTAAAACAATGCAAAGCCACATAATTATATAAAATAAAGAAATCTTTACAGTAATATTAGTTTTGCAAGAATACAACCACCACGTCGGTTAAACGAAAGTGAAAATGTAACCTCTTTAAAATTATATATAAGTTACATTATTCGGAAGTCATAAATAAAGATGATTACCTTCCTTGGCTCTCATACACCAATCAATTTGCGCTCTGAGTAAGATAATAAATTGCTGATCCCTCTGATTTGTACTAAAATATACAGCAATTTCTTAACGGGTAAGCAGTCAAACTGTGGAATTCCCTGCCTCGAGAAATTCGTCAAGCTGAATCCGTACATATTTTTAAGAGTCGTTTGCATAATTATTATTTATCAATCTAACTATAGCATGTTGTATTATTTCTTATATATTTTTTATGTATGTATGTATGTATGTTTTTTTTATAGAATAGGAAAGCGGACGAGCATATGGGCCACCTGATGGTAGGTGGTTATCAACGCCTAGACATTGGCATTGTAAGAAATGATAACCATCACTTACATAGCCAATGCGCTACCAACCTTAGGACCTAAGATTTTATGTCCCTTGTGCCTGTAATTACACTGGCTTATTCACCCTTCAAACCGGAACACAACAATACCAAGTACTGCTATTTTGCGGTAGAATATCTGATGAGTTCAGTTTATATATATATATATTATAATATGTAGTTGTAAATATTTGTATTAAGTTTATAAGCATTCAATAAATTTCAAGTATAAATTGTTCGCACACTTCGCCCGATTAATGATCCTAAAGGCTAAAAAAAACATTAATATTTCTCTTTACAGAGGTTGCCTGTAAGTGACAAGGCCGCCTTTGCATACTATAATTACTACTTGTTTTTTATATGTTTATAAATATAAAAAACAAGTAGTACTTTTTTAAGTACTACTTGTTTTTAAGTTTTTGTTTAAAGATTGCGTTTACATTTTGCTGCAGTCGTACACCCTTGTGTTTAGATGCGACTCTATAATTCATCACAGATGATAGATTATACGGAGTCGCTCCTGTGAACATAGTAGATAAACGTTAATAAATTACTGCGAACCCACAAGCGATAAATAACAGAGTACATTCATAGTGTAGTTAGTAAGACATGGCTGTTGCATATAACATTGTGAGTGTTAGGGGCACTGCCACACTTGTTACCCGATTTAATTCTTCAGTAGCTTAGTCGTGATGTTAGGATTACTAATTAGTCATTCGATTATACTTTAGCTGCAAGTCTGTTTATAAACGCTTTTTAAGCAATAATAATAACTTAGTTTATTAATATAAAGAAACAGTTAATAATATTGTAATTTTTATGATCCTTCCTTCTGTTATTCACACAAATTTAACGTATATTTATTTAATTTTCATTAAGTTGATATTTTCTGACCTTTACGATGTAAAATAATATGAAATTTAATAATGTGCATAAATAGTGTATAATATATTTGCGTATATCTCTCGGTACGGATGTCTTGCGTGCCGGACAGTTTTGTAATTTATGTTTTGTGTAACTTAATATCCTACAGTTTGTGAAATAATTCGTAACGTGTGTTTTTATAACAACAAAATCAAACTGGGAGACCACACTTTATACAATAGCCCTATCCTTACATGTAAAATTCCATTTGATTGCCATTTGAAACATATTATTACATTGTATGTATGTGAAATGTTTTGCCGACTGACGTTTCTAAATTGCAAAAGTATTTAGAATTAAAATAATGTTCCTAATAACGATAAATAGCGTGTTTCAATGCTACATGGAAACGGTGATAAAACCCGATTCAGTAGCTAACTTACACATATATATGAAATAACTGTAGTACGAATCAAGTAAAGTCTTATATTTAATTGAACATTTATACCACATATGTAATTGACTATCGAAAATTGCTTACTATTATTCTAAATTTGTTACAATCGACGCTAAGACCATCTTTTGTTTAAAAGGAAATGAATTTAGAATATAAAGTACGTCGTTACTTGAATAGGCAATTTTCAAACAGAAGCAAATGTACAAATGCAATAATTTGTTTACAAAACACGACCCTAGTTCCTAGAAAAAATCGATACTAATTACCAGTCGAAGAAACTATAAATACCATTCGAAAATTTATTATATATATACGTTTCTTTCACTTTATAAAAAGCAAAAAAAGGAAAACAAATAATCAATGCATGAATAAAAAAATTCCTATTCCTCACCTAAAAGTTACTCATCCATGTGAATTATAACTTTGATTTAATCAAAACACATTTTAATAAATTTGCAAATTTCGTTTAAATTAAAAAGGAAAACTAATTAAAATTTTAATTCGTGACAAATAATAAAAAGATAACCTGGTATATCCTCAGTCATGGCGTCAGCGGATTTACTGTGTCGGCTGCTCACTGGGTGTACATGTCCACGGATCGACCGGTCCGCGACGCGACTACTGACCACTGGCCACGTGCCGCACACCACTAGTGGTGGTATATGGAAATAGGGTTGCGAGAAAAAGCTTACAATGTTATTTATGGGTTTCGTTTGTAATTGGACAACATTCGTAGTTTCAGGTCATCAACGTCAGAAACAAATACTTTCTGGTTTGTTCACACTCAAAATTACTTTTATAAGGGCTTAACATATATTTGTTAGTATTAATAATATAACTTTAGAGAAATAAAAAACAAATTTTGAATTTATTTGTATTCTTCGTGTCGTAGTAAATTCTATTTGTTTACGCTGCAGCCTGTCTCCTATTAATTGCTATAATTATCAATATATTGTGTGGTCCTACAGTCTTTGTTTTAAATAGTAATTGCTTCAAACGTCACTGTTAGCTATAACAAATGACGTAGGTAACTTTTTTGAATATAATTAAAAATGATAACTGCGTAAATTACTACTAAGAATAATTTTTGTTAAAGTAATGATTTATATTAAAAACAGCCACAATGTTTATATTAAAACTTGTGCCTGTAGTAATTATCACAATTGCACATTGTCACTAGTTGGTAACGATTTCCGTGGACAGTTCCGTCTGTGTAGGTACCACCCACTTATTACTAGTGTTCTGATTTGAAGGGTAAGTGAACCGGTGTAGTTGCAACCACAAGGGACATAACTTCACGGATAACAAGCCTGGTGATGCATTGGCGATGTAAGGTATGGTTAATATTTCTTAAAGCGTCAATATCTTTGGGCGGTCGTGACCAGTTGCCACCGGGTGGCTTATTGTCATCCTATCTAACCTACCTTTTGTATAAAAGATTGAATAAATCTGACTATAATTAAAATGATGAAATGATTTTTCTACCAATTATTCTACCCTATAATTCAGTCATTCAGTTCGATTACTTAATAAGCCTTGACCTGCACCATTAGTTCGCGATTGCTGTCAGTCGGTGTAAAGAATGATACCAATAAATATATATCGACTGAAATATGGCATTTATGATCAATTCAAAGTTATACTTAGCTAATTAGTCCTGTTGATGTCATCGCTTGGCTTCAGTAGTTAATTAGTATTATTTTTCATTCGTTGTATTTGTACATCCTCATAAAAAACCGATTCGATACGGTAGCAATAGTATTAACACTACAAAATAATAAAGCCAATCCGTGGGAAAAATATGCGAGATATTATGAGATAAATACATGGAATTATATACAAAATATAATAAAACATACATGTTTAGATTAGTTTTTCTATTTGTATACGTTATGTTAGGTAGAGTAAATAATCTAGAGTCAGAAATTTCAAAAGAACAGCGTGTTCAAAGGTTATTGCCATCGGCATACTAAAATAAATGAGACAGTCGCGCTCAAATTGGAGTCAAATTCTCTTAAGCTATGCATTCAATAGCTTTTTTAGAGATACAATCGCGATTGTATTTTTTAAGAATGATAGCAATGCTCCTTTTAAGAAATAGGCCAAGATGGAAACTAAGACATATGGCTACGCGACCCGTATTGTCACATTACAAAATTAAATTATAAATTGTAATGATTGTTTTATTTTATAATTATGTCAAACTGAAGACAACATAATGTATTAAAGATATTTGATTCTTAAAATATTTAAAAACACTTCTATTTTATAATGTTTGGATTTCATATTTCAATCACAGTTGATAAGTACGTATACTAGCAATGTACATCACAATAAATCAATTTTGCCAAAGTCAATGCTTTTCGGCTTTAAAATTATATATTTTATGCGGAAGTATGTTATAAATTCTCTTAAAATCACAAATGTATCTGTTTTAACCAAATTGAAGAAATTATTTGAGAACATAAATGTGTTCGTGTGTACACATGGCATTTTTTTTAAAAATCATTATCGTTTTGAAATTGTGATCGCAAGCGAGTTTAACAATTATAAGCCTGACGCTTTGCTACGTGCTACGTAACGTAGCGTTAACGATGTACAGGCACAACATTTTAAGAAAATACAAAGAGTATTTGCGTGTAAAATAATAAATATATTATATTAAAATATGAGTAGATATTACAGTAGTTACTTTTCTGTTTCTAGGAATAATAATTCTTACATATGCGTTAGTTTCGCGAACCTACTTCGCGATCCTGCAGCAACTCATGTAAAAGATGTGATCAACTTCTTGCGGCTTGTTGTATAATCTGCGGTGAGCGCTCCGTAAGGTGGTGGTTTTTGTTTGAATACAATAAAGGAGCACAAGTATATGTTCGTTCGTGTCTACGGTGGATAAGAATATTATAAAATAACGATTAGTTGGCGATCGTGTGTAGGAATATAAAGATACAATTACATTGGTTTAGTTATTCTAGCAATGTTAAGCGAATGAAGTGATTTGATAATATATCGTGTTACATTATAAGTGGTTAAATATGCACTGGTTACACTTCCTATATTCACTCCTGAAATTGATCTTTTTTGGTGAAGAGTCATTGTTGATTAATTAAAAAAAAAATTTTACTCGTCTGGGTAGGTATTATCCATTAAACATATTTTCTACCGCGAGACAGCAATACTTACTACGGTTTAAAGGGGAAAGACTCAGCGTGACTTCAGGCACAAAGGACATAACGTCTTAGTGCAGTAAGATATTAGAGTCCACTTGCCACAATTTACAATTTAACACATGTATATATTTCATCTCGTTTTTCTACTGAAATAAATAGTATTACATGTAATTTTTCATGTATAAATAGCAAAAACAGAAACATTTCATCGAATTTAAGTAACTTGTAGTCATAAACGTCACGCGAGATCACTATCGAAGTTGCGATATATTTTTGAAATATGCACAAAACTGAAATGATACCATTATATTCTACGAAGCATTTAGCTTAATTATATTATTTTATAACAATTACTTTTTTCAGGTAGGTATATGAAAAAAAGTTATAAAAGAGTAATTTCTTTAGATTTATAAATTATTTTACATAACGCTTATATTAGCAAAACAAATTTACATTATATCTATGTTATTTTAATTTATTACAACTATTACCGTTTACATTTACTTTAGAAAATAACTGCGTAAGAGAGAAGGATGCTGAAACTAATCGTATTGTAATTTTATATTTGGGAACGAACTATATTTTATAGGCGTAGATAATAACTGTTTTTTTTAATTGAAAAATAAAAAAAGGCCTTATAATATGTATATATATTTTTAATCTGAGTTCATAAAGTAAATTAAAAATAATTTAAGGTGTAAATTTAACTAAAAAGTGAATTTAGAGTGCACATGTGTTGACACACACTTTTACTCTATAATAATTCAGCGCAGATGGTTAATCTTTTAATTTGTCGCCTCGGTTGATATTCGGTCAGAACAACAATATTATTATTATTAATTATATTGTCTCTCTATGCACTCAATTTATTAATTGATGTATTCGATATTTAAATGCAAGTTTGTTCTAGATTATTCGCGTTAGGTATAAAATCTTTGCGAACACAAGTCTACGCGTCTCAGTGAAAGTTTAGACGCGTTAGTTTGTTGGAGGTAAAGCTAATCGCTGGTAATTGCTCAGTATATATGACCCATTTATTGCTTTAACCTACTTTTTAGGTCACATTGCGTAATTCTTTAATCTCAAATATTTTAATCTAGTTATAGCAAGGCTTAGTCACTTGCTTGTAGCCAAGTAACGGTTTCTCAGATACATTGCTAAAGAATTGTTATTCATATTCGTTTTTATAAGATTGGAATACTTCGTCTTGTATATTATGTAATGTTCAAAATAGATGTTTGTAATATCTGATCTCAATACTGCCTCCGGGATGTTTTTTAATGGGTCGGAATACATGCAGTTGTATTATAGTATGTTTTTACACGCACCAATTTTTCATCTCGTCAAAGTCAATGGGCACGAATTTCGCTGCTTTATTTCCTTCCTATTCATCCTCTTTGTTTGACAGCGCGAGGTGACGGATGGCGTATTCATAGACGACGGCGATTAATTATGGAGACGGTTCCGCAAAATTTTGGAGTATTGTATTGGTAGTATAAAAACGGATCAAGAGAAATGGACTTTATAAAAATGTATTCAGGAATATTTGTTTTTATTACGATTGACCGTTTTGTTTTCATTCAGATATCATTCGTAAAGTGGTCGCATAATAATGATCATCTGGTTGATATAGTGGTAGTGAACGTGCGTCCAACGCAATTGACTTGAGATTGATTTTTTGAATTAAAAAGTTTTATTAGCTCTCTTCTCAGTTATATCGATATATTTATGCATGTGGATCTTCATGTAATAACTGAGAAGTCATTTTACTAAGTCTTAATTAATAAAAAATTAAATTTCGAACTTCCATTTGGTATGAAGTTTCTACCAAAAAAGAAACCAGCAATAAACTTAGTAGATACTCTTTTTTATCAATCAGTAAAAATATATATTCTGATGATGATTATATGATTGTTAGTTATTCTTCAAACCTTTAAATGTTGTTTAAATATTCTCAAAAAAGGAGCTTACGTCAAATCTTTTGTCTAAACTCTTTACGTAGTTACTTAATTTACTTTTAACATGTTTTAATGAAATTTCAAGGTTTCAAATTCAAAAGGTAATAACCTTTTGAATTAAGCTTAGATTAATCTTGTACATTTTTATTTTAATAATTAAAGTTTTATTTCTACTGTAATGGTTAAATTAATTTTAAAATGTCGCCTGTACATTATAATATATGTTTATTGTTGGTTGGTAGACTTGCCCTCAAATAAGGTATAATGTTAAATAGAAAAAGTACCTGTTTGTTAAAGAAATAAATTTAATCTATGTTTTATAAAAAAATCCTTCTAAATATTGCCTTTAATGGTTGAAATAACTTCGTCAGTTCCCATTATACGGATAACCAATAAACATTTATATCTGCCCTATAGGTGTTTAATATCCAGGGGGGTTCGGGCGTTCCCGCTGTCTCCAGTCGAGTCTACCATTCCCGTCATTGCGGTGAAAGTCACGGTGTCTAAAATGTAGCACCTCGTACAATTTCCATTTTCCCATACCAATTCAAACATACACTTATTTTGTTTATGATTTGTGAAAATAGAAAGGAAAAAGTTTCACAACGGCTGCACCACCTCTCTTTTTCAGTGCATCTCTCAAATATACGAGGTTTGCACTCCAATCTCTTTGCGGTCCACCACTACTTCGAGACCGCTAAGCCGCAATTGCTCTTTCTCACGGAGACATAAATCACAAGTCCAGCAGATGTAGCGTACTTACAGTATCCCGGACATTCACTTGAGCACAACTTCAAACCTCGTGCAGGAATCTGTATGTACGCTCTTAATGACGTCTGCTGCCAGCGTCTCCGACACTTAGTGCTTATAGATACAGGTTAAGATCTATAGGTGGATGAATGATAGGACTTGGATGTTCAAGTATCTCAGTGTCACGTCTGATGCCATTCAACGTCGGTACCCGAGTGCTCAAATAGTGTTTCTGGGGGATTTCAACGCTCACCATCAAGATTGGCTATTCCCATACCAGAACACTGACCATGCCGGGAGAGAGGCACTCAAATTCGCACTATCGCTACATCTCTCTCAGCTCGTACATGAAGCAACTAGGACGTGGACGGTCACACATCTAATTGTCTGGACTTCTGCTGACTACCAACCCTGACCAGTTTTCAGTGTCAGTTACGGCTCCTTTGGGCACTTCTGGTCATTGCGTGATCAGGTCGGTCTGCAACTTCCACCCTCTGGACTCTTGTCCCACTGGCACCAGATGGGTGTGGCAATACAAGTTGGCAGATTGGGACGAGATGCGGCACTTTTTTGCAACCTACCCTTGGCGGCAGATATGTTTCTCTTCCAATGATCTGTCGAGCTGCGAACAAGCCATATCCGAAGTGATATGCTAGGCTATGGAGTCCTTCATTCCATATACTGACGTATCACTAGATGGCAAGGTTCCTAGGTTGTACAACGCTGAGTGCGTCGAAGCTGAGACCCGTAAAAACTCAGCGTTTGTAACGTGGGTAGTAGCCCGCATCACCAAAGCTCCGGACAGTACATCTAAGAAGAGAGACTTTAACTCTGCTGCCAAGTCCTACAAGAAGTTCTCAAGAAGGCTCGTTTCAACCGAATTAGACGCCTAGGGACTAGATTAGCTTTTTATCCTCGTGGTAGTAATATATTTTGGTCCCTGTCCAAGTCGGTTGAGACGAACTTCTGTCGTCTATCGCTGCCTCCGCTGCTGAAGCCCGACGGATCCCTGGCTTTCACGGAAACAGAAAAGGCTAACTTACTAGCGGCTCTGTTTGCCGAAAATTCACGCCTTGATGCGGGAAGTGCCTCACCGCCAAACATACCACCTTGCGACGCAATTGTACCAGAGATACGAATTTCCTAAGAGACGTTCTAAAAATTCTCATCATCTTGAACGTGAATAAGGCCTGTGGCTCTGACAGGGTTTCAGCAATAGTCCTGAGTTAATCCAAAGCTAAAACTGCTGGCAATAAACTTGGTATCCTCCATAAGGTCAAACAGTACTTCACACCGGAACAGCTTCTGACCTTATATCAAGCCCATGTCAGATCGTGCACGGAGTGCTGCAACCATTTATTGGACGGCTCTGCTAAGTACCAGCTTGAAGCTTTGGATTCAGTAGATCGTCGTGCTAGAACGCTCATTGGCGACTAGACAGTTGTCGTAAAACTCCAGACCTTGGAACATCGTCGTAAGGTTGCCTGTCTGTCGGGTTTCTACAGAATATATTTCGGATAGTTTACCCAGGAACTTTTTAATTTGGTTCCTCCGTCACCTTTCTACTACAGAACTGCGAGGCATCGTAAAGATCTGCACCCGTACGTAGTTGACGTATCTAAGACACGTACGAAACGATTTGCTTCCTCGTTTCTGATACGTACCGCTAAAATCTGGAATACCCTCCCGACCTCCGTTTTCCCCACCACCTATAATATGGGTACCTTCAAGACTAGAGTGAATAGGCATCTTCTAGGCAAGCGCGCTTCATCTTTGTCTGTATCATCACTTTCCATCATGTGTGATAAGAGTCAAGCGCTAGCTTATAAATTTAAAAAAAAAATCAATTACACTGTTTTATTACCAGAATATGTGCATGACTTAAATTAGTCTTGATTTAAGGTCTTATGTAAACCATATAAAGTTTATTTTTCTCTGAACAACATAATTCAAATTTTAGTTTTACATGCTGTGTAGTATAATATTAATGTTCATACTAAATGCTAGTAAAATTCTTATTACAGTAGAAATAAAGCTTAATTTACTTTAAGCTACTGTTTTTTTTGAATGATTGTTGATTGTTTGCACGCGGTTACCATGGTATCGGTATCGTGGCATCTGGAACTGCGGTCAAACGATTTCACCAAAGGTCATCGAACCTTATTGTTTGTAATGGATATTTTCAGCTTGATTAAAGGTTTAATCAAATATCAAATCATTTTATTTTTTAGTTAATTTTTAATCTATATCTCCACATACCTATTTGCGAACGACCTTACCGACCTGAATATTTTTCACCTTTTGGCGTAATCTTATCTCGAAAAAAATACATATTCTGTATTGCTGGCATATGGGATGCCAAAACAATACAAATGTAGCAGTCGGTCTCATGACACTGCAGATATAAAACATCATAATTGATAGTTATTTAAAATTAAATTTCTTATTAATAACATATCACCATTAATAAAATAAATGTTATATTCTTATAGTGATTATAAACTATAGCAACGAAGAATATACTTTACGCGCCATGCACTCACGAAGGAGTAGACACCGGCGGCGGAGCGAGGTTATGACGATGATGAGCAAAAGTAGTAAGTAAGTAAGTAGACCGTTTGCCGTCACGCCATACAAGTCGTTTTATACTAGCTGCTATTATTATCGGTTGTAACTTGTAGCTAAGCTGAAAGGGTCAATAAAACTAGGATACCCATAATGCCATCTATATCCATTCCAGCTTAAAAGATTGTTTTAAATGTCTGTTTCACAGTGACTATTTATAATAAATCACAACGTAACAAACATAATAAAGCCGACATTGATTATGTAGCATATATGTGTGTGACGCCGCAAATAACGTTGTCCCCTAGCAAATGTAAATAATACACCTAATGTTTTACATAAGGAGGTAAACTATTAGCATTATATTATATTCTGTATATCTATTTTTCAAGATATAATCATCAGATTAATATTGTAAATGCGGAAGTTTAAGCGGATGAACAAATGGTAAATACATGGTATCTTTAATAACGATAACTGCGATTTTCGTCTCATCTTTTCGTGGATATTAAATATTCACAAACCAGTAACATCCTTTGAATTTCCCACTGCTGGGCTAAGGCCTTCTCTCCCTGAGGGCCTCCGCTGACTCGCTTCGCCGAAGAAGACCGGGGAGAAGGCGTCGGCGCTATGCGCATTTTCTCCTCCCGCTCTAAGTGTTGCCGGGGTGGGTCTATGTACCCCGAGAACCCTCTAGGATATGGAGGCCTGCAGGGGCGGGCCAACCGTCGGGGCGTCACTGTAGTATGCGCAAGCGATCCCGTGACGCCCCTCGAAAAGGCGGTGTGGGTACCGCTGGTTTTTTAGTGGGTATTCCAACGCATGCTCGGCGCCGGCGAGTCCCACATACCCCCCCCCCCACTTCAAGTGGGGGAAACGCGTAAAGGCGTTTTTTCAGCGAAAAAAAGGCTTCTCCCTTTTTGAGGAGAAAGTTTTTGGTGCTTATTCCACCACGCTGCTCCAATGCGGGTTGGTGGAATATACATGTGGCAGGATTTCAGTGAAATTAGACACATACAGGTTTCCTGACGATGTTTTCCTTCAAATTAAGCACATGAAAATTCAGTGGTGCTTGCCCGGGTTTGAATCCACAATCATCGGTTAAGATTCACGCGTTCTCACCACTGGGCCATCTCGGCTTCATCTTCAAATATTCACTATTATACTTGAATATTTCGTGATCAATCGGTGAACTGGAATAAAAATGCTTAAAATCTTTATCTTAAATAAAATCCTAAGAGCCGAAATAACCCAGTGGCTAGACAAACATAGTGAGAAAAACCTGTTTGTGTCACATTATGGCAGTGTGGTGGCAAATATTCGTAGCCTTTATGAGACCTTGGACATCATCAGTAGCATTGGACATTTAAATACTTATTTATGTTATAATATATTACTAGCGACATCTAGTTGATCCAGTGTAAACTTTATCTTTTTCGAGAAAAATATTTTTAAATTTTTTCCACATAAATATTACCTATTGTTTTCTGATAATAGCATTATTGCGTTTCATAGAATTAAATTATATTCATTTTTAGGAAGGTTTACGTATGGTTAGCATGGTAAGGCTACTTGGCGCTAGATGGCACTTTCAATTTTATTTTTATGAAGTAAATGAAACCAAACTAATGCATGCTTCGGATGTTTTTTTTATTATTTTTCTTAAAACTATAATGAAAGATTTAAAATTTATCCAAAACAGAGTTGTCCTATGAATACGAATTTGTCACTTCTTGTTGGATTTTCATCACGTATAGTTAATTAAATTTGAAAAGTGAGAAGTAGTAATAAATAATTTAAATCGTGGAGGACTAATACTATTTATTTTATTTCTTTAAATATGTACTCTATATAATCATATGGACTAGTTTAAATTTTTTATATTATATTAAAATGACAAGTGCGTATTCAATTTATTTATAAAGAGAGGATATTTAAAAAGAGATTGTGTATTTCATGAAAATCTAGTTAAATTATCTATACTAAATTTATCACTAGGATTTTACAGTACAACAATTGCAAATTCACAAAATTAAAAAAAAAAAAAAGAATTTTTGCTGGGATTATTATTTTAAAACAAAAAAAAAAATAGTCGTTAAGAACTAACTTTAACAAATTGTATTCATAACAAAGTTCGGCATTATAATTTACACTTGTCAAATAATTATTTTTTTTAAATGCGAGGACTAAAATATTGGCACTACAATTAGTTACACCTTCGTTAAATAAACCTTAAAAATATACAGAGTGGAACGTATAATTAGATTAATACTTATTTCATTAATATTATTTCACAGTGAAATGCCAATATAAAGTACGACACATATTTGATTGAAGTAATATTATATAAATACACTTAAAGCAATGAGAATGTTAGCGTATTAATTATTACAATTTAAAATATATTTTTTATTTATATTGAATAAGTGAAATATTTGAACCAATAATTTTAGTAAGAATTTTAAAACTGTGTTAAAAGCTGTTCTCATCTTAAATGCTTACATTTTTGAATTATCTTACTGACTAGGTCGTTACTCTACATAATTTTGATTACAATTCCAAAAAAATAATGTTTAGTGTGTTATATTATTTTAACATATAGAAGTAAAAAAAAGTTTAAAAAAGGCAAAACGTCAATGAGGCTACAGTATCGTCACATCATCACATTAGAAGTGTAACATGAAGCTGCATTCATTCTCGTAGATAGTCTAGAAAGCCATTCATCTTAACTTATACTTCGACAGCCTAAGACTTAGCACACACGATTTATAGTAAATAAAGTGTTCACTCGAAACTTCACCTTGAAGTAGGTACTTATCATAAAAAAAAAATATTTTATAAAAAAATAAATACTTGCGTAAATAATATAAGTCATATAGAAGATTCTTTGCGCATCGGGTGGGTATTGTGGAAAAAATGACACACGTAGTCTTTATCCATTAAAACAAGACCATTTATACAAAAAAAAAAACAATCAAGACGATCGTAATAGGTACTTTATGAGTGAAGCGAATAATTTGAAGAGGTAAAACTAAATGAAAATGTTGTAATCTTTTTAAACATATAAAAAGTTACAACGAAATAAAGGCCAAAAATAAAGGCTGCTTGCATAAGTGCTAAAAGAAATTTAGGTTTTCGAAGCGCGAAAGTTTGGAGTGAGAGGAACTTAAGGAATACTTGCTGAATCTCATTCGGAAATATATATGAGGGATACCATTTACCAAATACCGCGGGTCGGTCTTGGGAGGACGACGGGAGCTGGCGGTGGCATCATGTCAAATTCTTCAACAATAGTCTTAGGGTGTAAGGCGCTGATGTTGTTGTCTACTGTATAGGTTCTCGCATGTGCTCGTACTATGGTTGGTTGTGATTCGTTGACAAGCCAGTCGTCTCTATCGCGCATGCGCCTGCGTCGTGCAACCTGTCTGTCGCGCAGGTGTTGCAGGCGGGAGAGGTGCACTTTGATTTGCTGCGGGCTGAGACCAGTTCGTCCAGATTGGAGAATGTCAGCGTTGTACTTGTAAGAACCTTCCGGATCATGACGGTTCCATTGGTATCTGCAAACAATACAGCAATTATATTACGATATGTAATAAATCGTTTCGTTAGAACTAAGGTATATGACTCTCAGCGATGGGAAAAATCCAGGTCCTATCCTGCCATTTTAGGCAATTGCTTGGAGGTGAAAATAAATCTAGAATAAATAATACTAGCAATATTTATAAAAAGATAGATCGTGAGGAAAAAAGAAAGAAGAATTTTTTTCACAATTGTAGAAGACATGATCAAGGTTTTCTTTATTATTGTTTATTAGTTCAAGTTACAGCCTCTACTCTTTAAAAAAATGTACGAGGCCTTAAAATATGTAGTATATTTTATAAATACGTACCCTGGGAATGGTCTTGTAAGGCGTCTCTGCGCGTTGGGTCTAGATCTCTTCCTTAGTTCATTGGGTCGTAGGTCGTAAGCTTTCGGATTGTTGCGAATCGGGTTTTTTGTTCCTCGTCGAAGTTGATTGGGATGGAGATCGTACGACTTGGGATTTAGCACTGGATTACTGGTGACGTCATTTGTTCTCGGGTCATCGACTTCCCTGCTCACGCTAGGTGCCGTTATCTCGTTAATTTTCCCCATCCTCTGGTATCGTCTTCGGAGTTCTTTCAGTTTCGATTTAGGTACTTTCTTCAGTTTCGTCTGACAGATGAATTGACGGGGCTCAAAGCAGTTGCGCGGTGCCCATCTTAAAAATAAAATAAATTTAAATATTACTTCAGAAATATAAGACAAGCAGTTATGGAATGATCGGAAATATTTAATTTGAAAAATAATTAATTGTCGTTCGGAAAAAAAATAAAACGTTTATTCAATAACAAGCTTAAAATATCTAAGTATATTTTAGTCAATGTTGTTCTATAAGAACTTCGTACACATTAGATAAATAATTGATTACTATCACGTAATGTTTAGTGTAAATTAGAAGGAATGATGTATTACGGGTTTAAGGCGCCGCATGCACCATGCATTTCTTATAAACGCCGACGATTTGAATGTCACGCACCGTTTTGCATATGAATGCATGTCGCAAAAAATGAATGAAGACAATGAAACGCATAAGCCGAATTTCGATGTAATGTATTTTTCATCATTACTTATTGAACTTGACTTATGAATAATTAGTTTGTAAGGTACCATTTCTGTGAAATTCGATTTGTTTGTATGAAAGTTTTAAAAATGATCATTAAAAAAGATTAAATTCTTCATTTTGAGTTGTTTTTTAATATTAAAATTACATGTTCAAGGATTCAAAATTTGGGTACTTATTTTTTTATTTCTATAAAATATTTGTAAAATAAATAAATACTAAATTAAATTACAATTTATCAGTTCAAAATTATAAGTTTTAATTGAAATAATATTTAGATATCAGATTATTTCAACAACACCGTTGCTTATAATCAAGTCAATTGACAAAGGTGATGTGAACAAACATCTGTTCGCTATGAATGCGAATTGAAGTGTAGGTCAAATGGTTTGACATTTAATTTACACTTCTAAGTAACGATCCAGCAGGCATGTTCGTCATATGATTGTTCATTGTTCATTTAAGCTACCTCTTCACAACATATGTATATAATATATATATTCAAGCGTCAATAGCGCAATGAGATGCCGAGCGATGAAAAATCGCAGATTCGATCCTGACTCTGAGCTTTGGTTGTCCCTGATAACCCAAGCTGTACGCTTAATTGGAGAGGGAATAATAGTTATCCTTTAAAAACGGCCATTGCTAGTTTTATAGCGCAGCCAAGTGACTAAGTAGGTTTTAAAGTACAGCGTTATTTTTTCAGAAATTATTAAATAAATATTAATATTATTATTAATTATTATTATTAATTACAAATTACTCTACTACCATTTACCATCAGTAGAGTCATTTGCATTCCGACAAATATAAAAAAAAAACAAACCAAATTGGCGACGGTGTTTGTTTGCATTTTGTAAAACACATATACTACGTACGTGCATTGTTAATGAAATTAAAAAATACTTTTGCATTTCTTTTTTTATTATTATATATTTTAAGTTTTGTGGAATAAGCTCCAAACCTTCTTTTCAAAAGGGCGAGGAGGCCTTAGCCCAGTAGTGGGACATTAACAGGCTGTTAGTGTCTGTTTATTTTTGTAATATTTGCCAACATAGGCAGTGGTTCGGTAGCGTTAGCCTTATTTGTAAATGTATACCAGAAGTCAGTGTTTTGATATGTGTCTCTCCCGGTTTATAACTATAACATTTCTATGATAACCAATTAAAATGACATAAATTAAGAATTAATCTAATTTTATATTGACCATCAATAATATTAATCAAAATTGATGTTAATAATAAACAATTTAGTTTGAATACTTAGTATTTCTTAAACAAATAAGGACTTAAAACTTGAAATATTTTTTCAAAATGACAAATAGTATTCACATTGAGATATACCTAATAAATAGACTAGAGAAAAGTATCAAACGGATTAAGCGATATACAGCTCAGAAGCGCGATATGACTAACTTCAGTGGGCGGACATCCTAATAGCTTCGGATCTAAATTAGAAATCCGAGTCTTTGCAACGATAATAACATGTTTAATTTACAACCACTTCTAAAAAGTTCCGAGAACAATATAAGAAGTTGTTATATATCATTTTGTTATTTGAAATTCTTGTTATTTTAAATTATAAAATTAATAATAAAATAAATACTACTTTAATACCAACTCAAGGCCAAAACCTCTTTTTAGAATACATATTACTAATATACTATATAGCGGAATGCGATGCCGAGCGCTGTAAAAGGCTCAGATTCGATCCTGACTTGAGCTATGGTCGTCCCCGCTGATGACATAAGCTGTACAGTGTACAATTTTGGGTACAATGCCACAGGACAATCTTTTAGACGGTGTGTTTTTGTTTTAAATTTATAATGTGTATTTTGTACTTTTTATTTTAATTTTGTATTTTATAAAAATGTCTGCACATAAATATTAATATTAATCATATTTTATATTGTGAGCCGAGATGGCCCAGTGGTAAGAACATGTGAATCTTAACCGATGATCGTGGGTTCAAACCCGGGCAAGCACCACTGAATTTTCATGTGCTAAATTTGTGATTATAATTTATCTCGTGCTTTACGGTGAAGGAAAACATCGTGAGGAAACCTGCATGTGTCTAATTTCACTGAAATTCTGCTACATGTGTATTCCACCAACCCGCATTGGAGCAGCGTGGTGGAATAAGCTCCAAACCTTCTCCTCAAAAAGAGGAGAGGAGGCCTTTAGCCCAGCAGTGGGACATTCACAGGCTGTTACGGTATATTGTGGTATATTTTTCCAGAAATATTATACATAGATAAGTAAGTTACATTCAAATTGTATTTTGTAAGCTTTCTGCAAAACATTAAGATTTTCTCGTATTCATTAATTTCAACATACCTCTTTATTCCGAGAGTTATAGTCGAAAACTGAATTATTGTATGTATTTATTTTACTTTCGAACTAACGACTTATTCACAAAGCGCTAACGTCCCTAAATCCCATTTGGACCCTTGAATTCGCTTCGAATGAATACAATCCTTGGATAAGTGTAACAATAACATCTGCGGTATTAAAGGCTCACAATAGCCCTGCGCTGTTTCAACATGATGGAATCGTAAAAATTTATATCGTTTTCATATTAACGTTCTTTGTTTTAACAATAAATGTTAACCGATCGTTATATTTTAATATTTCAACGGTATAATTGAAGAGAGACAGCGTAATATAAATTTTCATATTATAATAAACTATAAACTACTACTACTGTTCAAGTGGTGATAGACTTTGACAGAAGAAGGTATAAAACTTATTTTTTCCTAAAGGAAACTAAACATTTTGCAGGAAATTTAAACAGTGTACATATTGTTTTTTTTGCATTGTTATATAATATTATTAATATAAAAGAGATTTCTAATATTTTCCAGGTTGATTAGTATAAACTAACAACAATTGTACTCGGTTTCATATACTTCGCATACTTCACGATTACATATTATTAAAACCGAAAAATTCAATCGAATCTCCAAGAAATAATACGATACAACTCTCAATAAATAGAAGGTACATACTATTTTATAATTTTACTCTTATTGTATATTTTAACTTAGGGTTGAATGTGGTGTGTCATAGCGTTCTCATACTCCTGACCATGATTCCCCCTCGTTTATTTTCGTCACGTAATGGACATTTGTTCAGTTTTAATGCTATTGCGATCATTGACAGATTCGTACGTAAGTTATAGACTACATAAGAGATTAATTTGAACAAAAACGAAATTATATCGACAATTATTTGCACTTTGTCTAGCACCTTGTCGAATGCACTTTGTCTAGCACCCCAGGGCAAAGACAATTCGGTAATAATACGTAAGATGGACTAGACAAATAGATTGATTTATTAAACACTCGCGATCAAATCGATTCATCGAAAGTATTGATGGTTTAAAATAAAGTAAAAACAGTACAATACTATTATTAAAGTGATGTTGTTTGTCGAACCTATACGATACTGAGTTATAGATATATATGTTTATATCATAAATATTTAAATAATAGTTTTATATTTCCAATAAAACTTTAAACGAATTTAATATAACTCCAATTTAAACGTATTGTAATATTTAAAACACGGAAAAATTTTGCGACTGCTATAAATTTGACACAATCTAAGATTTGTGTTAACATAATGTTATTGATTATAAAATAAGGAAGTTTAAGTCAATAGCATATGTGTTTATCAATATAATATCCCGGATCGGAGATGTAACAATGAAACGTCCAAGCGCATAGGAACGTGGATAGTCAGGGCTGAGTTACGGTGCGTTAAACAATTGCGTGAACGAATTATTTCATTGATAAATAAGGAGATTGATGTTGAATAAAGTACTGATTGAAGAGATAGCCATTGAAAAGATAAACCGATGGAAAGTGATGACACGCGTGCCTCACGTAATCGGGGGAACGTTCTTAAGTGATATTCTTTAAATTATATTTATTGAAGTCCGATAACTGTGTATTTTTAAAGTCTCTTTACCCGCAAACTTACGCATACAATAACTGCTTCTAATATAAAACATTTATATTCATATCGTAACAAACTTTTGTGGAAGTAATATATATAAGTAATAAAATTAACAGGGTTTGAAGGATAAGTTAAAAACATACAAATTTTATAAAGAAATAGTTTTTATGTATTGACTTATAATAAAGTGTTACGTTCATATTATTCTTGTAAGTAGGTTAAATACTCCGAAATTAAAGTATAAAATACGCCATGAATCATGGGAACTATAAACCAGTCATGATTCTAAGGTCTTATTGTATATTTAAAAAAAAACTACACTCGTCTTAAGTAACATGACACATGCTTATTAAGATGTAAACATATTTAAGGATATTATATAACAAAGTTAAAGCCCTATAAAACAAATTTTAAATATTAAATTAATATCAGATCAGGAATAGTTTACATATATACTGCTATGTAATGTAGTGGAAAATATTAAAATGAAATCGACTATAAATTAAAAACTATAAATAGAGTTTAGTATTTCTTAGAATTTATATCTTCTATGTTGCTTAAACACTTTTTAAACACAATTTCAACCAACCGTTAACCATGTTGCTTTCCATAGCGATTTATTTTTAAGTTTATCTTAAACTTTTATCTGTTATATATATTTTATAGGTATTATAATTAACGATATTATAGTTTTCAATAATCGTAGTCGATTTCGGAAGCAATGTTTCGAATCGCTTAAGCAATCGATGTATGTATCAATGAAAATGAGTCGCCAAGTGCTTTTGTTATTCGTTCATATTTAGAAGTGTATAGATCCCTATTTAGTAAATTCCGTATAAAAATAATTAGAATCTATAATACCGTTATATTTATTATTTTATTTATTTTGTGGATATAAAGAGCAACTTATATGGTGGTATAGAATTATTGACGTTACCTATACAGCAGTTCAGGAGTCATAGCTATACAGTGCCACTGTAGTTCTTCAGGAGACAATTTCTTCATTTTCGAGAAAGACTGATAATGCATCTGTCGGAGTTCGCCGCCCCACTTCCATGCTCGCGACCCGTAGTCATAGATACCGCCGATCCAACGACTGGCCTTTTCTATAAAAAAAATCATTAAGAATTGTGATATTTAATGTAAAGTGACAATATGATAGAATTTTTAATATTTTGCCAAGAGACATTAATAATATGCATTAGTTATGACATTATTCATGAACTTACAATGAATCCGAGTATATAGAGAATATTTTTTTTAGAAAATGATTGCTGTGATAGCAAAAAAGATAAAAATATTTTAGGTTATCAGTACTATAGAAGGTCGATCGATCTGTTGATCGGAATCAAATTAGGGTTATTGTATTTTTCCAGAATCATGCATATTTTATAATTTGTATAATAACTTAAAGTATAATAACTTTAAGTAAAGTATAATAAGTATTATAACAAAAAAAAGTCAAGATGGCCTAGTGGTAAGAACGCGTGAATCTTAACCGATGATCGTGGGTTCAAGCCCGGGCAAGCACCACTGACTTTTCATGTGCTTAATTTGTAATTATAATTCATCTCGTGCTTTACGGTGAAGGAAAACATCGTGAGGAAACCTGCATGTGTCTAATTTCACTGAAATTCTGCCACATGTGTATTCCACCAACCCGCACTGGAGCAGCGTGGTGGAATAAGCTCCAAACCTTCTCCTCAAAAAAAGGGAGAGGAGGCCTTAGCCCAGCAGTGGGACATTTACAGGCTGTTACTGTACTGTATAATAACTTTTCTTTTGCTTCATATTTTTATATTCCTATTGATCTATAAAATATTTGTAATATTCCGTATTTACACGTACATTAATTGTAGCATCAATTACTTGATTGTTTCAATCTACTCATATTGTCGAAGTTAATAAAATGTTATGTGTTTTATAAACAATGTATGTACTATATTATTTTTTCTGCATGTATTTACTACTGATTTTGAACAACTGAAAATTGACTGAATGTCATCAATATAGGTATTGAAAAATAAGGGTCTACAATTAAACACTTGAGGCACTCCAGGTGCCTGTTTACGAATAAAAACGTTACCCTTTAATTGTAACTACGATAAAACAACTAATACCCAATCCATCGAATCAGAATTTAGAATCATTTTTAGAAGAATATTATGTCCAATCTTAACGATTGATTTCGGATAGTTTGTATGCGACGTTCATTTGATTACCTCCATTTAGAGTCACCAGAGCGAAGACTTACAGAAATTACAATCCATTAGTCTTCTGT
This sequence comes from Nymphalis io, assembly GCF_905147045.1. Taxonomy (NCBI): domain Eukaryota; kingdom Metazoa; phylum Arthropoda; class Insecta; order Lepidoptera; family Nymphalidae; genus Nymphalis; species Nymphalis io. The sequence goes on along the minus strand of NC_065892.1, from coordinate 12,701,869 downwards.
TAATAAATCGATGCTAATTAGAAATAATAATTTATATCATTACATTATTTATAATATTATATCTTAACGAGATTTTCATTGTGTTTATTGTTTTTATATATTACTCACCGACATCTGGTTTATTGAGGTAGTTTCTTAAGTTTCTGTCTTCCCATCTGGCCGGTACGGATAGACTGCTATCTCGATCCTAAAACGAAACGAAAAGTAAAGTTTAGTCAAAGTTATATTACAAATTAGCCATGCACTAGCGCTAATAATATTAGGAGTGGATATCAGGAGAGCATAGGTCTCCTGTAAAGCAAAACATATTTTATTGTTTCATCATCATATTTCATATTATAACGATATTTTGAACTAATAACAGCAAAAAGTCGATTAAAAAATGTATGATTTTTACATGCTGAGCAAGTCGTTTCAGTATGTCATTTTACTTTCCTGCCAGTTCCTTTTGGTAAAATAAAAATATCAAATCTGTAATAATTATTTTTAAGAGCTAATTTTTCCAATCAGTATAAAATAAAAACTTAATAAAGTAAATAATTTGTGTAGTTAATTTTGTCTTAATCACTGCTATGCGACGTCGTTACACCTTGAAATGTCAAAATGTTTGATCAAAGTGACTGATGATGAACAAACCGACCTACATAAAATGATTTAAAATTAAAAGAAAACAGATTCCCAGAGATTATTCTATATTTATTCTAGTTATATAACTTTATTATATTTAAAACATATTTTTTCCCAGGGTTGGTCCTGAGCATTTTACTAGCACATAAATTGTCTTTATGTAAAAAATAATATCAATTTGTTAGACAGTTGCAGCACGAAAGGATAGACGAACAAACACACTTACAATATAAATATTATGTGATATTTAATTCTGTCGAATATGTAAACTTTTAAAAAGCTTTAAATTTTATACCAAAAAGTTTTTTCATACGTACTTACTCGTATTATGTGGTTTAATATTTCTTGCTGCTTAGTCTATATGTATATAAATGAAATCAACTTTACATAATGTTCTCTATTTATCACGTATTACATAGAGGATATATAGATATATAATAGCTGCTAATTAATTGTTATAAAGCTGCTTGCTATCCTTTCTAATCTCTCACAAGAGAAAGAGAATGCAACTTTGTTGGATTTGTTAAATTAGTTTAATTTCAAGATTGACAATAGACTCGGGACAAATATTTATAAATAGATAACCGATAGAAGATAAATAAAGCTGTCTTTATACAAATAGTTCGACTAACAACGTTTGTGCCATTTGATTTACGATGGGCGGGTCATTCCCGTTGCGAGAGAAACTTTGTAACAATAACTAGCGAAACTAACACAGACATCGAAACATGGCTTAACGGCCAATGAATAACAATATTGCTTGAAGACAAAACATGGCGGTTTTGAGAATTTACAAAGTTTAAGTTATTTAGGTGTTTCCTGTTTCATTTTCACCTGCGGTTTAACAATATACTGTTTTATGATAATTTCACATTGTAATACGTACTTGTATGGTAATATCGAATCAGTATTAGATAAAATATACTTTATTGCTTAATGATTTTAGAGTTAATCGTCGAAAAAATAAAATTTTTATTGTCGCATACATACAATTTTCTCAGTAACAGCTTAAATTATGGTCACTTTACAGTGATCTCAATTCAACGAAACTACACCATCATTATTAAACATCGTATAGCAGATGTATATTTATACAAACCTCTATACGACGTATATTAGTAGACCTTAATATTTATTTGCAACTGACTGTCCTGCACAATTCTGTGGGAACTCACTTCATTATTCAACGTTAAATGTTGACAACCGCGTTATGGTGATATACTATTTTTGATGCGGGTATGCTTAAAATGTTATGTTTATTATGGTCAATTTCGCATGACACTTTCTGACATTTCATGACCGTTTTCTGCGGTCAGTTTCGAGTTTGTTTCCAGAATTTGTATCTAATTTGTCGTATAAGAAATTCTTGTTGGTTCTTCTCGGTAGATCATAAAATGATGTAAAAGTGTTTGTGAGAGACCCTACAAATAAAGGATAATTTGATTTTGATTTTTTGATAGAAATATTTATCTTTATACGAAATACGTTCTGCTTTTGGAAAAATATTAATTATCTCGTATAGGGCTTTCTGTTAAAATAAAACGTTAAACGTTTTCTGCTATAAAAAAAACTCCTGATATTTGATGCCGATCTTGTTGTTGTCTGAGTTTGATCTTAATTGTCAACATTTATTGGGTTTGTTGCAGTTGTATTTATAGTTGTGAATAGTCCCTACAAATCGATCAGATAGTGGTGGTAACTAAACGTATGTGACTCGCATTATTTTTTGCCGATTCCATTTCCCATTACATGTTTATCGACCAAATGACATATTTTTATGTCATTTTCCTTTTAGCATTGTCATGTAACATCTTGTTCAGATATTTATATAAAACGTAACGAGTTTATTAAAATTGTATATTCAATAATTTTATTGTATTGATTGAAAGAAAAAAAAAGTCATCATATACGTATAATCACATTATTATTATTAAAAAGACACATTTATCATATGAAACTTATTTTTGTTTTAAGTAGGTCGTTAAAACAATTTTGCATTGTATCCGTCTGTTAGGAATATAGATTGAACCGCCAGAAAATTCACTAGTCATTCTATTATATCGTTATATACATATGGTCTATTCGTTATTAACAATTATGTCTTGTGTATCCTGTTTAAAAATTACCGTATACTAATTTCACATCTCATTTCACATCATTCATATTTATATACTTATGTCATTTTCTTTCTTTATATAAGCTTCTCTACCAAATAATAAATAGTTTTTGTGTATATCTGTAACTTAGTGTGTTGTTTATAATAAAACTGTGTATATATTTTCTACCAAATAGTAATTGTTATATGTTAAGTGATTATTATTGAAAGTTTCCCCTATACAGTCGATGAATTTGTCAATCATACATAAACAGTATTAGCCCGGTCACATAAGTTTCTTTTAAATATCATTAGCATTCGTCTATTTATCCTCCGATCATGATGTCATCCGATCTTCCCGTCATTGGTAATTGTCCCACTTTAACATCACTGGAGTTAATATTGACCATTTCTAAAGCACTTCTTTGTTTCAACATGCCGCTGACAACTCAATTACGAGTATCGGTATTCTTGGAACAAAAACATCGTTTCGCGAGATCTAGTAATTTAAACTCTAATAAATTACATTTAAGACTTAGTTATGATTGGAAGAATTATTGTAGTATTTGCAAGGCTTCTTACTTATGACGATCAGTGACAAACATCTTAAAAGGTAATGCTTTCTTTTAAATTGAGAAAATATGTTCAAAATAGAAGTATTGCTTTTAGCTACAATTTCTTTGTTCTGTTTATTATTATAAGAAAATATATTACAACTGTTGTGACGATTATATGTATTTAGAGATTAAGACGCAAATTAAATTTAAATTAATGACATGTATTTGATTTACTTACAATAAGCTATAATTAAACGCGTTTTGTTAGATGTATGCCTCTTCGAAATCACATATAAGAAGTCGATCTTTATAAAAATGAGTAATCTATTTTACTATAATTTTTTTAAATCACTCTGTATGCTTTACATTTATGTTGGTAACCTAATTTTAGATGGCACACATTATGAACATAGTTCATGAATCATGAATCATGGCACTATTTCCATGAGCTGTACCAAAAAATTGTGTCACATTAGTCGCGAAACGCTTTATATGATGAGATTTATTATAAAGTGCATAAACACTATTTTGTAAATAGATTGCATATGCATACATAGATTTACGGAACATAAATGATATAATTCGTACCAACTAAGATATAAATATATATAATAACCAGCCGAAGCTAGTATCGCTAAACGGCTGAGTCAGTATATATATAAACATAGCAAGGCAATATATTGGAAAATTGGTGGCAGCTTACTTTTACGAAATAGATCATCTTACTATCAATTAAGTAAAGGGTTTATAACGAAGGTGTAGTAAAAAATACTTTTAATTTTTATACATATGTTTGTACTAGCGTTAATATAAAACTTAGGATTTCGTATTTCAAACATCATTGGTACATTTGTTGTTTCATATATGTCAACTTACTAATATTGAAACTGTGTTTAAAAAGGATGGTGAAGCAGTAACGCTTAAAGCGGATGATATCTCGCGAAGCAGCTAGCATATACCTATTTAGTATCTATAAAATGAGATTTTAATCAGATGATGGTATGATAATTTAAGATCTAAAATAATGTTCGGATAATCTCGAACAGGTTTAGGTTTCATTGACATTATCGTTTACAACTGATTATTTTGATGCTCGTTGATAAGCTCTTCTTAGAAATGCATCAACGAAGGCCGTCATTATTGACTTGCTTTCCAGATAAGAAAGTATTAACTAGGTCACTTTATCAAAATAATATCTTTAATGTAATAAATTATGAGTTAATGAGCTAAAAAAAGTTCTAGTACCACTGGTTGTTTGTTGAGGCAACTTACAAAAATATATAGTAATTAATTCTTAGGTCTTGACTAATTGATTATCATCAGCCCAAGTAGAAACTTTAAATTTAGAAGAATGATTCTCGCTTTTTAATCTCATATCTTGATGCAAAGAGAAAGGCTTCCGCGAGAAGAGATTGAGAGGTCAGTCTTTAACCACAAAATCCCCAATTCATAGTTTAATTCTTTTTAGCATACCAAGTTATATTGCGAATCCATCCGCGTTAAATTTATTTATACCATAAATTATATCTGTATGTCCTATATAGGATCTCTTTAAACCAATTTCATCACTGTTGGTTCAGTCGGGTTGGCGAGTATACAAACTTACTTTTTCATTTATAATATTAGTCTAATACGTTTTTGAGATTTGGCAAACCCGTCGCGGTACAACGCTCCAATATAAATTAATAATTTTTAACGTTTCGTGAGCTAACCATATCTCACACTCGGAGCTATAATAGTAATGAATAAACGTTGTTACATTTATATTGTACTTGTATTTATGATAAATAGCAATTCGCTAAGTTCAATGTATAGTTTGAAGTGTAAGGATTGTTCATTGTTCGCAGTTTGACGATGATTGCTACCACCTGCTCCGTTCACTCGTTTATTTTAAATCCACGAAGAAACTTGGCAGTCTTGTAGCGTAAACAATCTATGGAGCAGCTGGTGCAAGCAAACATCGGTTATGAATTCAAAAGGTTATATTTCGAGCTAATTCAGACGAAGGACACGTTTTAAATGATTTAGTTATGTTTTAAAATACTAATCTCCGGTCATAAAACTAAATCAGACTCGAATTTGTTTTAAATACATATATTATTATAATTTTTCGTGTTCTATTTTCAAATGAAAAAATATAACTGTCTTCTTTATCGTAAAGCTAAATTAAATATCATTATAAATGATATAAGCACTTATATTTAAAAAAAACAACTCGAACAAAATAGAATCCTTGATTTCCGATCAAATGCATCCCGGATCGTCCTTGACCCGATGAATCATGAATCACTTTAGCGTATAGTCAATAATTCGCTTGATTCATTTTCTATTTATAAGCTTAGAAAAAATGCAATACGCTTTCAGCTAACGGCAATCTCCAGATTCATATGTTTATCGTCACGTATAGACGCATCGAAGTGTGCATCGAAGACGTCTTAACGTCTACAATTTATGAGCATTTCGTCTGCAGTGTCTGGAGTTTTATTCGATATTCCGCTTCAATGTGTGTTTATCAATTATATATAGATGCATTTTTATGATGCAGTTTGTACTGGAATTAGTCAGCTTCATTTAGTTAGTGAAGTGACAAATCAGGATCACTTAATTGCGCCTGTTTTGTCTTGCGTTTGTTTGCGCCCATGAGATTTATTTCAAGTAGAAACAATCACTTTCCCATTAATATTTGCTATACGTTTGTGATAAATTCAGTTTGAAGACCTTGGCCAAGAGATCGTGAACAGTTAGATGAGTTATATTTTGCAGCCACGATTTAAGTTTACGAGCTTGTATTTTACACTAAGCATTTTTATTTGATCGTTAGATGTGTCCAATAAATTTGTTCTCTCTTAACTTTTATCGCTACGAACGTTAAAAATAAACCGCAAGTAACAAAATATATGGACGATTATTCGTTACTTATCTGTAGCGTGTCGTTAAATAACTATAACCTAATTTGAGCTAACGGTGCAGCTTAGAAGGGTAAAGATAATGATGATGATGAGGGTAATGCAATGTTTTATCACACACGCTGCTGTGCATATTAATATCATATAAATCATAAGCGTTACTGACTTTGATAAAAAATATAGCAACGACGTAAACAAAAAATTAAAAAATGGGCGATGGTATTTAGTTAATATATTATATGAATGTACTATCATATCTGATTTAATAGATGCATTAATAATATCTGAAATACGCAGTACTCGTTGGTTCAATGAAATATCTTTCTAAGGTCACTTGCAATCAAATAAAAAGGGAAAATAACAAAAATCGAAAGTAAAATGATTGAGTAATTTAGTATTGGGGCCCTCTTCCGAAGAGTTTATTGCGGTTTTAATTGCCTTATCACAGTTTATATGCTATAAATCAGTTTTTATTGAAAAAACTGATGTAACTACGTAAGTGGAAAGCGACATTTCGGTCAATTTAATGGCTTTATGTGGTTATTTAAATGAAGAATCTCAAGTCATGTGAGAAATTATGAAATTTATAAATCGAACTTATGTTCCATAAAACTGATATTTTTTTATGGTTATTTTAACGGTAAAAACTGTATTTCATATCTTTGAGCTTACCCACTCATACCAACAGCTTAACCGTCGATAGGAGTGAAAAATAAGAAAGATTTATTAAAAGGATTGGTATTCTTTAAAAATAAGAAGTTCTAATCTGATATACAACAATATACGACATTAGAGAAGGTACTATCTAAGTTGGGCAGGAATAAATTAGTCATAAACTAGTCTAGAGTTGCTGAGAAGATAAGGTAATCAGTCACAACTAAAAGTATTTTTCAGACATAACTTTAATGTATGTGAATATTGTTGGCAATTAATAAATAGTTTTTATAGTATTGACATAAGTTTAAAATGTGTCAGTTTTTATAATAAAATTGTATTGGCGGATGTAAATTTTTCTCTGAATATAACGATAACCTTAATATTTTGCTCATTGTCGTGTTCTTTCTTACTGTTTCTAATTTCATATGTCTCGGAGAGTCTAACATGGATTGCAATTAATTAATTAAAATATGTCTCAATAGTTATTCCAGTACTAGTTGTATTAAATAAATTTATTTTTGATCTTATTACTTTTATTTTTGTTTTCTCACAGTATAAGTTTATAATGGAAACTATATTTATAAGATGTTTGAAAAAATAAATTAATGATTTATTTATAACGATTACAAGCTTAAAACTTTAAAATAAAAATTCCAAATTTATTTTCAATAAGATTTATGCGATAGTGTGGTAGACATAACTTAAATTGAAAAAGTCTTCCATTATTTCCCAAGCCAAAGTAGATCTTAAGCAACGGTGACGAATAGTCCGCGAAACAATTTATGAGCGTATAAAAGTGGAACAATGATAAATGATTATGTATCTTTAAATCCTTTTTAATGAAAGAAGAGATGAATCCATCTACTTTAAAATTACCGTGAAGACATACGTCTATATAATAAAGTTGATATTAATCCGTCGATTTTTTATGTTATTTAAATACCATGTGTACATAAGTAATTTTTATTTTCCGGGTTACTACAAATCTTTTTTTATCAGAATAAACCATTTACTTTTTATTGGCGTGATTTTATTGGATAAATCCTCAAAAACTTCAGCATCATAAGCTTGTTACTTGACCAACGATGCAGTTAAGTATCAAGTACGAACAGGATTTTTAATGCATTCAGCATTAATCACTTAACTACTCCGTATTCGAGTAAAAAGCGTAACTTATGATTGAAAGCTTGACAGTTTTTAAATTACATGCATAAGTATACTCGAAATATACTTATGAAAAATTATTTGTATATATATACATATAATATAAACTTTAAACTAAATTATAAATTCATTTATTCAATACATTTTACAATCGTATAGAAATGAGGTCAGGTTTTATATTTCGTTTCAAAGAGCAGAAGAATCAAATAAAACTCAGTTTCAAACTGAAACTGTGCACTTTTAACAAGATTTCATCTGGCATCATGTTAGCAGCCAGCCAAGAATACGCTTGGAGCAAAGTATAGAAGATTTTTCTATCTTGTGTGGTACAGGATAGTTCAGAACGTAAGCTTATTGGAATTAATGGTGAAACTTATTCTGAAATTGCAATTCGTACGGGGTTTGGAGAGCGTCCAACGAATGTTCCCTCCTTGCGATTATGTCTAAAAATTTTATCGTCGTGGCATGTAATCTTTGGAAATAAAAATATATTGTCAAGTTTTTAAATAAAAAAAGAGCTTTTATTATTTATTCAAATATAAGTTTGAATAGCTCATACTTTAATTGTCATTCCAGTATAAAATTTAATTAATTTGTATTACTATATTATTATAAATATAAGATATATAGGAAGTCCTAAAATTGGTACTTAAACTAGTTAGCTAATGGGTAATTTGTATTACTATATTATTATAAATATAAGATATATAGGAAGTCCTAAAATTGGTACTAATACAAGCTGAGACCATTCATCAACCAAGATTCACTAAAACCTAATGAGTATTATCCGCTAGATGATTTAAAAAATATATCGTTAATTTCCAAGACAAACACTGTTTTGATTAGCATAAAAATAAAAAGATAAAATTTTCCATTAAGAGGGATAAATATATTTAAAATGTTATCACATTAATACGTATGACAAAAACGTTACGATATTTTCTGAAAGTATTTAATGTATACACACAGTTCTGCGAAATCTATGACATCAATACTTATTTTTTCGAAATTCGTTTGTCAAATATATTTTTAATAACAAATTACATTAAGCTCGTATTTTATTTATTACTTTCATTTCTGATTTAATTATAAAAACATTTAATATTTGTTCATTTATTTATCGCCTTATCTTAATATAGAATTAGTGTTTTTCTAATATAAATACTTTTTATTGCAATAAATACCACGGGAAAAGGTAAAATTGTTAATGTATTTTTGTCAAGATAAACGCTTCCGTGCCAACTGGCGTTGCTGGTATTTTTCATCACGAATATTAAAGCGATGACAATGTATGTCATATTCTCATTCATCCGAAATGCTTGTAAAACAATTTTATTTTGAAATATTTATATTGAAATATGGCTTAATATCTTATAAAAAAGCTATCGTAGTGAATAAAAGTTTTTTTTTTAATTATTAAAAATATTTGAGAAAATAATGTACGAGCTACTTTAATCACCAAATCGGTACATATAACATACTGGGCAAATGTTTTTTAAATGTATTGTACTCTTTGAATGTTGAATGGCACTATGGTTTAATGGAAAAATAAAATTTCCTTTTAATGTAGATTTTATTTTCTTATTTTTTTAAATCGGAATCTAAATTGTTTTTTTTATAAACACTCCATCATATAAGTTCAAAGTTCAAATACATATGTAATTATGTATAACTTTGAACTTATAAAACGTTATGTTCCTAATGAAATTACAAGAAACCAAGAAGAAACTCAGCAATTACTTTTATTAGTATATATAAAAAAGCTTAGTTTATTGGTGATGATGATTTCCTCAAGGTATATTAGGTAGGTTCTCTATGTTTGGTTTCTACGTGTGTATTATATTAATGATAAAAACGTTCTAGGAATTAAACAAAGGTGATTTGAGATCAGTTCATTGACCTTTTAGATACATAATTGTTGCTTAATACTGTGTGCCGGTTAGACAATTAATTTGCATAGCGCCCAGATGACTGACGTTTTATTCACAGTCAATTACATTATAATACTGATAACAGATATCTAAGTAAGTATCGAGATTGTTTTTATAAGCAAACTGGTTTATATAGTTATTATAGGCCTTCTGGGATGTATAATGGACGACTTTTTGCTGTAGTTATATGTAGAAAATAAAATGAAAAAATTTTTTCGTGGTTATAATTTTTATGTAACTTAGAGCGAGCGTAACATAATTCTGTATTATACACAGAAGTAATAAAATATTTTTTGGCATTTTGTTAATAGTACATCCAAGATACATTTCTTTTAAATAAGAAAACAAAACAAAAAAATATATAACATATAAAGTCGCCTATCATCGGCACGTCATTATACAAGTATATTAGTTCAATCTAGTTGAACCAATAATAAAGTCAATAGGCTTGGAATTCCTTGTATAATTTTAATAGTCAGGGCCCGTCACCGTTTAATTACCACCTCAGTGTCAAGCTATTTAACATTTAAACCAGTCACACATATTTTTCTTAAACAGAGATGGCGTCAAGCTCGGCGCCTTTTCGTCGCATGGAAATGTGGGTTAAGATTGGGTACAAGTTAAAAGCTGTTATAGTAATGGGTTTATATAAACAATACGGTTAAATTCATATGTTTGTTTTGAACTAAGATGTTTGTTTAATAACAATAGTATTAGTTTGCGTATTTAATATGGTTGATCATTAGTCACATATACACAATAATATTGTAATACATGAAGTTGCAACTAAGAGTGTACTTTATAACAACACATATAATTTGTTTATCGATAGACTATTTTAAGTTTTATTATAAAAAAACACTAATTGTAAAATTGTTTGTATTATTGCAACTTATACCATACGATATTGACATTGTGTTCGTTGAGAATTAATTGAACATTTCTTACACAAGCCGCTATGAGTTGTGCTTGTGACGGCAGCCGTGACGTCATTGTTTTTAACGTTTTGCCCTTCAATATGACTGTTTATGTATTTGACATGCGTTACATTGAGTAAATAGTAGAAAAATAATGTATACAAAACGCAGTGGTTTGTATTGTTTAAAAATATTTATAATACATTTAAAATTGAAAATGTTTGTGCGAGTATGGTGGCATTAAAATATTTAACAAATTCCTTCCGAAGTGAAATGGGCAATGGGTGAAATTGTATTTTTGGCAACGGTTATTTCACACTTTAAAAATATTCTTTAAATCGTCACATAAATAAATAAAACTCTCAAACATTTTGATTGTGACGCTGCCTGGAAATAAAAACACGCAGGCAAATCAAATTACTAAACTCGAAATAGATCTATACAAAGGCACGGGCAACCCGTATGTGGAGATAAGGCATTATAAATATATTAAAGACATATGCTTTTTACATATAATACATGTTGTATTATGTATAAATAATTCCTAATCAGTAAAACCTATTAACTTAAAAAAAACATTTTACATCAGCAAATTTCATCTATTAATAACAACAAATCGTGTATAATGATTTGTTGTTATTATCAACACTTATATCATGTTAATTTAGTAGGCCTAATGAATTAGATGAATATTGCACAGTTTAGCGCCAGATAAATGTTTAAATTAATAATAGTAGCTTTAGCAATTTATGCATCATGAAAATTTAGTTATTATTTTTGGAAAAAATATACTAGTATTGATGTAATTAAGATATAAAATTTTATTTATATCTAACTATGTATCATATATTATAAATAAATATTTTATTAAATAATTTATGCTTTTTGATATTTAAGTTAAGCTGCCTGTCTGGTTCACGCGTCGCTGCTTAGAAAAAACTACACCAGAGAACCATTAAAAAAAACTTGTTTAAAACTTTAAGAGGAGTGGAGGAGCATATTAAACTATAAATATCATCATAAATGTTGTCTAATAGAAGTAGAAGAATAGTAATGGTGGAATTAAAAATATAATAAACTTGATAAAATATCGAATAACGAATTTCTTATTTGTCAAAGAAAACTGTTTATAACGGTACGGTATAGCAATCAGATATTTAGCGATTGCTCAGACTTCGCTTTGTAAATCTGTGTTCAGCATTGCTATTGGTGCAAGAGTTAAAATATCGTATCTTGTTTAATGTTTAAAAATGACAAATGGCGATACGCTTCTGATGCGTGTATATCATTTAAATTTCTTTGATGTTATAGAAAGCCGAGATGGCCCAGTGGTAAGAACATGTGAATCTTAACCGATGATCGTGGGTTCAAACCCGGGCAAGCACCACTGAATTTTCATGTGCTTAATTTGTGATTATAATTCATCTCGTGCTTTACGGTGAAGGAAAACATCGTGAGGAAACCTGCATGTGTCTAATTTCACTGAAATTCTGCCACATGTGTATTCCACCAACCCGCATTGGAGCAGCGTGGTGGAATAAGCTCCAAACCTTCTCCTCAAAAAGAGGAGAGGAGGCCTTTAGCCCAGCAGTGGGACATTCACAGGCTGTTACATCATCATCATCATATAGAAAGATAGCAAGGCTGGCAAACGGGCAACGTGATAGTAAGTGGTAACCACTACCAATAGACATTGTAATGGTTAACATTTCTTACGTCGCCAATGCGCTACCGTTCCGTTGTGCTGTAGTTACACCGGTTTACTCGCCCTTCAAACCAAAAAGCAACAATACTTAAATCATATTTACAGAAAAGCTCTGCTATTCTTAATTATTTTATTTTTATAAAAATCATAACGAAGTAAACAAATGAAATGAATACATAGTAAAATACGTCAGTCAATTAGCGACGTTCCCAGTCATCATCATGAGTGATGAGGGTTTAATGAGACTGCATGTACGATCTGATTGAGTTACTCTTTGTTCATGCGACATGATTGCATACTTCACTCATCAGTGGAATGATCCGTATTGTGATACGAATAACTTCGTATTCCAGCTATGAATAATCACGAGTTTTAATAGGAATGTAATGGATTGTTTGTATTGATTCGGAGAAGAAATTATTCAGATTAATTATAAAGATGAGGAAAAACTTCCTGAAGTTTAATTTTTATTATTTATAGAAGGTTGGCGGACTGGCAAATGTGCCACTTATTCGTAAGTCTTAGGCCTTAGCGCTGTAAGAAATATGAACGTGTCACATCAACCCTGGGAACTTCTCGCTTCCCAGGGATGTCCCTTTTGTTGATATAATTACAGTGTAATTATATCGGTATTTTAATATTGTTTTATGACTATTGCGTTATATTTAATCTGTTTAGAGTATTCGGTTTTATGCTTAATTATCAGTTTTTTTAGCAACAGATAAGAAATTTTATAATTACTTTTTACAGACTTTTTTATGAAATGAACATCTTAATGTTCATTTCATAAAAAAGTCGAGATAGAACAGGCAAAAAAAGGTAATTTGAAATGCTTTCGTAGCTGTATTTTAAATTAGATTGATAAGTTTAATGCTGTGAAAATATTTGTTCTGTAATAATTTCTTATGATGTTATCATTAGAATTACATTTTAAATTGCAATTGCAAGTCAATGACCACATATAATATACAAAAACTCGAAACCATCTCAAGATTGCCTGGAGGAAGTGTTGATAAGTGGTTGATTGATCATTCTGCGGGTGCTTAGCACCGGCGCAGGCGCATGCTAAGCAAACCCACTTAGACGAGCTTATTTATAACATAAATAAATTGAAAGGGCGTTTTCCATATAGTTGTAATTAGATATTATTATTAGAATGAAATTCTCGGAACGTATTGTTAAGTGTATAGCGTTATCACATATTTTTATGTAAACAAATAATAATAATAGAAAACAGTTACATTTCTGATCGTGACCAAATATAAATATATTGAAGCATATTGATTTATAGGTGTTATTACAATGTTATGTTTATTTCATATTATTTATAGAGAGCCCGTATACAATAGTATAGTTATAAATGCCTTAGGCTCATAAAGGCAGAAATTAGAACATCCTGATATAAATATAGAGCAAACGTTTAAATATAGAATTCAATATGAAATTATAATCTCATCTTACAAAGCTAGACGCCTTTGTAACGATAATAAAGACCTGTTCAGGGTGACACATGTCCATCAAACCGCAATTGTTATTCGAAGCGGTAACGTTATTTTGTACGAACAAATTTGAAACTGAAATGTGTAAAACGACATCCGTTGACATGCGATATTGAATACAATAATTAAAGGGGCCAAGAACCATTATAGCATCAACGAAATTTTAATTTTGAATATAAGCCTCAATAGATCAACTGTAATGCGAAAGTCCCCTTGGGCAATTGTCAAACCAACTTCTAGATTATGCTTCAACTTTTAATTGAGGGACAAAATGGGAATACATTTTATACATTCAGTTCAAGGTTCGGACGTTTCTGATTTCATTTTTTTATTATTTTATCGACATTGTAGTTAGCCTGTATTCACGAATGTGTTGGTTGGTGAAGGTTCTGGCAAAACGATAATAAAAAATGTATGATTGCCTTTATAACCTACTGTTTAGAGAACATACATTAAAACTTTAAAGTAAAATCTATCTCGAGATAAATCCTCAAGCGAACCAGTTTAAAGCCACGATGGGCATTGACTTTTACCTAAAAGTCATGAGATAATATCGTGATCAATATCACTATCTCTAAGTTTTTTCGTTGTAACTTTGGAATTATGCAAAGTAAGGTAAAGGAAAAAAGCTGTAATCTTAAAATAAATGATAAACGATGCTTAAGAAAATAACCTTTTTTGATTTTTAGGAAAAAATTAAAAAAAGTTAGTCATATAAATGCTATCACTACAGTTTTTGTTAGATATTTTTTCTAGAGTACTTCTTAACTCTTAATTAGATTACAAATCACTATATTTTCAAAATGTCAATATAATTACAAAATTACAAAGTAGATAAAACAGAAATAATTAAAAGGAAAATATCAATGCTTCATTAATTTTAAAAGACGTTGTTAAAATTGTATAATATTTTTAAGTTACGTCATTGATAAGGGATCATTGCGCGAATGCTGATCCATCGGCGCATGACTGCCATTGACAATGTAATCCATGAACGAGATCAAGATCATGGTCGAACAGAACACCACCACCGTGTGGTGCAAGTTAGAGTTGATTGTCGAGGTGGAGTCGTGTCGAATATAAAAAATATATCATGTGGTTAATATGATCATCGTCGCTTGCTTTTATACCATTTATTTCGGGTCAGTGGAATATGTGTGAGTGGAAAGTGTTTTCTTCTTACATTTTCCTGTATCTCTATTCCTTAGTTATTTTCTTTTTTGCCTATTTTATCCCATTCCTTTTTTTGGTTTCTGTCTTGGTTTGTAATCATTCAGTGGCTAACGTATCAGGTCACGGATTTCGAGGTCCTGGGATCAAAAACCGCGGTCGTGCTAGTAAAATGTAATTGGATTTTTCCGTCAAAGAATTTGCTGTAGTTCGGAATTAGGAAATTGCCAAAGCAGTTGGACTTCAGGAGTTGGAAACGTCTGAACTCCTTTTAGTCGTTTCGAATATGCCGTCCTATCGGATTATGAGTGTGAGAGAATGGAGAGTGCACTTGTGTTTGCGGAGTGTACTATAATATGTCTTGCGCAGTTGTCTTGATAATAGCGGCCGGGGCTGAAATCGATCAGGACATCATCAAATAATATTTCTTTGTTTGAATCGTATGCGTTCCTTCACTACTCAAACGATTGACATGAAATATTGTACAATTTATTTTGAAACTTGAACTGTCAAAGCAAAATATATGGCATATTAGTCCTGTCGTATAATTTTCAAAGAATAAAATTTAAAGATGCATTGTAACGCATGACTAGCATTGGCTAGTTACAAAATATTGTAATAAACGTTCTATAGAATATTACTGTACCTATAACAGCTGTTGCTCGTGGTTTCACTTATACGTGATTATAAACAGCTTAAAAAATTTTACTGCTGGAAAGGCAGTGTCACTTGAAATCGAATCTACTCGTAGTATTAAAATATTAAAACAAAACAAATGAATAATTTTACTTTCACATCGTAACCATTTTTTAAATAAAAGGGAATTAAACTTATACATTTCGAAAAGTATATATTTAATATCGAATTTAGTTTCAAAACTTGGCCAATGTCGAATGCTATATAAATTTTATTATGATAATATTTTTTATTTCTATCAATTAAGAAACATTTTGCATTATCAGAATATTATAATACGCGTCTACAAAAGCTAACACGGCTTAGGAATGTTCTCGGTAGACATGTTGTGACATATTTTCTAATCCAGTCAACAATACATTAGCAAAAGATGTGATTTACGGTTTCATTACGAACAAAATTTACGATGCGTCAGTATTTAGTTACGTAACATTTCTTGTGGGTGTTATTTAATTAAATAAATTATGTATACAATTTATTAATAAAAAGATTTTGTATTTAGTTATTTGAAAGTAGAGTATTTATAATTAATATCATATTGTTGTATTTATTTCAACTACTTTATATGAACATATGTTTACAGCTTTGGTTCAAATTTCAAATTCTGTTGTTCCAAAAGTTGTCTTGAAGATATTGTTATGAATTTATATAGCCTAAAAAATTCATCAATAAACGCGGGGGATTATTTAAATAATTAGCAAATTTATTTAATAAAATACCAATATTTGATATTTCGTTACATTGTAGAGAAAGCTTTTAATTAGCAGAAAATATACTCCAATAATATTTTCTTTCTTCTTATTACTTTTGCAATTTATTATTATTATTAATGGAAATTTATTTATAAAATTAGATATACTTAAATGTAACCTGCTTTGCATTTATTTGTACTTACAAAATAGATTTTTTCATTTCTAACCAATTTAAATCTAAAAATCTTATCAATTTAATACGTTGTGTATTGAAGCATAAAAATATATAGTGTCATTTTGTGCATTTTTTCGTTTAGTCAACTTTATATTACTTTACACGAAGCTCCGTATCAACAAATCGCAGACAGACGAACTCTTCCTCATTATTTAGCAAAAGTTTCGATGAAGCGAATGTTTCTATATTAAACGGATGACGAACGGATTCTATATGGAACGGATTATACGGATGTACATTGCTTCGTAGCAGTATAAATTGTACAGGAAAGTTTCTGATTTTACCAGAGATTATCATCATACGTGCAAACATGCAGATATTATTAACCTGCAGTATATATAATGTATAAAGTTTAGTTCATATGTTATAACTGCAATTACCAACTTTGTATTAACGAAATATCAAGCATAATATTTTAAGAAAGACGAAAAATATGCTTAAAAAAGTCAGATGCTTTAAATACACCATAGTCATTAATTAAAAGTAATTTGTTCACACATCAAGTGTGAAAGCGTAATGAGACGCGCAGACTCCGGACAAGTTCACAGATTATGATCACATGTCAATTATGAGACGTCAACGTTGCGTACCCAATTTACTGATAAATTAATTTATTACCCGTCAGATAACTTCCTTAGCAGATGGAAAATATATTAATTTATCGTTATTTAGGACTCGACTAATTCTCGTAATGTCTGAATTCATCATTTAATCGAATTGAACTTTGATGCAAATTGATAGCAGAGATTTTTATAGAATAATATATGTATAAAATTAGTTCAATATCAATTCGAGATTTGTCTTGTACTTAATTTTTTATATATTATTTTGTATGTTCTTCAATTAACACAGTTCGAGTATTTGAAGCACAAATTAACGAGAACAAATAGTTCGATGGGATTAAATGAAACACGCGCATGAAACGAACCGATTCCGAGAGCAATTAATTTTACTAGTATTCCACTAATGGGGTTCCGTATAGGGAATTAATAGAATGATTTATGAGTATAATTTATACCTTTATTTAGATTATATTTACATTTAAAATGAAACATGTAGTATTTGTATAGCTATAAGTTCATTTTTAGGTTCAAATACAAACACTTACAAATGATTATACACGTGGTAGGCATTATATTATTTTAATTTACAATATTTTGTCACACTAGATTTATTAAAAAGATGATTTAACTAATGCGGTAGTCGTTAATATCGATTATGAAACCAGTTTTCTCATAAATAAACTTGACCTCATACGTAGTCTGTTAATCCACGTCACTTTCTACAGCGTGCCAAATAGGTCGTAAACCGGTTAACTATTTCGTACTACGAATATGAAGCGTATTATAATTAAGGTAATCCTTTACAAATACATAGCAATATGCTGCGCTATTTCGCACTATACCTCTCGTTATCTAGAAAGCCGTATTGCAACATAATCGTAAGTCATGACAACAGTTCTACGTTATATATAATGCTTTGACAGTAAAAAGAGGAATGTGAGGTGTGTATGAAAATAAGGTTTTTTATATGATTTCATTGAGTGTACAATTTTATTTAAACAGTATAAACAGAATTGTCATACTTTTATATAAATGGGATATTTAAACATAATTATCTGCTCTATTAAAAGCTACATATCCAATGGACTGTAAGTTTTCATCTTTATATACAGGCGTGCCAATATCATAGCTCATCCTGATCGCTGGCATCTCGCGCGTATTTTCTGGGAACAACACTTCCCAAGTCTTAAGCAAATAAACTAATAATACTTTTTAAAATTAAAATACTACATAATTGAAAGAATATTAAGGAGATAAACTGTGTAAAGCTCGACTCCTTAAAATTTTTTCGAAATGTCTATAATATAATTTAGTTAGAATTCATAAAATTAACTATTTTATTTACATTTCTTTGTTTCTTTCATATCTAAATTATTCAGGAGTACCATTTATATGTAATAAAAAATAACTTCTTATATAAAAACTATCTTTTCGTAGTGATTAGAGACTACCATGTAGCTTAATTTTTATTGCCAATATAAAACTGAGAGAAAAATATATAAAGTCGCTTCAGCTTGTGTTTTATACAATACATATTTGTTTGTATATTTTCCGATGTGCTAAGATTATTTACATCCGAGACAGTCCGCAATCTTACGTGCTATTGAGTAATGGTCTAATAATAATAATAGATATGCAATTCTAGAGAAATATTTTCGAGAAGAATATTTTCAAAGCCACCACAACTAGTAATGTTTGTTGGTTTATTTTTCCCCAATTCTCTCGATACTTTTCTTATAATCGCTTGATCCTTTATAAAGCATGAGTAATTATTATTACAGCAGTTTCATTTTAACGATGTACGAAATGGATGTCTCTTAAGAAGACAATGTTTTGTGATCGAGATGACTACTTAAAAGGATTCTGTAATCTTCTTAGTCGTTTGCTTTTGTAGTATCATTATTTGTATTATTATTAAATGGAGAGTTTGTGTATTTCAACACGTTAATCTCAGAATCTTCCGATCCAATTGGAGAAAAAACTTATTGCGTTAGATAGCCAATTGATTGAAGAAGGTTATAGAGCATCGTATCATATGAAATGAGCAATTCTTGTTTATAAATATATATATCTAGTGCATTTCGGAAATGGTTCTAACGATTTGGCTCAAATTTTAAAGTTCATCTATATCACGTATATATATTTCTTGTAAAAACGCAATTAATATAACGCTATGATCCACGGAGCGGAGTATAATGTTTAGCGTGACTGAAACCAAGTGTTAATGTAGTTAATAGTTTCCATTTCACCCGTTCATATTTATTGCAGATAACAAAAAAATTATTATCCATATGATTTCGGAAGAAGTAAAAATCATTTTGTTTATATTAACAATGATATCAATTATTCTTTAAACCGGACCATAGCAATATTAATTATTTATGTTTGTCCGTAGAATAACTGATGAAGGTATTTTTAACTACCTATTTTTTTACTATATATGGTAATAAAAATATTAAAATGAAATCAAATCGAAATATACTTTAGTTAGGCTTTTACAAATACTTTTGAATGGTCATTTCACAGAATTATACTAAATAAAAGTGTGGCTACCATTAAATGTACCACAGGTTCAGAACGTAGATTCCACCGAGAAGAACCGGCAAGAAACTCATTAGATTCGTATTTCCGACATAATAATTGATTAAAGAGATGAAATAAGATTTCTTTTCGATGTTATTTTGTTTACAAACAACTTGGTACGTCAATACATCTTTATTTTTATAATTTTTTTATTAGTGGTTGCCTTTTGTGTGTATCTTTTTACTGTACGCTTACTTAAATGGCTATGATTAGAACGAGTTAAATTTAACTAACATTTCTTTGCCTTGATCTTCAAAGCACTGTACGAAAAAAAAAACAAAAACAACAGATGAAATACGAGACTTTGTTACTCAGCAAAACAAATGGAAAAAGAAAAACATTTTTGGAATATATAAAATGGCTTGTATTTCTTTCTCTGATGTGTTATTATTTTTTGTAGAGGGAATCTTGTAGCACGTTCTTTGTCGGTGCTTGTTTAGGAATATATAAAGACAATGATAGGGGCGTGGACTAAGACGAATAGTGTAGTTCTTAAACACGACACACGTCTAGCGCGAAGCGATAAGATAAACCATATAAACAAACAAGTTGGCATCTGATTGGCTGAATGTTACATGCCAATGGCAATTAGTAAGAGCTAATAGATCAACATTAGGTTTCTTATAGCGCATTATCCAACGTGTAAGTATTTATTAGAAGGTATTAACAAATGTATATTAATAAAACAATGTAAGACAGTGAACATGAACAGTTATTAGTTGAAAATTACCGCTGAAATTATATAACTCTGTTACTAGCTTAGCTATTGAGAGATCTATTAATAATAGAAACAGACCGTTAAGATAATATCAATAAAGCTCTTGTAACTATCTATAATTAGATTAGTTCATGCGTTATTAGAGGTTACGAATGAAATGTTTTAGATAACACTATATACAATTCTCATACATATTTATAATGTTTTATTTGATTTTTTTTATATTTCTATTTTTTACGATTTTATATAATGTCAGGGTCATTATAGTCAAATAACTATAATACAAGTAATAAAAGTTATAAGATGATCAGAATATTTAATGATTGAAATATACATAAATATGATAAATATGATAATACATAATATATTATAGTATAATTTCGAAATTCATTCCTACGGTTATTATTATCTGACTTCAAAGAAGAAGGAGACAAGAGTATGTTCGACGTATATGCGATTATTTTATTTGTCAAATCAAAATCTTCAAATTTTCTAATTTGCTATCGAGATTCAATTATGATTTTTTACCTATAATATTCGAAATGGGTAAACCATCTGTACATTTTTACTGACAGTTTAAGATGCATACCAGGAAAGCAAGACAGACGAGCATATGGGCCACCTGACTTTATGTAATTTTTGATATTCATTATTAGTAATGCCAAGGATATTAGCTATGCATATTGTCAATGCTGATATGATATGAGTTTTCATAATTATTAATTAATAATTCGGCAGTACATATAAGCACTAAAAGAAGTAGAAGCCACTTCTTACAATGTCTATTGTACCTTTTTTATGTAATAGCTGCCGGGCCTGATGGGAAAAGGTCACCACCGCCCATAAACAACGATATTGTAATAAATGTGAACCATTTCTTACATTGCCAAAGCGCCACCAACTTGGGAAACTATGTAACACGAGCTTCCTTATTATTCACATCGAAACAATCATAGCAAAATATTACTATTCTGCGATAGAATATTTCGGGAGCTCAGACTTCACAAAGTCTTAAGGTTTCTATAAATATTTAGTTAATTGTTCAACATTTTACGTCAACGGGTAACAGTTATTCGTACTTAAATATTTATACTCGTATTTGTTTTATTTTAACACAGTAAGTGACAAGCAACTGCGCAAGAAATAATCACCATGTCGACATTTTACAAACGCGTTCATTCTTGTACAAGTTCTGGGGTCGTAACTATTTCAGTGCAGGACTGAGATGCGTCAGCGATGCATTTCAGTTGTATTGTTTTCTTTAAATTTAGACGTAGTTTGTTGTACATACTTGTACTTTGAATGTACAGTACAAATAGTATGCAAATTAAATTTAAGGTGGAAGTTTAGAAATGTTTATTATAAGATTTATAAATTCTTGTTTATACAGTACAGATTAATATTGAGCATTAGTTATTGACTTATAAATAGCGTTGCGATTACGGAGCTACTCGGACTTGTGTTTTCCGTCCGTAACAGCCTGTGAATGTCCCACTGCTGGGCTAAAGGCCTCCTCTCCTCTTTTTTGAGGAGAAGGTTTGGAGCTTATTCCACCACGCTGCTCCAATGCGGGTTGGTAGAATTCACATGTGGCAGAATTTCAGTGAAATTAGACACATGCAGGTTTCCTCACGATGTTTTCCTTCACCGTAAAGCACGAGATGAATTATAATCACAAATTAAGCACATGAAAATTCAGTGGTGCTTGCCCGGGTTTGAACCCACGATCATCGGTTAAGATTCACGCGTTCTTACCACAGGGCCATCTCGGCTTTTTGTGTATGTTCTCAATATTAATTCTAAATTGATTGTTAAACATTACGGAAACTATTAAGTAACTCAATTCAATATTCAATTGTTATTTTTAATTTTGCAACAAATTTTCTGCATATGTTTTTTAGGAAATAATATAAAAAAACTGTAGAATAACTTAAATTAAATTCAACAATTTGACGAGCCAGTTGGCGTGGTTGGTAGATATTTGCGTTTCACGCCGAAGGTTGTGGGTTCGATTCCCACCCAGGACAGACATTTGTGTGCATGAACATGTCTGTTTGTCCTGAGTCTGGGTGTAATTATCTATATAAGTATGTATTTACAAAAAAAGTAGTATATGTAGTATATCAGTTGTCTGGTTTCCATATCAGCTTTGTACAAGCTTAATTTGGGATCAGATGGCCGTGTGTAAAAAATATCCCAGGATATTATTATTATTATTATAATACATAAATCCAAAGTATTTTTAATTGTCCATTCGGAATGTAGATTCTACCGAGAAGAACGTGCATGAAACTTAATATTTAATCTTTTCCACCAGTTTACGGGCCTACTTGAATAATGAATTTGGATTTTGATTTTATCTAAGTTCCAGCATAAAACTATGAATAGGTACGGGAAAAATACATCAGAAATATGTTTCTCAATTAATAAGATATCAAGTGTATGATAAAGCAAATTGAATGTATGTGCTGCTGAGTTGTTATAATGGCAATTAAAAAGAAAAGTTGACGGTTTCAAATTTGCAGCTCCAAAATCTACTTACATCTACTTGAACTTACTGTTGATAGCTTAAAAATTCAGCACTGGTAAGTTACAGTGTGTTGTAATTGTGTTATATGCAGAAGGAAATCAATATTACATTCTTAAAAATGAACATATACTACGCAAATTACGAGTTAGCTATCGTGTGGGAACAATACTATACTAATATGATTTATAGTGTAACATGAGAAGGACGATCTAATAAGAGTCAATCATCTCAAGAGACAGTTGTAGAATTATTGGAAGCACTTGACCTCATATACGAAAATAATCACCAATTAATTTTATTGACCAATGTACGGCTTGCCAACGTTGCTGGGCTAATATTGAAAATGCCGAATTCTTTTGCGAGAAAGAGATAAAGGTACTCCATTAATTATTTAAAACGAGAGAAATAATGCCGTTCAATAGATTTTAACTATATGTATTTAAGATAACGGCTTGTACCGTTTATAGGATAATAAAATCGAATCGTGCTTGTGTAGGTTCTTTTATTACCCAAGGATAGTGTATTCACGTGTGATGT
Organism: Nymphalis io; assembly: GCF_905147045.1. Lineage (NCBI taxonomy): Eukaryota > Metazoa > Arthropoda > Insecta > Lepidoptera > Nymphalidae > Nymphalis > Nymphalis io. The sequence goes on along the minus strand of NC_065892.1, from coordinate 12,678,087 downwards.
TAAGTCAATATTATTCTTTGGTCGTAGCTTGTAAAGTTTCATTTGAAACTAGATGGCGCCAGCATATTCGTATGTATATATACTCGTATTTATAAACATTTATGAATAATGTTTTCACAATTTATGTAACTTTAAATATGATATATTATATAAGTATTATATTTTTGTTGAGAGATAGAAAGACAAGCGAGCAAATGGACCACCTGTTGGTAAGTGGCTACTTCCATGAACATTATCAATTGCAGGGATATTAGTTATGCACAATGTCAATCACGTACCATCAGCCGCTAGACTTCTTATAAAATGATTCAGTCATAATGATTATTTATTTAATACGATGGAGAAATTTATTCGATCCAAAACTGAGCACGTAATTTAAGTGTTATCTGATACTAAATCTTTACTTGATTTACATTGTGAATGCGTCTGCTCCGACCCAGAAAAAAAAACCCGTTCACTCAGATGACACAAGTATTCATGGCATGCAATACAATTTCATTAATAGAATTGTAATTAACCGTTGAAATTATTTTTAAAATTGTTTGAATGAATTGATACTTTATTTTTGATTGTCATAAAAAAGACTGTATTCATATTAAATTGATTTTAAACTTTAAAGAAACATCAAATATAAAATTTCTTATTATATTCTCTCGTGATGTACAAAATTTTATACTGTTTATATTAATCTAGCTCATGATAGGTACTTGTTGCCGTTGGTAACGAATAACTTGGCTTTACAATATGATTTTATGAATATTAATTCCTTTACCGATCGTATATCGTGTATCCAATTACAGTTGTGATGTGTTTTATCGTCATATTTACAGTTTATATCCAGTATTAATGCAAGTAGGTTATGTTTGTGTACTACATCTGTGCAAGCAATGGTGACCTTAACGTCTCAATATCTTGTTAATATCTGATAATGGAATCATTTATAATATAACATGAGTTGATCAATTTCTAAAATTTAATATGAAAATATTTTTTTTTTACAAATTAAATAATAAATATATTAAGAAATACTTTAACGAGGATATTGTGTTTTGAATAACCAAAAATTGATTATTGTAGACGTATTTTTATTTTAAGTAGTTGATTAGATATGTCATCTATAAGAATAGATGATTAATTTATATTATATAATAATAATGTCCTCCAGACCGATTTCGGCAACGGCGGCCAATCTCAAGAGAGATTAGCCAACTACGCAGGAGATATTATAGTGCACAAGTGTGCGCAAACACAGGTGCACTCTCTATTTCCTAACTCTCATAATCCGATGGAACGGCAATCCGACACGACCGGAAAGAGTTCAGGCGCAGGACCAACGGCTTTACGTGCTTTCCGAGGCACGGGAGTGTACACACTTCCAATTTCCACACACTGGGCTGCTACTGAGAATTTTCTGACAGAAAAACCCAATAACTTTTTATTGGCCCGACCTGGGAATTGAACCCAGGACCTCCGGGTCTGCGGCCTTATATCAAGCCACTAGACCAACGAGGCAGCCAATTATATAATATCTAGTTTAATAACATAGCAGGATACTTAGTTGCATGATTTTGTAAAAAAAATATTTCTTGGATTTTTAAGATTTATGAATTTGATTAATTCATTAATCTTAAACTCATGATATCGACAATAGTTAAATAATTTCATTCCAAAATATTTTATTAATATGATAGTAAGCGATATAAGCAAGGTTATGTAAAATAAAATAATAGTCGAACTCATTCAACTCGTAATATTTGCAATCGTCTCGACGCACGTTTCGAATGAGTCAGGGCACATATATGTATATATAATTTGTAACAATTTCCTCCGTTGATCGGTGCATTTTATTACCCCATTGTTCAGATGACATCATCAGGTGATGAAAATAGTGATGATGATGTTAGGGCTCGATTATCATGGTTGACTTTAAATTGACTCCAATCGTTTTGATATGACTGACGATCTTAATAAGTTTTTCTTCCAACCTTGAACTATTTTTATTATGGTCCCATGCACATTAAGGTCACCCACACATTAGTCTCATTTATTTATAAACAAAATTACTATAGTTGGTGTGGGCTATTTACGGAGCTCAACAATGTATATATTTTTTAAATGGTGCCATCGACCATTTTCAGCAATTACTAAATTCGAGATGGCTCAATGGGTAAAATAGGTAGATTTTAACCAAAAGGTATGTTATTATGCGTGCGACTGGTAAAATTCTGTAAATTTAACATGTGTATGTAAGAGGAGAAAGGGCCTATGTCAAGTACATTTACTTTACTTTGCTGACAATATTTCGATTTTAATAACAAAGTATATTTGTCATGAATTTATGATGTTTAATAAATAAGATAGATAACAATGAAAATATCTAAAAGTACAAACATTATTATCAATGTGAAAATGTGTTTAATTGTTTTTTTCTTCACGTTTGGAACAATTGGAACGAAGGTACGAATGTTATTATATATTTTATATACCAGATATAATATCTGTAAATAAATATTCGTAGGATTTTTATCCTGAAACACATGGGTGGAACTATAGGTTAAAACTAGTTTGTAATAATTTGCATAACAGCTTTTGCAAGCGGGTGTCGGAAAATCCAAGCGGTAAAGAGTTTTATCGTTTTAAAAACGATTTATTACAAATGTGAGAAGTGCATTAATTTAAGAGCATCGATCACGTATCAATAGCAGATTTCGTGGAACTATTGATACGTTCACCGCCGGTAACATACGACTTGCAACCACGAAATAGAAGTAGAAGTGACGCAAATATCACAATTATTGCTTACCGTCAAACGAACATCATAAGTATATTTATTGGATTTACAAGCTTATAAAAAAGCTTAGTAAGGATTAATTATAATTCTATAATATATTATATTTTACTGGTGGTAGGGCTTTGTGCAAGCTCGTCTGGGTAGGTACCACCCACTCATCAGATATTCTACCGCAAAACAGCAATACTTGATATTGTTGTGTTCCGGTTTGAAGGGTGAGTGAGCCAGTGTAATTACAGGCACAACGGACATAACATCTTAGTTCCTAAGGTTGGTGGCGCATTGGTGATGTAAGCGATGGTTAACATTTCTTACAATGCCAATGTCTAAGAGCGTTGGTGACCACTTACCATCAGGTGGCCCATATGCTCGTCCACCTTCCTATTCTATAAAAAAAAAAAAAGTTTATTGTTTTAGATTAATTTATAAAACATTGAAAAAACCTTTTATTATCATCAGTTTATATATATTGCTCGTTGTCTTTTTGAAATTGAATATATTTACATTATATTATATTATTGAATACATTTACATTTAAATAAGACTTATACTGTACATGATTAATAAATAAAATTATTAAATAAATGATGAAATTTTTCATACGGGATACAGAAATATAATTGCATATGATTATTATTATAACATGTATATTATATGATTGATTAAAAATAAAACTACTTATTTTCTTGCCGGATCTACTCGGTAGAATCTAAAATCCGAAACAGTGGTAGCTTTACATTAAAATTTTGCTGGTGGTAGAGCTTTGTGCAAGCTCGTCTGGGTAGGTACCACCCACTCATCAGATATTGTACCGCAAAACAGCAGTACTTGGTATTGTTGTGTTCCGGTTTGAAGGGTGAGTGAGCCAGTGTAATTACAGGCACAACGGACATAACATCTTAGTTCCCAAGGTTGGTGGCGCATTGGATATGTAAGCGATGGTTGACATTTCTTACAATGCCAATGTCTAAGGGCGTTGGTGACCACTTACCATCAGGTGGCCCATATGCTCGTCCGCTTTCCTTTACTATAAAAAAAAAAAACCTTCTAAAATGACGATTTAAAAATGATTTTAAGAACCTTTAATAAAGTGTATTTTTATTCTCATTTGATTCTGTATGTGTGCGTGTGCTTAAGCATGTGTATGAAATGATTAAATTTTTCATATTATCCATTTCTAATGTTCATTGTTCTATGTCTGCAACAATACCGATACTTGTATTCTAAAACACTATGAATTCTATACATTTCTATATTAAACAATTGAAGGCCGTACGTGAGTAACTTGTACACTAATAGTAATGATATAATAATTGTGTATACATTGTAGTGAACTATGTATGTTCGTGTTGATTTTGTTACATGTTGTTGTATAAGAAAATACTATATTTTGTTAAATCTATCAAAAAAACTAGTTTCAAGCACAGGTCAGAAAGATTCGTCAATACGTTATTAAAGATCGTTCTCAACTTTCTGATTCCGTAACTGAGATATTTTTAGATGGTTACTGTAAATGGTAAAAGACATCTTGTGGCTCCAGTTAATACGGGAATTCCTTAGGGATATATTGTTGGTATTTTTCTTCCTCATTTATATAAAACTGCTCTTAGTATAAAAAGTTTAAAACTTTAATATAATAATATTTATATATTTCGTCTACGCTGTTTCCATGGTACTATTGCTTATGTAATCGCATTTGTACGCTTTTTGAGATGAAAATATACCTTGGGAATTGAAAGATCACATCCCCTATCAAATGTGAACTATTAAAGTAAAAATAACAATGTTGCTAAAAAAAAAACTTATTTTATTTCGCCTTTTTTTTAGCTATACCGTCCGCAGTAGATACTTGCATCAATAAGTAAATTTATTGTTTCTATATTTTATGATGATTTTTAATTAACTTTTATTACTTATTTTTAAATAGAAAACATTTTTTTATTATTTCAATAATAGTAATTATGATTTATACGTTATGTAGGTTAATCTCGTCAATTTAAAAGTGTTTTAAATACTTAATCTCATCCGCGACGGTTTCGCAGATGTGACGGGTTTCACTTGACACTTGTCACGTTCGCTTTCTTATTGGTTTCCGAGTATTTGTATACAACAAAAATATTTGATAAAAAAACTCAAGAATATGCAATAATAACTTGACTTTACCGTAGTTTTTGTTACTACAAGAAATTATTACGATTTTAATTTATAGGTAATTGATTTTCTATAAGTTTAAATATAAACTAATAAATAACAGGAAATATTTAATTGCACATGAAAAATATTAATGCATATTTACCTATTACATTATTAAAATTACTATATAACGAATTATATGACTAGTATAGTCAAATAAACCCCATAATATTATAGTTCCCAAGGTTGGTGGCGCATTGGTGATGTAAGCGATGGTTAACATTTCTTACAATGCCAATCTCTATGGGCCTTTGTGACCACTGGTGGCCTATATGCTCGTCCGTCTTCCTATTCTATAAAAAAAATCATTATCAAAAATTGTGCAATCATCAAATAAAAATCAGACTAAAAATGTTCGTAATATGGTTTCCTAGTTTTAACATGAAGTTTGGATAAACGATCAAAAAAAATTGTTTCAACAGACAGTGACACCATACAAAAAAAATACTAATTGCATATTTTTTTCCGATAGTATTAAAGTTAGCTAAGCTCCCCCAAAAGCAACCCAGCAGTGGGACTTTTAAAGGCATTACATCATACCGTTAAATACTACTAGGACTAAAAACTACCACCGAAGAAAATTGGCAAATAATAAAGCAATCATTTCCGTTGGTAGTTGAGCTTTTATTTCTTACCCTCTTTGTACTAGAGCATTATTAAAGTTTGTTGTGAAAATATCGTAATTATTACCCAGAGCTTGTACATAATGAGGTTTACAGCTGCATGAAATTTATTTCAATTAACTTATTTCATCTAATGCCGTTGATTAGAAATTGTATTGTAAGCGTAAGTAGTTTCATATTATAATATATGACTTAGTTAAACAAATAAAGTATTCATAATTGACATGTGATTTTGATTGCAATATTTAATAAGAAAAGCAATTCTCCTAGATAATATCTGCTCTCGGTTAGTTGTATTAAGAAAGATAAATAAGACTAAAAACAACTGAATTTCATTGGTTGTTGGTAATCGCATTTGAAGAAAGAACGATTTCTAATAAGATTTTTTTTTAAATGGCTACTTATATGAAACAGTTTTTTGGATAAAGCTAATAACCCATCACGTTTATTGGTTCCTGGTCATAATAGAATATAATGACTAATTAAAAAAAAACTCAAATCAGGAAACCAATATTATTTCACAAACAGTGAAATATTTATTGTTAGTAAAATTTAGCAATACAACAAAGTATTTTCACTTAAAACGTTAGTATGGTAAAAGTTTTTTAAGTTCGAAATTTTGTTCGTAGCCCGTTCATTGCCATGTGGTCCAGCCCACACGATTCTCGAATAACCGTGACGAATCAGTGTGATCGGTGACGGTGGTTTTCGTAATCGCCTCCAGCGATGTGACGCAAATTCAGCTGCATTCAGGGTTCCCAAATTACCGGATATAGATTACAAGACGATTTATGTTCAAGTTATGTTGTTTTTAACAAATCAAATATATTATAGAACATTTATGTACAGGATGTTTACACTTGATTACTTGAACAATTTATTTAAATGTGGTAGCGAAAATAAAATCAACAGAAATTGTTTACTAATACGGGTAAATTGGTATCTACACCAAATTAAGTCACGCTTATATCGTCCTCAATATTGTAGTGTTTTTTTTTAATGAAAATAAGATTTGTATTCGTGTTTTTGTTTCTACAATATTATTACAAAAGTAAATTTGGCAACCCTGACTTTACTAACACAATGTACCTGGAATCATCGTGGCATTTGGCGCGGCATAATTTGGGATATCGATAAAAGTTTACGACGCTTCCTGTTGTTTGTGGGTCGGTAAACCAGATTTTTAAATGTAATAAGCCCACGGTAATTAGAACATGGAACCTTTGGTGAGAAGGCGATAAGAATTTTTTTTTCAAGGTTAATAATAACTGAAATATGCGATGTTTCCATGAAGTGAGGGAATAAAAATTATATACATTCAAGTGAGGGTTGTTGAAGTAGATGAGATATCTTATGTGTGTTGATGATGTCCTCCGATTTCGGCCATAGCGGCCATTCAGTCAGGGTTATTAGCCAACGCATCAAATATTATAGTGCACAAGTGTTTGCACGAACATAGATGCACTCTATATTTCTTGACTCCTAAAATCCAATGGGACAGCTAATCCGACAGAACCCGAAATAGTTTAGTCGTAGGACCCAACACGGCTTTCTATTGAGAATTTATATACAGAAGAACCCGGTAACTTGTTATAGGCCAGGCTTATATGCTAGATCAACGAAAAAAGCTGTCAGTCAAATATGCGTCAGCAATGTAAGTATTATAATAATAATAATAATAATATCCTGGGACATTTTTCACTCACGGCCATCTGATCCCAAATTAAGCTTGTACAAAGCTTGTGCTATGGGAACCAGACAACTGATATACTACATATACTACCTTTCTTTTGTAAATACATAATTATATAGAAAACTACACCCAGACTCAGCACAAACAGACATGTTCATGCACACAAATGTCTGTCCTGGGTGGGAATCGAACCCACAACCTTCGGCGTGAAAAGGCAAGTATCTACCAACCACGCCAACCGGCTCGTCAAAGTTCTAAAAGTGACTCAAAAGTGACTCATCTCCATCTAAAGCCAAGGTAAGGTTTGCTTCCGACACGCTACTTCAGTGGGGGTTTATTTACAGGCAGAATTTTATCCGTTACATGCAAGTTTCCTTACTATCGAGCTCATACTGAATATCACGTCAAATCAAAATACTATGGCACTCCCCTTGGTAATAACCCGCAACCTTCGTTTAAGATCTACGAATTCATAAGAGCTCAGAAAATTACTTAATTAACCTCCAATTTTTACAAATAATTAATTATTCGAAGTAATTAAACATATTGTTTTCGTAACACTTACTTCTAAAATAGATTGATTTATATGTGAAGTGTTTATTTATATCTTATGTTGAACCCATAAAATTTCCTTAACATTAATAATGATCATAGACGAAAAAACCATTCAATATTTTAACACCTCGAGTATACTTTGTACCTAACGATACAATAAATTATTTATCTCTTTGAAACAATAAAGTAATTCCTAAAATGTAAACATTGAATACAATTGCCTTTATAAATAAATTGACCATGATCATATTTTTTATTTAAATTAAGAATATGTATCAATTATAATATTTAAGTTTTAAAAATTATCCGTGGTTTCCGCTTTAGTTTTTACTATCTACTACAGGATTCTTTGGCTTAGATCAAATTTCTATTAGTTTTTCATTAAACATTGAAGAGAAAAAGGTATGTTTTATGTTGATGCAATATTTGGTTTGTAAGACCAAAGAGTTACCACATAACGTTTAGTTTTTTAAATGGCTCATTCTGACGTTTATGACCAATATTTAGCCTGTACTCAAATCCAATATGTGATGCAAATATTTCTGAACCCAAAAAATATCTATAAATATTGACACGCTAATTGTCTTATCTTGTAAATATATTAACTGAGTCAATATTATGAAAATAAATCTTATATATATCAAACCCACACGAGTCAATAAGTAGATATTAAACTTTATCGATAGATCTATTCACATCACGGCTCAAATTTCACCGCCTACGTTACCAGCCAGTTTTAGTTGTGCTACATTGTTTTCATTATTTCTCTTCTTTTCCAAGCTTTTTCTCTTTTATTTTATTTGATAAAACATAAACCATACTTCTTGCATTAACAATATTACAATATAGTTGTAGTAAAAATCATATTTTTGAGTTATCTACTATATGCAAAAGAGTTATTGTTAAAAAGTAAATAAAAAACAAAACAAATGACGTAATTTAATTATTCGTTCAATATTAAAGAATATTTTGGGCTATACGTGTATCTTGATAAATCTATGCTACAATAAACAGACGTCTATCAAAGAGATTTATCTACTTCGATTTTCATGATCTTTGTGTCATCGACAAGTTCAGAGGTGTAAATTTATTATGTTGGCGCACTGACGCGTTTGTTAACACTATTGTCGTTCAAGTGATTCAGTAAAAACTGCATCAGGCCATTTCGTTTTAATATATTCCACGCGTTTCCTTTATATCTTATAGTCGGAATATTTGTCACGTCTGTGTAATTTAAACCCAAATAAACTAAAAATTGATATATCTATGTTCCAAGATATTAAGTTATAGTTTTGCGCTTTTTTATGTTTTTTTTTTAGAAATTTATTTTTATGTGGCCAAGAAAAATCGGATCAATGTAAAATGCATGGTCAAGTAATAAAAAAAATTAAAAAAAAAAACTTTTTTTTATTATTGTGACAGTATAAGTGCTCGAAAAATTTCAGCTTAAACGGTTTATTTGTTTGCAAAATTTGACTCGCATATTAATAGGAGAAGTTAAGTAAAATCTTGTAAAACGAAAATGTGTTTTTCGTGTGTGTGTATCTAAAAACGTGGTTTTTTGCTAGTATGTTATCGCCCTTATATTAATGTATTTATAGGTCAGTATTGATTTACGACATTATAAGAAAACGAAGCATATGGTTGGAATAGTATTATTTAATCTATGCCACGAGATGAATTCTTCAGAACACGTGTATCGTGTCTCTGGAATAACATAGTAACAGTTTTAGGAGCCGTTTATATTATATCGTAACCATTTTTAATAACCGCTCAAAAACGAGTGTAACATAAACATTATTGTGTATTGATAGTTAAACTATTTTAACGCTTATACAAAAACATATCTTATTATAAAATGATATCGAATCTGTGAATTAACAACACTGAGACCTAAGGGTGTAAACCGGTTATAAGAGATCAAATAAATATGTTAGTAATGCGGATCGCACGTAGTAAAGCCCACGCGCGACGATGGTGGTCTATTTATTTTAAACTATGTGAAAAATCTTTCAATAGACCGATGCGAAGTCTTATAAATTGAAGAATTCTTAAGATACAAGTGTTTAGACATTTTATGACGACATCGCGATTGTATTAAGTGGTGCTTATAATTGAAATGAGCATAATGGATAAAAAAAATAATTAATATGTTGAACACGATTTCTATTTATATGTGGATTAGGTGAGAAAAAATCTTGCCATTTTGTTTAAATTTAAAAAAAGTATTTAATTACTTTTTTAATATCTTCATGATTTGATATACAATCAAATATTAAAAAAACACATTTACTATTCTTAATCAATTTTAATTTTGAAAAAGTTCATTTATAGCCACTGTCAAAGTTAATCAACATTAACGTAATATTTATTGGTTTTAATACTAACAATCTTTTTCAAAATTAGAATATATATATACATACTTTATATATTATAATATATTAAAATTATCGATTTGCAACGAATTATTAGATTTAAATAATACGAATACTTTGGTAAAATGAAAAAGGTTGTTTATATTTATAGAAACGAAATTTGGTTGAATGAACATAATACTAGATTACTTCCGACGAGCGAACATTGTTCATTAATACTTTTTTTTAGAAATAATTAAAGTGACTTGATACTTATTTTTGTGTCACGAATTACCGAGTAGTGCATTAAAACCGTTGTAATCCTTACTAACATTACAAATGCGTGACTTAATTTGTTATTTATTTCTTAACGCTTTAAGCCTTAACTACTTAACTGATCATCACGAAATTTTGCACACATGTTGTCCGGGATATAGAATAGGACGTAGGGTACCTAATATCTCTTCCCATCAAACGCGGGCGAAGCGTGTGAAGCTGCAGGCGGAAACTAATAAAGCAATAAGAAGGAGTTATTTAGATGTGTCAGATGCGATATGAACATTTGATTGTAATGTAATAAGTGTACCTTTACATGAAATGCATGTCTTCTTACAATATAGTGTGTTTTCTACAAACTGTCGCTGTGGCAGCCGGCTTTTTGGCTTATATACAATATTAGTATTTTCAGTATGAATTTTTAAAATGGCTTATGTTTCACGATTTAACCGATTTTTATGTTCTATTTTTAAAAAATTCTAGATTATTGATTGTGATAATTAGTTAGTTGATTTTAACATATACTAAACAATCTCCAAACTAGATTCCACTATTTCCTTAGTCGGCAATGTTGTCCTAAATAAACATGTCAGCGCTCAATGGCTTTAGAGATGAAGATCGGGTTAACACTGTTAGCGGGATTAAATTGTAGCCCCAAAATATAACGCTGTGCTGCATCCTATCAAAGGGAGTTAGGATATTAATTTCTCAGCTTAAGTATAGTTAGTTTTAATATAAGTCATACTGAGACTATATAGGGAACTTTGATAGGATTTGCTCTACGGATTGCTTTGCGCTCATAAGTTTATTCGTTCATTTTTACACAATGTCTCTTTCAGAAATGAGTTTCGTCATTGACACTAACTATTGTTACAGTTATATTTTATTTTAAATTTTGCACGACTTATTATAAACGTGGTTTAGAAAGTAATAATATTATCCTGGGACATTATTCACACACGGCCCTCTGATCCCAAACTAAGCAGAGCTAGTACTATGGAAAGCAGGCAACTGATACACTACATATACTACTTTTCTTTTGTAAATACATACTTATATAATTACACCCAGACTCAGGTCAAACAGACTTGTAAAGTATGAAAATGTCTGTCGTGAGTAGGAATCGAACCCGTGAAAGGAAAGTATCTACCAACCACGCCAACCGGCCCGTCATAAGTGATTAGTTAAACAACATTTTGTCTTCTTTTTTCGAATGCCACATCAATAATGACATAAATAGATTAATCAGTGTTTAACATAAATTAGCCGAGATGGCCTAGTGGTTAGAACGCGTGAATCTAAATCGACGATCGTGGGTTTAAACCCGGGCAAGCACCACTGAATTTTCATGTGTTTAATTTGTGATTATAATTCATCTTGTGCTTGACGGTGAAGGAAAACATCGTGAGGAAACCTGCATGTGTCTAATTTCATTGAAATTATGTCACATATATATTCAATCAACCTGCATTGGAGCAGCGTGGTGGAATAAGCTCTAAACCTTCTCCTCAAAAGGGAGAGAAGGCCTTAGCCCAGCAGTGCGACATTAACAGGCTGTTACTGTTCTGTACTGTACTATTGTGTTTAACAATGTGGTTTAACGGAACAACTGCTAATAAACGTTTATAATTAAGGCACTTAAATGGAATAGTTTATATTAATATATTTTTAAATACTCAATGGTTCATGATCGTAATTATGACATACTATATTCATTTATAAACGTTACTCTGGTCATGTACTTGAAATTATTTCAGTATATACAATACTTTGTTTGAATAGCTCTGTAATTGTTAATTAGCTTTTGGACCTTTCATTATTACTATGAGGTTTAAGATCTTATAGGGTGTATTCAACAGCTGGCTTATTGAAGCAGTAAGTCATCTAGTAATAAGCCTATTGGGTCTGTGGTGTTAAGGACGAATCATTTGATGGTGCTCGCAATAAATTTTAATCACGTTGATAGTTAAACTGAATTAATTAATAAAGAGGCCTTGTGAACGTAATTCGTTCAAAATTATATTTATGTTTATTATTGCATACATATACACGCAAATATATAGCACAACGAATAAATTAAATCGATGTTGTTATGTTGGTATTGAAATTAATATATTTTACATTGTTTTTTAATAATTGAAATATCCGAGATGACCCAGTGGCTAAAACACGAAACCCAAGTGAATCGTAACCGATGATTCCGAGTTCAAATCCAGGCAATCACCACTGAGTTTTCTTATACTTATTTATTATTATATTTTGTTCATAATTCATCTCGTAGGCGAAGGAATCATTAATTAATATTATCATTATTTTCATCGTAAGGAACCGCATGTGTCGGATGAAATTCTTCCACATGTGTATTCATAACCTTCAAGAGGAGGACCTAACCCAGCAATGGAACATTTACATGTTACTTTTAAAGACACATAAATGTTAATTAGAAATAATTTCAATTGTAACAGGAGAGGAGGCCGTTGTCCTACGGTGGGCCATTTATTAACTGTTACTTTGTTGTCTATATATTTAATATTATATATTCATAGCATTCCGTGCTCTTGAGCCGTGTTGAAGTCATGCTTGAAATATTTTGATGTCTATCTTATGTTTATAAATTATATAAATATGCAAAGTACATAATATTAAAAAATATTTCAATGTGATTTTTTTGTTTCAATTACACAATAATAATTTTGTTATAATAATAATAATTTCTATTTGCATTTTTAGTCGTTTGTTGTAAATTTATCGATTGCTGTAATTTCTTACTGGCTTAGGAATGCTGTTGCTGTTTCATATACAAATTATGATAACATTTTATTAAACAACTTTGCAAATGAGGTTTTTATATATGGCCAATACAGTCCATATACGGAAAAATGTTTGCACAACTCTATATAAGTAAATAACTACTATTCTTCGGTTTTTTTTTTTAATAAAATTACAATAGTATATTATTGACTTTTTTTATTTTTAAATACAGTTGCGGTTAATATACTGCATTATAAAATAAAGATTTATAGAATTATTATTTTCATATCGTGATGTAATAAGGTGATCTCATCGACATTGTTTTAGGTATGTACGTACGCGTGTCGCACGCTTGGTCGAAATACATTTTATAATTTCTTTACTCATTAATTTTTTTTTTTTTTTATCCATCTTAATATTTTTTTTTGTTTGAAGAATGCTTGTGACTTACCTTACAAGAGAAGAGTGCAGTCTGCCACGTAGCTTTGTTCTCGCTGAAGAAGTAACAGCTGTGTCCAAGCCGGATGAACTGCGGGGGACACACGTACGACATTTTTGTGCTGTTCTTGCCTTCCACACCTTTGCCTATAATATTTAATTATTATTATTAATGTATTTGTAATTATGTCGAAAATGGTTTATTTACCTTAACAAATAAATCTGTGAAGTAAGTGTACTTACACGTGATATTTACTTTTTTATTAGGCTGGATGAAAACAACAATATTAGGAACAACCTTAATCGTAAAAGCATTTGATTATCGGTATAACTGTGTAATAGAAGCCTGTGCCCTTAATGACTCTCAGTTATTTCACTTAGTAATAATTACTACAATTTTTATAGTAAAATAAATTTGTTAAAATTTATTCAGTTAGATGTGTTTAATTTACTTATTATGAAATATTTACAAAACAATATCATGCTGATTTATAATTACGTTTTTTTATATATATTCTCTTAAATAAAAACTAACGACTAAACTTTTTTTTTAGGTTTAGATATTTAGAGAGGACATTATTGAAAATCTCCGTCTTGATCTTATTCTAATTATATTGTATTACAATTAATTAATTTATTAATAGTTAATAAGTAAAATATATTGTAAATATAATATAATGTCTCGTCTCTATAAGATTCTGTATATGTATATATTTTAGAAATAGATTATTATTAAAATGTTCACAACTATAAGTAAACAAATAACAATAGTCAGGCTGTGGAGGAATTCGACCGTTAAGTATCGGTAAGGCCATACACTAATACACACTAGTAGCAAGATATTACTTGACATTTTACTATTTCCAGGGTTCTCGACTCGCTCAACATGTTTAGTGATCTAAGATTAAGTCAAAAACGAAACAATACTAGTATTATAAAGGATTTTGTAAGTTATTTGGTCGTGATGAGTACTTTCGAGGTCATGAGTTGTCTATAGCTTTTTTAGCTTCTTACACCCACGTGGCAGAGATACATATTATAGACATGTGTGGAATACACATTATCACCAACCCGCATTCGTGCAGCGTGGTGGAATAAGCTTTAAAACCTTCTCCTCACATATTCACAGCCTGTTAGTGTATAAAGGTTTGTCATAGAATATTTCTTATATGTTTTATAAAGTTTAACACAATAATATCTGCAAGATGCGCTGCCTGTGTTATAGCAATCGTCAAAGCGAGTATAGAAATTTATGTGCTGTAGCGCCATCTTGTATTGAGTCACAAAAAATGCAGAGTGTAAAAGTCAGTAAGGTAAAGTTGACAAAAAAATATTTAATTTTTTTTTATTTGCAAGTTATACTTACATTGGGACCAAAACACGATGAACAATATCACGCCGATTGCGATCATTTTTCCTCTCCTTTCTAAGGCTTCCATTTTGAATACTGGCACAATTTTCACTAACAATATGACTTGTCGCTGAAGTACACTTTACTAGAACACAACACTATGTTTAAGATTCAATCAAGTCATATTGCTGTTACTGAAGAAAGATTCAAAAGAATATGTTGGTTTAAAACGTGAACAGTAAGATTTGGATAGTGATGTATATTTGTGAATCGGTGCAGGATAATCTGGAACAAATAAAAAATATTATAGAATAAACATTAATATGAGATTGTAGTTTGCTTTGTAAATTTTTGGAATATAAAATTATTTTCGTATTTCTTAGATATATAAATTCGTTTTTAAATCAAAAATATGGTTTATTAAATATGTTAACACAGTAAAATATGGACTTAACATAAATATCAAATTTATATACCTACACGTGTTTTCCTTGACATATAGGCAACACACATTTGTGTCACAATTTGCATTAAAATAAAAATAGAAATTGTCAATAAAATTTAGGTTTTATAATTTTGCTACAACATTTTTATCATAAATCAATTTAAAGGACACCTATAATTTAAGTGGGTAGGTTGATATGTTCGTTATTTCTACAGTCTGATTGCTTAGGCCAGGCTGAAATAAACAAATTTTATTTCTATTCGAGTACATACTCAACGCCAATTGGTTATGGAACAGCATAGTGTTAGTAATATCCCCATAACACGAATACTATGCTGCTAACTATGCTGTTATTCTGAGACTTTTTTTAAACATCTTTCTCTCATAATTGTGACAAACTTTAATGCGTGTAAGGCCTGTATAAACGATCTTGTTAGAGTTTGTAAGATGTCTTCTACAACTAGTACCCATCAGCCGCTCGTCGTGATTACATGAGTTATAGTTTCCAAGAAGTTTTAATTTGAAAGCAGGTACAAACAATAATTTCCGTCCGCGTATTTAGGTTAGCTTAGAAAGTCTAGCCATGAAGAGAAATCTAGATTTAGACCGTAAAAGTGTCTTAACGTCGATCATAAACACAATTATTGCGCTTCGGTATGTAGATTATAACGTTTATTGTTTCTACAAATAGAATTATGTATTGTACTAATTCTATAGATGTAATTTCCGTATTTATGTAAAAAAACACGTATTGCGATTCAAAACTTTGAGCTACACCGCGAAGCGAAGCTCAATATTGAAAGTCTAAACTAGCAAAGATAATTTAATAAAAATAATAGTACTCGTATGGTACTAGTATGGTATTACATACAAATATTAATTAATAACAATATAATTATGAGTTTAAAATGACGTACAATATGTGGATAATAATACTTTGGAATGTTAATAATAAAATAAAAGGTTACTTCATTACAATTGCGTTGTTCAACTTATTATATGAGGCAGAAGTACTATTTATATCTACTTAATATATTTCTAAAAGATAGATGTTGAATAACAAAGAGTAATGCTATTGTTGAATGGGTTATCCAAAGTAGTTCACATGAATCGTTGACCATTATAGCGCTTCAGCTATATATGTTTCTTACGCTTCACTCAGTAGCAGCCGTGCTTGAAATTTCAATTTCCTCTAAGCTTTGAGCTTACCGTCTAAGATATTCGATAGTCTAGATTCAAATTTATTACTGTAGCTAGCATTTGCCAGCGAACCCACTCGACTCGAGTTTCAAGTGAAGGGTTTTTATATTTACGTTTATATACCTTTACGTGTAATTTGGTACAATTTTATCATATAATTATTGCGTTTTTTGTTCGTTGTTTGTTGTTAATCTTTAATTTTATTATCTTTACGTAGGTATTTATAAAAAAAACGATTGATTAATATTTTAAAACATTTACAAGGAACAATTCTAAAGATTAGAGGTCTTACTAAATACTGTGTTGTAATATTTTCATTATCTTCTCTAATTAAGCTTAAAATGGTTTTATTCACAGAGAGTACTTGTACTTAATTAAGAAGAGGTCAGAACTGAAACACAACTGAACTTGTTATGCCGTCCTTTTTATAGCTTATTATAACTTTATAATTATGATCATCAACAACAATTTCATTATTTGCTCGAATAAAATAAAGGAGAGAGAAATTCAAAACCATAATATAAAAAAATGTAATAATCCGGAAAATGGTTCTTGAACCCAATATTTTATGAAGTTAATTTAAAGTTCTCAACATACCGTAGCAAAAGTTTGGACGCGATACATTTAAACAGTCTACATAAACCTATATTATTAGCTTCTTGAATGAAGAACAATAGTGAACGCCCAAATTTTTTTTGTTGTCATAATTTTATTGTGTCTACGGATGAAAAAATACATTAATTAAAGCTTTGAAGGTCTCTTAAAAACAGATACATATCCTCATATACGCAATATTTTTGGAGGGAATAAATAACGTAATCCGTAAAAAGAGTTACTTAAGCCTGGTGCGACGAAAGCTTAGAAGATTATTATTAGGACTGTCAAAAACTCAGACCTTGTGAAATGGATAATGTCCCACGAACATGTCCATTATTTTTAAATATTGATTCTGTTTTTCCGAAACTATAATATAATACTACGCTTTTATTTCTTTTGTATGTATTTAAGTCTTATTAAATTCCTTTGTTAGGGTTTTATTGCAACCGCAGTTCTGATTGTTTTCAGAGTAGTAAAGTCGCTGTATGGTCGCATTAACTAATAAATGGCTGACGTATTTGATATGTGCTTACTATGATTCAAATTAATTAAATATTTAACGGTAATGTGCTTCTTAACCATAGAGAAGTTGACAACATTGTCAAAATCAACGTGAGATTTATAAAAGTGCTATGACGCCTGCAACTTATTAAATCGTCATGTTCAACATTCATCAGTTTCAATCAGACTCAAAAAAATATTTGAAACGGAACGTTGATTTAAATGTGCCCCGCTTGTGCATTTCTTAAATATAACTTCATCGAATCGTTCCAGTTCAATTTATATTCTTTTTAGCACACCAAGATCACAAATATGTTTGTGAACGTATTAGAAAAACGCTGAAGTGTCGTGCTGAAATTGATAGTTTTTATACATATAAGAGTACATATGTTTCGCAAATTATTGAATCAATTTTGTAGCTTACATCTAAAATCAGCAAAAAAAATACCATTAATTTTGACACCCAGTTTATATCTTAAATAGATCGCGGATTTTTAAACAAGTTACGATGATATTCGCGTGTTTTCGACATCTAAAGCAAATTGATTATGAATGATTCGAAGATGTTTAATGCGCGTGTAATTGAAGGCTCATGTCTGAGGAAAGTGAAAATTAATTTATATGTAATTGTTTGTGATCCATTGGGGGAATCGAAACTATTATTGTAATCATGATTCGTTACAATTATTAAACTTTTTTTTTTCCTTTCGACGTAAAAATAAATAAATAAAACTATTCCGGTTGTTATATTTTAAGGATCAGCGTTTTCTAAATAATATAAAAACAATTGTACATCCGCCATTGTTCTTTACAACGACTAATAATTGGCTACAAGTACATTATAGTTATAATGTCATTATTTAGTTTTTATTTTTTTTTTATTTTTTTTTTATTTATTTATTAGGGAAACATACAGCATATCGTATATTACAACTTAATATAATAATCATATTTTAACACTTATGCCAGTTAAGTTTCCACTACTGTTTTAACAGGGAAGTGGACTAATTTTGATGTTACATAAAATATAACTATTTATGACAAAGTAAAATTTTAACGTAAATATGGTTATGGTTAATTACTAATAAGTATTTTTCACAAGATTATAAAATTTACTTAAACTATTTTTAAACAGATCAATGTGGTTGTATTTTCTATTATGACTATTACAAGATCTTAGAATAAAAGAATTTTTGAAATAATTAGTTTTATAAATGGGTATTGAAAAAGTATCCTGAGAGCGAGCGTTAAAACGAGGACACTTAAATAAAATCTCACTGAGCAGATATGGAGAATCAATTAAATTATTTAATATTTTGTAAAGAAACATTTGGTCTCTTTGTTCTCTACGTTCTTCAAGTGGCATAAAAACAGAGTCAGGAAAAGTAAATTTGTATCGCAACCTCCTGATAAATTTGTTTTGTATATTTTCAATTAAGTTGACATATTTTGCATATTGTGGATTCCAAACAGTTGACGCATACTCTAAATGTGATCTAACGAAAGCATTGTACAAAATTACAAAGGTATGAATATTTTTAAAGTCTGCCCCTTGCCGAAAGATAAATCCAAGCATTTTATACGACTTCATCACTATTTCCTCAATATGCTTATCGAATATAAGTTTGTTGTCTAGTTGTACCCCAAGGTCTCTCACCTCGGTCACCCTTTTTAATTTAGTATTAAATATGGAATAGTCAAAAATTATTTGTTCTTTTTTTCTCGAAAATGTAATTACACAGCACTTGTCAACATTAAGCTGCAAATTATTAGCAATGCAATATTGTCCTAATTTATTTAAATCCTCTTGTAAATGAAAACAGTCTTGATTATTTTTTATTATCTTAAAAATTTTAGTGTCATCAGCGTATAATAAAACTTGAGAATTTTTGAAACAATTAGTTACGTCATTAATAAAAATGTTAAAAAGTAAAGGGCCAAGGTGAGAACCTTGTGGTACACCCGATGTTACAGGAATAAAACTAGACGTATATCCTTTAATAGCAACGGCTTGAGATCTTTCGCGGAGATAAGATGTAAGCCAACGTAGAAGGTCACCATGTATACCGATGTTGTTAAGTTTTTGTAATAACAAATTGTGCGATATCTTATCAAATGCTTTCGAGTAATCAGTGTATACGACATCTACCTGGAAACCAACTTCCATAGCACTTAATACTGTATGCAAGAACTCACACAGATTGGACTCAGTGGATCGCTTATTAATAAAACCATGTTGGTTACAGGTAAGTAGAGGCCTTAATAATGGAAATATCGTATCATAGACAATCTTTTCAAAAAGTTTTGGAATAACTGACAATTTAGAAATACCGCGATAGTTTTTTATATCGTTTTTATTTCCAGACTTATAAATCGGCGTAATTAAAGATTTTTTCCAAATAGTTGGTAATAATCCGTTGTCCAATGATTTTTTGAAAAGCATTGTTAAAGGCACACATAACACTTTACTGCAGTTTTTTAAGAAAATGGGATGTATTCCATCTGGACCATAACCCTTGGATGTATCTATGTTCGATAAATATCGTTCTACTTTTTTGTCAACAATCTCGATAGAACTGATGATAGTCTGATTTGCGCTAGTAGAATAGTGATCCATTGTTTGATTTCCAATATTATCCTCAAAAACTGAATGAAAATAAGAATTAAACATATTTGCTATATCGTGTCCATTGTATCCAACTTGAGAGTTAAAATACATTACATTAGGTACAGATGTATGACCTTTTTTAGTCTTTATATAGGACCAAAACTGTTTTGAGCTAAAACGAATATTATTCTCTGCTCGTTCCAGAAACTCATTATAACACGTTCCTTCTAAGTTTTTTGATTGTAGACGTAATTCAGAGAACTTGTTATAATCGTTTTGTTGGCCATAAATTTTCCATTTTTTGTGGAATTTTAATTTTTTATTAATTAATTTTATCAAGGGTCGCGTAAACCAGCGTGGATATTTATTAATCTCATTTATACACTTAGACGGGACAAATGTCTCTATAATGTGATTTACGATAAGATAGAACATGTTGTTTATACATAACATGTTGTTTAGACAGACAATTTTAATTATATGTTTTATGTATATGCTTAATGCCTGCCTCGTTGGTCTAGTGGCTTGATGTAAGAACGCAGACATAGAGGTCCTGGGTTCAATTCTCAGGTCGGGTCAATTATTAGTTATTGGGTTTCGTCAGAAAATTCTCAGTAGCAGCCCGGAGTCTGGAAGTTGGAAGTGTGGACACTCTCGTGCCTCGGAAAGCGCTTAAAGCCGTTGGTCCTGCGCCTGAACTCTTTCCGGTCGTGTCGGATTGCCATCCCGTCGGATTATGAGAGTTAGGGAATAGCGAGTGCACCTGTGATTGCGCACACACTTATGCACTATAAGATCTCCTGCGTAGATGGCTAATTTCTCTTGAGATTGGCCGCCGTGGCCAAAATCGGTCTGGAGGACATTATTGTTATGCTTAATTCGGTAAAATAATTGTTATTACATATGACCTTATTTATAAACGAAGTTTATCTGGTTTAGTTAAATAACGATTTATCTCTTTCTGTCATCATCGATTTGAGATACGAAAGAAGAAAACGCATTTTTAACTAATCACCCATAAACAACATTTAGAGGTAAACCCGACGTTCTGTATACTCCCTAATAACATACATGTACCTTCGTATAAATTAAAATATAAACGCCACTTCGGTTGTGAATGTAAGCGTAACAAACGAATAAACAAAATAATTTTTGCATTTATACGATTTAGTTAGTATTACAAAAACAGTATAGCATTAATCAATTTCCAAATACCGAATTGGTATGATTTTACAATACAAGCAGCAATGGATAAACCAACTGATATATATGTAACAGTACACTAACAGCCTGTTAATGTCCCACCGCTGGGCTAAGGCCTCCTCTCCCTTTTGAGGAGAAGGTTTGGAGCTTATTCCACCACGCTGCTCCAATGTGGGTTAGTAGAATACACATGTGACAGAATTTCAATGAATTTTTTTTTTTTTTTATAGTAAAGGAAGGCGGACGAGCATATGGGCCACCTGATGGTAAGTGGTCACCAACGCTCTTAGACATTGGCATTGTAAGAAATGTCAACCATCGCTTACATATCCAATGCGCCACCAACCTTGGGAACTAAGATTTTATGTCCCTTGTGCCTGTAATTACACTGGCTCACTCACCCTTCAAACCGGAACACAACAATATCAAGTATTGCTGTTTTGCGGTAGAATATCTGATGAGTGGGTGGTACCTACCCAGACAAGCTTGCACAAAGCCCTACCACCAGTTTTTTACAACAGAAATTAGACACATGCAGGTTTGCTCACGATATTTTCCTTCACCGTCAAGCACGAGATGAATTATAAACACAAATTAAGCACATGAAAATTCAGTGGTGCTTGCCTGGGTTTGAACCCACGATCGTCGGTTAATATTCACGCGTTCTAACCACTAGGCCACCTCGACTTTAAGTAACGTAGTGTAAATAAATAGATAAGGTGCGGTCAACCCTTAGCGGTAGACTAGATGCGCTTGCAACGCGATCCAGCGACCGCAGTCAGTCACGCGTTCATTTCTAGTTCGGCCAGTCATCGACTATCATTTTACTTTCTTTTGATATGTTAGATCGAGTTCTCGCACATCGCTTGTATTTGTTATTAAATAATTTAAAAAATACTACTAACTGCGAATTGAATTTATCAACTATGTATATCTCGTAATCATTGATTATGTAAATGAAAAAATAAAATCATACGAAGATAACAATTGAAAGCCTTAAAGATGGTGTTAAAATATTTAGAAATAAAATTCTAAATTAATTGAAATATTCTCTAAGAAATATCAACTGTAATTTTTTTGCACGCAATCTTGAACAAAAAATCTAATAAGCGAATTAATTGTAGACGCTGTGAAAGTGATACACGTCAAAATGATATATTATATATTAGCGTGTTTATTTGCGTGACCGTTACACACTCATCACAATGTACTTTTTGGTTATATTCTAAAAGATAGTTAAATATAATTAAACAAGTAATTTAACGTGAATAGGATTAATTTATAGACTTAAATACTGAATCTGTTTATAATTGATTTATGATAATTTTATAACAACATGCAGTTCTAGGCGGAGTTTTTAAATTAAAATACTGGTATCTTACAAGCTGGATTTAAAATTATTTTTACTGACGACTTACAATCTGTGAAGTTAGAAATATTAGGCTATTTGAATTATTTAAGAAAATTGTACAAATTAGTTATCACATAAAAAAACCTTGGGTGGTCCAATTCTGCACAGTTAGCCAGTACATCGAGGGGCTGGTCTAAGTCCTTGACGTCTTGTAACTGCCAACACTATCTCAAGCTGTTTGTGTTCGTATCAAACCGAATTAAAACCTTCAAGGCGTCGAGAATTTTATAACAGTATATAGTCATATGTATATACAAATTATATTGATCACTTTGAAACTGAGTGTACGTGAATCATAGCATAAAATCTCTTTACTAAGCTAGCTATGACGGATTCAACTAATATAAATCCTAATAACTTTAATAATAATAAGTTTACTATTCTAAGATTAAAATCTTCGAATTCATTTGTTGTAGCATTATGACCTTTATTCTTTTACAATGTTGTAATAAAATTCTCTGCATTTCGGAGTATATAGAAATTTGCAAAACAATCGTTAATCGTTACAGCAATAGAGTACGTAATTCAATGATTATAAAGTTCATATTTCCATATATAGATAGAACTAGAAGCAGGGAGGTACTTGAAACGCATCGCGTTCAGACACTTGAGATTACGAACACTCGAGCGATCACGAAGAGATGCGCTTGTTATGATCTCGGCATGTGGGCAATGGGCATCTTTTATAGACCGAGAACTTGTGTAGTCTTAGGATGTGGATTAATAAATCCAAAATAAACCAACTGTTTTAAGTAAGTTCCCTAACAAAACAACCCATAAAAGATAAAATATTTTAAACGAGGAAAAACCACGCACGAAAAAATAAACATTGAATTTATTGTGTTGTATTATTAAAAACATCAAAATAATTGTTTTCGAAATAAAAACATAAGATAAACATTATTGATTGAATTATAAATACTCTCATTTTAATTTGAGGTTACAAAAAGAGACAAAGTAAATTATAAAAGATATTTCAAATAATGGCGAACGACTTACACGCCACGGCTGATGAAATATTTTTTATCTGAAGTTAAATACTACGAAAAACTAAATAAAATACTACGAACTCAATAATTAATTTGTATAAGGTTTACTTAATGTAAACATTAATCTTAATTAACTAAATTTCCAATACTTAACAATAACGGGTATATAATAGTATAGTATTACGTATATTTATTATTTTTATTTAACACTTTTTGCAATCAATCAAAGAAAAAAAAAAGAAATGGTGCGCAAAGGCGGTCTTATCGCTTATAGCGATCTCTAACAGACAACCTTTGGTGAAAGAATTTTGTAAGAGAACAGGTAAGTGCATTTACATATAAAAAGGAGATACTAAATATTTAATAAACTACACATATCTACATCCCACTAACCACATATAATAATACATACATACATACACATACATACATATATACATACACACATATATATATATATCATATATATATCATATATATATCATATATATATCATATATATATATATCATATACATATTATATATAATTATAGAGTATACAAGTATATTATTAAATTTCTGAATATATTCAGTGTAACCGTGATATGACAACCGACTCTCTGGCTATAAAATCTTCAAGTCAGTTCACGTATTATAGTCAAAAGATAAGCAAGTAAAAACAACTCCCCTTGTGTAACTACCAATTTTAAAACATAAATTATGAATATTTCAAATGCTTAGTACATGTTTCTAGAATCGATTTTGTTTCTGTATTTTGAGTGATAAAATATAAAGGCGGATATTTGTCGACCTTCAAGGGCTCGTGCATCGTATTATCGTACTGTTTAATTTTGGTGTCGTAAATTGCGTTAGATCCCCGCGTAGAGTAAATTAAATTCAGAGGATTATGGTGTTAATATCACATTAATCTATTTCGTTAATCGCAATCCGGGTGAACGATCTTAGTAGGATTTCATCTCTAAGAAATCGCTTGTCTTTATAATAATTGAAAATAGAATTCGACGTTTTAAAATCCAATATATGAACCATAAAATACTCGATGTAGAATAAGTATTGTTACCTTTTTATAAATACTTCAACTGATAATTATTAATATTCCTACGAAAAATGTATATTAAGAAAGAGCCGTATCTTCAATACTCTGTACATGTAATAAAGGTTTGTTTATACATTACGTCAGCTTCATATGAAGTCGATACACTAATGTATAATTTATAAGGTATTTTTATATACTGCTCATTATACGCGATTATATCTCGTATACATTTATCATAATCCAATAGTTAGACTGCTACAACAAGCTCAGTTAGATGACGCCAATTGACTTTTATTACTTCAAACATTGTAAGCTGTCTTATATATCTAATTCAATTATACATATACATACTTCGTTTAATAGTTTCAATGTTATGTACTTTTATTTTAGTTTTAATTATGGTATAATAAATAATAATCTGTTTCTAGAAATCAACTTGGAAAGCATCTGTAATAAATCAAAAACTATATTGCAAAATTGATTAAAAGTCCAATTAAAAAGGAGAAACCAAATAGAATTTACAATAATTATCGCCAAACTCTATTCTAATTAATGAATTGATTTAAATAAATCATGTCACCATTAAAATGACAGACGTAAAGAAACAATTCGAAATAAATTGATATCGCTTTCACTTCAGGCGGCCAGTTGGTATAAACAACCGATGTGCATTCTTTTGAAAATGCAATGAGTGTAGTTCTGGGACGAGATAAATTGGACCCGTTAAGATAAATGCGACATGTAGAAAACAATTTAAATTCAATTTCGTACACGCAATTTTGAGATCTATTTCGTTTCGATAAGGATTAAAATAAGCGCGTAGAATAATAAATTTGATAAAGCTTACTGTTTACCGATCAAAATAGCGCAAATTCTCTAGTGGGTATACCTAATTTAAGTTACTTCCAACTTTGTTTTTTTTTTGCGTTTTTATTTTTGTATAAATAAATATATGTTAGTTTTAAAAAATGTTAGTCATTAGAAAGTAAATTAATAATCTTATGGTAATAATATGATATTGTATTATTATTATAATTACTTCAGTAACATATTTAGTGTTACTGTAAGGCTAAGACCGATTGAAGATGAAGATTTTTCTAACAACCTTTTTCTAAATCACAAGTGTACATACTTATAATAACAAATGCTACGGGAATTTGAAAAAAAAAACACGGGGTTTTTTGGCCTTATTTAATGTGTAGAAGATGACGCGGATTTATATTAAAGCTACATGACATGACATGCTTTGCATGTTAAAATGTTTTTATATATTTTTTTAAAGAATGAGTTAATTATAAAACAAAGATCAATAGTCCATCGACCCATCGGAAAGCCATCGACCGTTACATTTAAGACTCAATCAGCATTCGAACCCTCATTAAACTTCACAAGTCACCGTATTGTTGTAAGCTAAAAAGAAACAGGGACGGAAGAGAAATTTTTCGCTTCGTGACCACCAAACGCAGGAAATGTATGGTAAATTTATTTCGCTTTTGTTTGCCATTCTTTACTTGAACTTGAAGTAGAGTTCATTACACGGTAA
The DNA here is from genome assembly GCF_905147045.1 of Nymphalis io. Lineage (NCBI taxonomy): Eukaryota > Metazoa > Arthropoda > Insecta > Lepidoptera > Nymphalidae > Nymphalis > Nymphalis io. Next base: position 12,651,528 of record NC_065892.1, on the reverse strand, counting down.
GTTGAATTAAAAATAAAACTATAAACAAACAATGACGACAAAGAAGTGGTTATGGGGAAGAAGAAATTTGAATAACCTGTCTTGACAATTTTAATTCCTTGCGTACTATATCGATTATTTATTGATGTGTTCATATTATGCAATATGAATTTGTTTCTAGATGTTTATCACTATAAAAAAGACACATACATTGTGTGTCAAAATTTATAAAAAGAGTTCCTGAACTTTCAAACAATTTTAAGTAGAAGTACACGTAAATCAATCTGACTTATACAAATAATGACTAAAACATTTACTTAAAAAAAAAAGAATTATAAATTAAGTTCTTAAATGGAAGGACTATAAATCTCTACCCGTGAATTTTAATTTCAGTTCTCAAGTATGTTAGCTGGGCAGTTTTAGATGTTGATAGCAACAGCAACAATAAACAAAACAAAATAGTTCCGTGGAACTCGACCATTATAACTGCCCACATATGACGCAAGCATTGATCCCAAAATAGTTTTTATATTATATGTACGTAAGAATTAAAATTACTCGTATATATCTAACGTATGCACGAGCGGCTCTTCAAAGAGATGGAAATGATCTGAGGAATTAATTGATTTGTCTGGTTTGTATATTGGAAGAATTGGTAATTATTAAGGTAGGATTTGATGATATCATTGTTTCTAGATCAGTCAAGTTAGAATATTATAAAATCATGTTGTAGCAACAAAATATTTCTTCAAAAAAGTTTTATGAAGTAAAGTTAAATCTTCTTCATATCTAATATATACTATCTAAAAAAAATCTAATATACCTCCTATAGAGAGATTTAACAGATAATTTATATTTGTATCTCGCACAATTACGCCAATTTTTTATATACATATTTTTAATTAACGGTGAAAAAGAGGCAGGAATTGCTAACGAATTTAAATTTCAAAATCAGAATCATGGAGCATATCACATTAAATAGTTACATTACGTTCGCCTGACCGAGGTGACGAATATAGTATTTGATTAATTATCATATCCTGTCATACGCACCATTATAGCGTCAATTGTAAGCAAATGCGAAATATATCGCTCTATCTCTACTTGAAATAAGTATTTAATATTTTTTCGTTTTTTCAATATTTTTTTTAAATCAATTAAACGGTAAATATGCAAGATGCGATTTGTAAATATTACCAAGTAGCTCTACACGACTGTGTGCGCGTTAAATTTACTTTACTTGGATATCCTATCCCATTACTTCCGTAGTTTGTATGCCTTTGTACAACAGGTCCCAGGCTACCTCAAACTCACATTTCATTACGATTAGGTTAGCGGGTCGATTGTGAAGTGAACCACAAATAAGTACAGACAAATTAACTTTCGCATTTATAATATTATTCTAATAAATATTCGATATCTCAATTTGTGTATTAATTGATTATGAATAGTACGAACGATTATTTATTTATCTGTATTTTTTGTTTGACATCTATAAAAAAGTGTTTGAAACAACGATAATGTATCAAAGGATAACTAGAAAGGAAAAAATGTATGAAATACATTAATTTTAACCAAATAACCAAACCAAAAAATAAAATATATTTATGCAGGCTCTAAGTACTTTTGAAACGTCATGTTACATAATTAATGAATTTGAATCACACACCAAATTAGTGATGACGTGAATCTTAAGCAACGTAATTGTTCTATTTAAAAACATAATTAAATATACGTATACACATACACATTGCTTATACTACTAATAGAACTATAGATGTTGTCTAGGGAATGAATAGTTAGCAATGCAATGTATTCTTCTTTCGAATGTTAAATCGATAATGACCGCAATAGACTTATGACTTTTTAACCGCTTAAAAAAAAAAGCCGAGATGGCCTAGTTGTTAGAACGAGTGAATCTTAACTGACGATCGTGGGTTCAAACCCGGGCAAGCACCACTGAATTTTCATGTGCTTAATTTGTGATTATAATTCATCTCGTGTTTGACGGTGAAGGAAAACATCGTGAGGCAACCTATATGTGTCTAATTTCATTGAAATTATGCCACATGTGTATTCTACCAACCCGCATTGGAGCAGCGTGGTGGAATAAGCTCCAAACCTTCTCCACAAAAGGGAGAGGAGGCCTTAGCCCAGCAGTGGGACATTAACAGGCTGTTACTGTTACTGTATAAACAATGATAAAAGACGATAGATTTTAATGTCAGATTGTTCGTTTTAAGTCTTAGAGTTTTTATTATAAAGTAATGTAATAAAATATTAATATTTATCCCGTCTACTATCGTCCGAGTTACCGCATCAATGTCAATGGCACGATATACGATAAGGTGTTTTTTGACGACATTCGTATTCGGTCGATAAACCTTACTTATTGCGGTGACATAATTTATTACGCAAGTTGGCGCATTATAATATAAACATTCATGTGAAGGGTAAGGGCGTGCAATATTATTGTAATTTACATAATGAGTTTTTATGTACGAAAAATAGAACATAGTTCAAAAATTTGGGCTACTCGTAGCAGTTACGAAGGGCCTGACGGCTTGCGTTGGCTATCTTCATTCCGACAAGCCTTAAGCTAATTTAAGGGTAATATTGAAAATAGGAATTTCAGAAATTAAAAATTTTAAAATTATTAATTAAGTCTAATTAAAAATGTTACAAGGACAAGAGCGAGGCGTACCCTTTATAATTATTATGAAAATTAATACAGATAATAGTGATATATTATGTAATTAATTATTTTAATGAATACGAAAAACATTGAAAAAACGTAAAATCTTTGAAATATTTCGTGAAATAAATGATAACATGTGCGCTTTATCCCATGAGAAATTATGTAATGACGATCCGAATATAAATATCTCTACAAGAGAAAATATTATTTCAGACGGCCTAAAGCATATTTTGTAATATTTATCTATTTATGTTTACAGATAACATTTAAAAATAAACTAATTTTATTCTTGTATATTTCAGTTCAAGGCTGTTATGCGTATTCTTTCATTGTACTGATCTCACCCTTTTTTTGCGGATTCCTAGAAATAGCGCACACGATACTGTGCTTTATTTTATAAGTATTATATGTAACTTGGGTGATTTTCGTTTGTGTATACTTTAGTAATGTAGATGTGTGCACATTAAACTGTTGCTTATAAGACTGATTTATATCGCGGTCAAATCTCAAAATAGAGGAGTAGACGAGACTTCTTGTATTTGATATTCTTAATAACCGGTTGATACTAATTTAACAATAGAGGTTTCTTTAAAGCTTTTGCATAATAGATTTATTTAAATGATAGATATATACTCTACTCAACTAAAAAAAATATAGATAAGCTTGTTTTCCATAGATTAAAATGTGTATTATTTTATATGTTAAAGCGAATTGAAATATAAAAAAAAAGTTTACAATTGATTCGTTATTGGTGATGACAAGTAAATGACAGGTGACGAAATTAAAAGACCTCCCAGAATGCGAACAATTTATTTATCAATAACGTTCAATGAGATGTTTCAAAAATGGGTCGCGTTACAATAAAAACAAATTAATTTATAGCGAACTGGCGCCATGTGCAGAGCTACTGACATTGATCGAATCGAACTGTAGCCTTTTTGGTATATGTAAATTTACGGATAAAAATATTTAACAGATTTGAATATATAAACAATAAATCAATAAAAGTCAGGAAATTTCATTTTATGTCATAAATATAATCGTTAAAAGAGTCTAAGGTGATATTTAATTTTTGTCTGTATACTTATAATAACAGATTAAAACTAATTTATTATCTGTTATAAGCTGTTAAATTAAAATACTAAAATGCTGAAAATACGCACATTGTATGTTATTTGGTCAAAACGTTAATATTTTATTAATTTTCGCTGTCTAAGTTTCAGCAACGACTTGAAGATTCCGCATTAAGTATTAAAATAGGTTCGTATAAGAAATTTTTATGTAATTTTACCGAGAAGAACCAGCAAGAAACGCAGTGGTTGCTCTGTACCGACAGTTAAATTACATAGATGTGTTCATTCAATACAATTAAATTATCAATATATAAATTATTGTATAAAAATTATCCTGTATGAAAATCGACGAACACTAACTTCTCGTCTTTATTATTACGTCTAACTTATCATCTTTACAATCTTGAAACAAGTAATTACGCTTTATTTATTATTATATAATACGCTATATTTGTTTTAAATGTGAGACTAAAATTTATATTTTTTTCAAAACATAACGCATTTTTTTTAATAATATGTCAAAGGTAGCGTTAGTCTGGCATTCCCTTTGTACTTATATGAAAGATTAAAAGCAGGGTCACACTACCGGCATCTATCCACTTGTATATTTCTTTCAATTACAACAGCAGACAAGCGACCTTGAGTAGCTTCCTACATTTACATACGTAAGATAAACATCTTTTTAAGAAAATTCCTGCCAATAAGATACGATATATAAAAAGCAGGTAAGATTTTCAAACAGTTTGATGATGTGCAGAATACTTGCATATAAACTGTATCTTAGGTAGATTCGGTAGATTATAAAAAAATACATGTACGCCTACAAGGTTGAGGAAACAATTATTGGTTTTTTGCTACAAATATCTACAAGTATACTACTTGTTTATACATCGAGTAATTAAATTTCGAGATACTATAATTTTCTTTCTTTTCTGGAACTTATTGATGGAAATGCAATAATTTAAATTAATTTTAGAGTAGGTAATTGATGATGATTTCTTTTCGAACGTTTTTTTTTTAATAATAATAATTTATTTAGTACCATCATAAGATCATAAACAAACAAGATTACGGCCACGGCGGGCATTTAAAAGATACTAGGCAATTATAGTACATGAGTGTATACGCAAACACTCGTCTATTATTACTACTTACGTGCACTATCTATTACGTCAATTTCATAAACCGATGGGACGTCAAATCCGATACAAGCGGAAAGAGTTCCGGCGGAGGAACACAGACTACGTTTATTACTGAGAGACGGAAGTGTACAAACTTTCAGACACGATGTTACTATTTACCTGCAAAATATGATGCTATTTTGAATAACATGACAGAAAAACCCAATATCTTTTTATTGGCCCGACCCAGGGTTTGAACCCTGGACCTTGGGATCTGCGGCCTTATAGCTAGTTACTAGAACAACGAGGCAGTCAAGTAATTACTCGTTCTAGAGATACTCTCCATCTTATAAGAGGGATAAGAGCTCACCCACTCACCTATCGCCCTGATGTATGGCTCGGTATAGGAATGAAAGATGAGTCATCTAATATAATTACAGACACAAGGAACCACAATATGGATCCTATGGTTGGCATCGCACAGACAATAATTGACTAAAACAATTAACTTAAATAGGCTAAATATAATTGAAGTTGAAAATGATATAAGAGTAATGGACCTCTTCTTCTCATATATATGTTTTGATTAATTAATTTGCAAAATGATAAATCATAATTCATATGATATATCGTTAAAAGATTAAAGTTGCAACAATATTTAACGTTTTAAACAATATTTATTAAGCATTTAGTTTTGAAGTATGTATATACACTTTTTTTTGTTGTTGAAGCACATTGTTATAAGTCAATAATGTATTTAATATAAAAAATATTGTATTACAACAATTTTTTTAAACGTAATATAACGACGAGCCGGTTGGCGTGGAAGATAATTGCTTTTCATGCCGAAGGATGTGGGTTCGATTCCCACCTAGGACAGGCAGTCTATTTGTCCTGAGTATATAAGTATGTAATTACAAAATACAATTAGTATATGTAGTAAATCAATTATACCATAGTACAAGCTCTGCTTAATTTTGGATCAGATAGACGTGTGTGAATAATGTCCCGGGATATAAAATTATATTAATTATAAAGAACAATCTCATTCACGTTTTTTTTTTATATTTTACCTGACAAAGACATCATATTTTGCAAGTAAATAGCCTGAAAACAAACACGTAAAATATATCTATGGATAAATAAATTTTAATTGCAAAGAATCTTAAAATACAAATCACGTTACATTTGATTATAACGTGATTTGTATTTTATTAGATTGTTTAATAACAAGTATCAACAATGCAGTGATCAATTATGTCATCAGTATTCTCTTTTTGTTCTTAATACATATATAATGTCCTCCATACCGATCAGGCGCAGGACGCAGGCACGGGAATGTCCCCACTTCCAACTTACAGACTCCGGGCTGCTACTGAGAATTTTCGGAGAGGAAAACCCAATAACTTTTTATTGGCTTGACTTGGGAATTGAACCTAGGACCTCCGGGTCTGTGGCCTTATATCAAGCTACTGGATCAATGAGGCAGTTATATATATTATACGAGTGTATTTATGTGTATACAAGTAAATGAAGTATATTTCTCAATTTTGATTCACAAATAAAATCAAATTAGGTTATTAGGAACGTCACACGCGCATGCTAATTATGAATATTCTATTAACAATTGTAATTGAATCCATGTGTTGAATTGTAAATGTCAATTATTTCTTTTTATATAATATGATGTTATGTAATAAATTTTTAATTTCATTCGATGAAAAATTGTGAAAATTTTTACAATGATCTCATTTAAAAACTCCTACTAATACATATATTTTATTCCATTAAACAGTTTTATGTATATACATAATTGAATATATAGTTATTTTTATAAGAGCGTTATCAATAAAAATGAAATATAATTTTTATTCATGTTTTTATGACGTAATAATGTGCATGTAACAACTTCTCAGGAATTTGTAATAAAACAATATATAATGCGTCTTAAAATTATAGTGTCAAAATTTATTGTCTGATTTTAGAGGACAGGTCGCAGTGTTATAATAATCTGATGCAACCTAAACGTTAATAGTTCTAGTTTATAGTCTCCATATATTATTGAAGCAGAAATAATATATCTAGGACAGATGAGGTAATGTCCCGAAAATATAAAACGCTCGCAATTGTTAACAACGATCAACGTCGACTTGTTGAAGTTTGTCATTCATCAACACAGACAATTATTGTGGATTACAAGGAATATTAATGGAAAGGAAAATTATGTATTGAGACTTGCCTAATAACAGTCAAATATGTAGAGAACAAACGGCAAATTGTATTTAATTAAACTATCATGATATTGGCGGTTACATTGTGATTGTCAATATATGAATTTATAATTATTTTCTTTAATAATAATAAAAGAAAACGGTTTTAAATAAAAAAAATAAAAATAAACACTATTATCTACTACTAATATAATTTCCTGGTCCAGCTGACCCAGGCTAAATTTTAAATTCTTTGTTATGTTTCTTAGGTTCGGGTATTGGTATAATGAGTATACCGATCAATTTGTTAAAAATGTTTTTATTAATTTAATTAATAATTATAGGTAAAGCAGACACAAAAATATCAAAAATACTAAACATAAAGAGCATGCTTATTTCTAAAAAAGATTTTATCCAGCACACCCAAGCAGATAAAAAAAAAACATTTAAACAGAATAATAATAAAGAAACGTTCGATCATACGAAATCTAAATTATGAATGATAAAGGCTCAATATTTGGTGTTAAGGTCTTTTAATTAATATTATTTTGTATTAGGAATATAGTGCTGTAAAATTAAAAGTCATGAACACATAATGGAAAGATAAAAATAGACAAAATAATATCGATAGTTTAACATTAACTACCGCAAAAACTGTTTCATAAACGATAATGCGTAAAATGGTAGTTAAAAAACTATACTTGAAAAAAAAATATTTCGATTGTTGTTTTTTAAATATTCAATGGAATAAAACCTCGTCAGCGTAGTGTCTGTTTATAATTTTCACCCGAGGATTCATCGCGAGAAAAACCGGCAAGATTTTTTTTTTAGTTTTTGGAACTCTAGACTTTTCTGATAAGTTGGTATGTTATTATAATACGAATAAATTTTATTATTTATCCTGAAATTTATCAAATGCTAACTCAACGCTTTACTCAACGCTTTTACTCTGATCTTTTTTCTGATCTAAATGTTATTTATCTTTATATGAGATGACATAATTTTAACATGATATTTATATTTATCAATTGGCAAAGCAACATTAACACAGCAGTTACAAGTGTTGGATAGCTAACTCAAATTTCTATATTAATGATGTACTTGATTATATTAGTACAAATAAAACCTATGTCTTAGACCACATTCGCTTCCTGAATAAACTTAAAATCACAATTTCTTACATTGCACGTAGCAATGTGGGATTTATATCAGTCTATCATTAAAAAGAACTATAAAGTATAATGTAATGAAACTCAGCAGTTACTCTTTTATACTTATTTCAATTCAAAATTTAATTAATTCAATGTATGCTTTGTATTTTAATAAAAAGTAATAATTCTAGCTTAGGATTCATTCATAATGAAGGAAAGTAATACATGTCTATCTGCAACGAAAACGACGAACGAAGTCGCAGGTACAACAATTCGTATTTTTTATGTCTTGAGATAATAAAAAATGAAATCAATACGTTCACAATGGGTATAATAGTTCCACTTCTTTAAGATAATTGATTGTTGAAGTTTTTATAACCTGCAAAGTTAACGATTGAAAAAAAATCTTTTATAATCTGTATTTTATATACTTGTTAAATTATATGAAATATTAATACGAAGATTTAACGATTTAATGTATATGTTGTAGCTACCCAGTATTTGTTATTTTTATATATTAAATAGTTTATGGCATTAATTAATCGTAAGGTTATAATTTTTTTTTATTTCGATCAGAATAAATATTTTTTTTAGGTTATAACCACTTAAAGAATTTTTGGAACGAAGTTCTTTTTTACAAATGCTCTTTCAACCTTTGTTTTAGTGTAACTTTAGTATTTAGAAATAAAAATATGCTTGCACTCTTTCCCGTTAGATACCTAGACTGTAATGTATAAGACATATAAACAACGTACATTAAACCATAAAACAGTAGTACCATGAATTGTTATTTGTTGAGTCGGTGATCTCAATCAAGACCAGGACCTACACAAGCTTGTGCTGTCGGTAATAGTGCATTAATATTATGTATAAAATAATTATGGATAAAAAAAATATTTAGTAAAGTTTCAAAAATGTTTAGTGTTGTTTTCAGTTATGTGTTTATTACCACGTGTTCACTCTCATCTTCACGGCCTTGAGTTGTGAAATATAGTAAAATAAGTCTTAAAAAATGTAACCTTGGCCCGCTGATTGTTCGTCGTGGTCGTAAATGATCAAACAATACCGCCGGACCGTCATCTCTCTCTACCGCAAATTTTTACGACGCGCGAATAGACGCCAATGAAATTAATTAGCGGGCTTAAAAGCCTATGAAAGAATCTCAAGGTACTCTAATTTATGTATCTCTTAAAGAAATCGTAAAAAGTTACCAAATAAATAGAGCGATTGTTTGTTACTCGGTAAACAAAGTCAAGAATGCAAAAACGTTTCGCAATTTCGAAACGAATATACTACTTGTGAAGTTTAGAACTTCTTTATGACATATACTAACATACTCAATGTTTTAGCGTGGACAACGTGTCTCTTGTATTGTAGTTACGTGACTTACATTGTACTACTCAGGCGTGTCGCTATTCCATATTCCAGAAGAGAAATAAAAATCTTTGAATATAAAATTTCTAGTGACATCATAGGCTATATATCAATGAAACTTTTTTTAATTATTTGTTGAAATTGATAGAGCGAACAAGATTCTTTAATATTTTGAAATATTATTTTATTGTAAATAATATATTTATGTCCATGTTTAGATAATCTGATATTTATCAACTGCATAAGAAGCTAAGTTCTAAGTATTTTTTTGAACAAAAATAAACTTCAACATCGCTCCTAAATATTATGCAAAATTGGCATTTGAAATCTTTAAATTATGTAGAATTATATTTATTAATTCATTTTATCTAATCGAACATTTACATCTTTTCCTAGACGATTATAAACGCATTTAATATTTGAATTTCAAATTTTAACTATATACTAAATAATGTGTGTTGTCATTAAATTAATCTTGGGTCAATGATATAGAACCAAATATTTAACCATGACGCAGCAACCTATTGTACTGATGAAGACATGTAAAGGGTTAGTGTCAATTCAATTATAGTAATAATAATAATCAAATCACTTATTACATTTCTTGCAGTGGGATTACTGATTTTACCTAGAATTGGCAATAGGTTTTATAATTTTTTTTTAAATATTAAATCCTCAGCGAAAATCTTAGAAGTTAAAAGATAAGCAATATAAACCTGCATTCAGAAGGCATTTTAAATCGTTTTTGAAGTACTTTGTTCACATAAAACAAGTAATCATTCTAGTTATGTTGATTTTTTAAAATATTACATGAAATATATTTCTGAATAACATACATCGAATTTGGTCAGTTGTTACAGAAAATAAAGTTGTTCGAATTGAAATGTGAAGATAAACTCTTATAGTTAAAGACTGCGTATTTCAATTAAATAGTTTATATTTACTATGTAAACTGGAAGTCTTCAATCACATATACACATTCATAAGCAATATAATCTTCTACGTTAAAGAAAAAATGAAGAGAAAATTAATTTGAGAGTGCAGAAGCGGTTCGCGAGCAGATATCTAAATTAAAAAAAACTTCGAAGTAATTTTTCAGTCGCGTTCAACACCTGAGTGTGTGCAATATTTTTGCAACGTACTATTTTCGGTTTGCAAATTGTAAACGTCTTCTTTAAATAACTTTTTGCTGTTCCAAGGTTTTCCTGGGTGTGTTGAATGTTATTTTTCTTTAATGAATTATCTACTGACATCCCAAATAAATGAAGTCGTAAAATTGTTATAAATGTTTGAAAAATATTTAATGTATTTCACGCAATTTTTTTTTTATAGAATAGGAAGGCGGACAAGCATATGGACCACCTGATGGTAAGTGGTCACCAAACGCCCTTAGACATTGGCATTGTAAAAAATGTCAACCATCGCTTACATATCCAATGCGCCACCAACCTTGGGAACTAAGATTTTATGTCCCTTGTGCCTGTAATTACACTGGCTCACTCACCCTTCAAACCGGAACACAACAATACCAAGTACTGCTGTTTTGCGGTAGAATATCTGATGAGTGGGTGGTACCTACCCAGACGAGCATTTACGACATTTTACTGGTGGTAGGGCTTTGCACAAAGTAAAATGTTATTGCTAATGTACTCTTATGTCTGTAGGTCTTTACATTCGTAATAACTTAAGGGTCATCGGGTTGTAATGAATTATTAAGCTGATTCGTTAGCGTTGGTGACTTAATAAGCAATTAATTGTATTTAATAGTTAGTAAGGTGGAATTCCTAGACTAGCTATATGTGAAGATCGATAACAAGTAAAATTATGTTAAGGTTTGAATAAATTTAAAGACAATTTATAGTTTTGTTCATATCATAAAATATATATAATTATATGCCCATTTTCTAATCCAACACATGTTTATATTACATTATATTTTTTAGCTGCCTCGTTGGTGTAGTGGCTTGATGTAAGGCCGCAGACCCGGAGGTCCTGGGTTCAATTCCCAAGTCGGGCCAATAAAAAGTTATTGGGTTTTTCTGTCAGAAAATTCTTAGTAGTAGCCCGAAGTCTGGAAGTGTGTATGCTCCCGTGCCTCGGAAAGCACGTAAAGTTCCCTGACCTGTCCCTGTCCTGCGTCTGAACTCTTTCCGGTCGTGTTGGATTGTCGTCCCATCGGATTATGAGTTAGGGAACTCTATTCCCTACTTCTGCACCTGTGTTTGCGCACACGCTTGTGCACTATAATATCTCCTGCGTAGTTGACTAATCTCTCTTGAGATTGGCCGCCGTGGCCGAAATCGTTCTGGAGGATATTCTTTTTTTGATTATATCATAATAAATTTACGGTAGACGTTTAAAATATTTTAATTTAACTTTTTTACGTTTACGTGTTTAAATTATTACTATACTTAAACAATTCAATAAAAACTTCCTCATTGCCGAGAGAAAATAAAACGATTAAGCTAATGATAATCTAAACAAAAACCAATTTATCGATTAACAGTCTTAATATATCGTAATAAAGATTACATTTCCGTGATTCAATTGGTATCTGTAAAATATGGTTAATCTGGTAGCGAAATATTTAATTCATTGATGTATTTATCTCTTGACCGATTTAAATTGGCCGCGGCCTGATTTCCGAGAAAGCGGGTGTCACCTTCAATATAACTCGTGTAAAATATGGATCGAACCGTTTAAAAAATATTTTTAATTCGGCTTGGGATTATAATTTTTTTTTTAATATACCATTTCTTTTAAATGTGTTTTATTGTCGATATAACAAACCAATCTATTAGCCATCAAGATGGCCAAGCGTTGAATGTAGATTGGTGTGTCTTGACACACGAGGTATGTCTGGGGTCCTGACGCAAAACAAAAATACAATACATTTATCTCGGAAAAAGGAGACTAAAAGAAACATTTTAGCTACCTAAGTATCACATACGTGTATTTAACTGCATAATTTAAGATTAAAAAAAAGACACGTTATCGAATTTGCTTATGTAATATTTATATTAATAGTTACATCAATATTACAAGAAAGACATCCTTCCCTATGTAAAATAGATGTATAAATATATCATGATGTTTTGTTGAGGCCTTGTGTATAAAAACAATAAAAAAATATATTAAAGCGTGTGCTACACAGTAAAAAAACCTCGCATTTAAAATATGACTTTAAGCTTCAATTCATCATTTAACTTTTGGAGTAAATTCATTCGCATAATTATAGTAAAATTAAAAACAATTTGTGTTTATTCAACGGTAATTAATATTCGGTATGAAATCATTGAATATAAATAATATAACTAATATTACAAGCGTGTTTGGTGGCGTTTCACTAACTCTACGTATGAGGTTTGTTATAATTCAACGAATTCCACGTGTTTTCCGGTTGACATGAGATATGTGATTTTCAATTCTAATTTCTTATCAGCATTGGCCTTGAATTTAACACAAGTAGCTTCGAGACGTTCAACTTAATTTCAATGACAATATTTAAATCTCAGCCCGGCAAGTATGTGCTAATATTTAACTAACTCATACACTTATAGACAAGTTTATTTACATTGTGATTTTTTGCAATATTGATTTCTAACTTTCAATTCGTGGGTTTAGTAAATAGTATGTTCGTTTACGAATAGAGATTGCAATATTACCTTTAACATTTTCAATGTTGCTAGATTTATTTCCCGCTTTGATTATGTTTTTTATTACATTAAAAAAAGCTATATAAATATATTATTTCTAATGCCTATTATTCTTAATTCACAAAGACAATCGTATGAAATATGAAATTACTTTATTAATCTTTAAGTAGAAGTATTCGTTATACGAATTAAGTGAGAAAGTTTACGATCCGCAAGTGTGGGCCCACAGGGGATAAAATTTTGCTCGATTCCCTTGGATTGCAAGATTCCACTTTGATGGATAGCAATCGCTATCTGTGGGTTACGAGGTTCAAATCCGTGGTCAATTATAAATATTATTTGATATTTTTTTCAATAAATGTTCGGGAACAGCCTGGTGTTAGAAAGTTTGTATATCGAAACACACATTTTTCGGTCGAGACGAAATGCAATCCCATTGATTGATGATTGACTATGAGAGTAATAAGTATTGATCTAAACAGTCTCCGCTTACCGAAATCGGCCGGGTAGGAATTATCATCATGATTGTTATTATGTTTCTAAATATTGTGATAATTTATCAACTACATATTTTGAAAGTTTGTGAAAAACGTTAGCGCTCTAAGAGCTCCAACGATTGTAGTACACATGCAAGTAACTGTTTCATTGCCAGTGTATTTTCGGAAAGGTGCCTATTTATCATCAGTTTGCTGTTGCCATATATGAACTTGCTGACTTATTCGTTACTTGTATGCACCATCAATAAAAATAACTATTTAAAAATCCCTATAAATCAGAGGAAATAGTCAAAAATGTGCGTATGAATTCAATCCTTAAGTCAATAAACTATAAGAGTTATATCTCTCTGACGTCAGTATTATTAAATAAACTCTGTCGAATATGTTTCCTGTAAATTTTATTAAAATTAACCAGAATAGATTTTGCGTCCGGGAAGTTTTTATTGAGAGAAATGGAGCCATTTTCTCAATTGAAAAATATTAGAATTTAATATATGTTTATAAGTAATGTTTGTTGAAACACATTTCTTAGTATTCTGCGAAACTATTATAGGCTATGAGATAATTCTACTGAAAGCAGAACAGAATTTACTTTAAAGATACTTGTTATATAAAATGTTTATCTTTAGTATTTAGTATAGTTGTGAATATGGGTTTTATTTATTTATTTGCATTTATTATTTTAATAGTTGTAAAACTGAGCAAAATGTCCAAGCAATACGTATGATATCAAAAAGTATTATGTTGCATATATTTGTATGATAGGTTTTTGTTACATATTTTAGGTAGGAATTCTACTTTAAAGTTGTCTTTAGTTTTAATATTTATGTTGTACAGGATAAAAGCGTAATGGAAAATGAGACAGGAGTTTAGAAAAAACGATTTTGGAATATAAATCAATATAATATAATATGAATTCCCTAGTTATTATAAATATGCACTATATATGTAGAGGTAAAATTGTATTTTTGAAAGTGACCTTAATATGCGACATTAACAGTAATGTACCGCGTAAAATGTCGGCATACAAGAGATTAATTACCAATTTAACTTGTAAACAAAATTAAATTCAAGACCGAATACTGACCATTGACCTCCTTTTTATAAATTCTACCAGAATCTGAGACGACATGAAATGTATAATAGTCCATGCTTAATGGCACGAACAATGTAATTAAAAATAATTAAACATATTCAAATGAATGAAAACAAATTGTTACACAATTACTCCAAGTCTCCGGTTTTCAAAGTCAATGGATTCCTTCTGATGCAAGATAATCGATTCTGTAAACCCTCAGCTATTGTTACATTCGCTACATAAAGGTATTATTTAATAAAATAAAACAGTAACAGTAACAGCCTGTTAATGTCCCACTGCTGGGCTAAGGACTCCTCTCCCTTTTTAAGAACGAGGTTTGGAGCTTATTCCACCACGCTTATCCAATGCGGGTTGGTAGAATGCACATGTGACACATGTAGGTTTCCTCACGATGTTTTCTGTCACCGTCAAGCACGAGATGAATTATAATCACAGATTAAGCACATGAAAATTCAGTGGTGCTTGCCCGGGTTTGAATCCACGATCGTCGGTTAAGATTCACGCGTTCTAACCACTAGGCCATCTCGACTTATCCTAATATAATATATAAAATAAAATAAAAACATAAATTAGGAATTAGTTTTAGGAGACAAGTACTGAGCTCCTACCTTCTAGGATGTATATTAGGAAACTATGGTGGCTTTATATTTAATCGGAGATACTATGGAGCTCGCTAACGGTAACGGATAATTGGATATTCAAATTGATAATCTATTCGAAACCGTAAACTAATACGTAAACCGTAAAAAAATTGTACTTTCGTTTTGTATTGTAAAATTGTTAATTTTGTTTTTGCATAGATTTCTCTTTTCAAATGCCTTAATAATTTAAAATTATTAACTGAATCTATCCGAAACAATCCGAAAAAAATTCATAGACATATCCGTATCTGTATCTGAAATAGATAAAATATTATTCACCGTATCCGGATCTGAAATTTCATATCCATAACATCCCCCGCATTTAATATATCTCGTTGAGTGTCGTTCGCCGGTTCTCCCCGGTAGCATTTTCATTTCCGAACCATTGATAGTTTTAACTTGCACTATTAACATCAAACATAAGTAAGTGTGATACTTCTAAATAGAATAAAATAATTTGAATTTGAAAAAGTCTGTAACAATAATATAAAAAAAGTGTTCGATAATTTTTCTCACGGGAATAATTATACAATTTCTTTTGGATATGTTAGATAAGGATCATCAATGTTTCGTATCATTTCTTCAGTAAAACACACTTGAATTGATGGCAGCATTTCGTTTAATCAATCTTGTAAAATGACAATGAAATTAAAATTAAAATTGTGCTTGTATAGTAGAGTCGTAGAGACTGATTAAATAAAGTCTATTATGGTTTTATTTGATTTATCTTTAGGTATATAAACAGTTACAAAACAAATGCAAAGCGGAGCCTTATGTATGTACATATGTAAGCAAAACGTAAAAATATCGCGTATATTGTTTCTGTTTACATAGTATAAGCAAAAAACAATGGTTTTAACATGAGGTTATAAGGTATAATAATTTTATTTATTATACCTTAAAATTTTCACACTCATTCGTAAATAATTAAAAGTGCTACAATTTGAATGATATTATATTTCACGAGTGAAAGAGTATAAATTAAAAAGAATTGATTAGTTGTATGCGATACAGAACATAGTCGAATGGCAAAGCGCAATTGCAGTGAAAGGCTCGAATTTATAGCCAGTTCTCAGATCCAGATAGCACAATGGCGACTTGTTTTGCACAACCATATTCTTACTTAGGCTTAATACTCGAGTACTTGGTCAAGTATTAAAGTCATGAGTATGGATAGTCAATTGATATCATGGTTAACATCTGAGTCATAAAGAGTCTTTATTAAGAACAGTTATATTTGGATGTTATTAAAAAAACTTAATATATAAAATTCTTTAAATTGCTTCAACAACGTATTTTTTTGGTGATTTGTCTGTGATAACTACCCAGATGACCTAGTGACTGGCTTATTACGCTTCCGATCTTAAGGTTTGGGAATAAAATAACATTTAATAAATAATAATATATTTTAATCAAGCCGAGATGGCCCAGTGGTAAGAACGCGTGAATCTTAACCGATAATCGTGGGTTCAAACCTGGGCAAGCACCACTAAATTTTCATGTGCTTGATTTGTGATTACAATTCATCTCGTGCTTTACGGTGAAGGAAAACATCGTGAGGAAACCTGCATGTGTCTAATTCACTGAAATTCTGCCACATGTGTAATCCACCAACCCGCATTGGAGCAGCGTGGTGGAATAAGCTCTAAACCTTCTCCTCAAAAAGAGGAGAGGAGGCCTTTAGCCCAGCAGTGGGACATTCACAGACTGTTACGGTACTTCATTTTAAAAGATTAGCTTAAAGTTATAGCTAATAACGGCCTGTAATGTAGATTCTACCGAGTAAAACCGTGCGAAGGATTTCAATACTTTTTCAATGTCTATGATAAATTACGTAGTAAATACAATTTTATTTTATTATTAATCATATTGAATTATTATTTGTCATTAATATTATTGAGTTTCATTTAATTTAATTAAATACGATAATTAGATTGCGACATCTAGTTAACATCACAGGCTTAAGTGTATTTGTATTGATTCAATATATTTTCAAACGTTCATTGATATTAATTATAAACTCACAAATATCGAAACAGATATCTCTTTTGAACTATTTTTCTAAATTTATTTTTATAAAATAATATAAAATATTGACGAGGTTTCTTCGAATTATTGTGACAGTTTTATTTATAAATGTTAATAAATTATACATAATTTTGAAAACGTATTTATATGCAAATGCTTATATATTTGTTTGATGTTGTGAAAATATACAGTTTAAAAAAATTAAGAAACTTTAATGCAACACCTGGTTGAAAACGATTTCAGAGAGAGACAATAAAATTCCAAAGAATCCAATCACAAATCATGTCAAGCACAAAATGCTAATTTATGCTTTTAACCCGGGACCGATATGAAATGCCAGATATTTCAATCAAAATCGTAATGATAACCCGCGAGTGCTTGTCAGAATGTTTCGCTTAAAGGTCTTTGTGATCCAACCGGTTTATACAAAATATTAAGATGATAATTAATTACACATTACATATTAGTATGGATTTGCATTTGCAATCCTAATAATAAAAGGAAAACGTTCTTTAATATTTTCAAAATATTTTGTCACACGCACACACACGCACATACAAACCAATACTTGGATAATTGTGATGTCTTTTATATTTGTCATGTCAATATTTTAAAATTTCTGCCGATATTTTTTTACGATTTAAATTTTGACTAACTCGACTAACCTGACTCCGTGTAGTGATCTGTTTCACCACAATTGTATAACGAAGTGACTATGTCACTGTTATCTCGTTTCCACTACGCTTTGATCGCACAATCGTATGTTCCGAATTCAATCCTCGGCAACCACAACTGTACGACCAACTGACACCGTTGAAGTTATTTCGCTTCGAGTTCGATCCTAAAGTTTTACCACAACTAAGCGGCTGCGAGACTACGGTGGAGTTATCTCGATTTAGCTTCAAACGCGCATTTGTGTTCTATCCCTTAGTACGCAATTACAGTGTAATGTTTAACGAATATGCGTGGTTGTACTAGGACAATGGTGAAAGCTCAGGAAATTTATAGT
Source organism: Nymphalis io (assembly GCF_905147045.1). Classification (NCBI taxonomy): domain Eukaryota; kingdom Metazoa; phylum Arthropoda; class Insecta; order Lepidoptera; family Nymphalidae; genus Nymphalis; species Nymphalis io. Next base: position 12,632,992 of record NC_065892.1, on the reverse strand, counting down.
GAATACTCTACAGATTGATATAACAGTACTGTCTTTTGTTTCGCCGACACAGCGTTCAATCCAGTTACTGTTGTTCTCCGCAGCGTGTTATTTATTATGAAATTTTCGCCATAGGATTTATTTAATAATCTTTTTAATCAAAATTATTAATTAATTTAAGTCATCAATAAATTATTTGTAAGTTTGAGTAAGTCATTTTCATAAAAGTGTTATTTTTTTTAAAGTATTATATATGTTCATACTTCCTATCCCATAAAGGATGGGTAGCGACATCTCGGGTCGAGAAACTTAACCAAACACAACGTCATACTTTTTATCGGCATTTAACAATGATATAATTCGTAATGTCCGTCGTCAAATGTATACCTTTTAGAAAAGTCCTTTTGCTTATTATATAAATGCTTATTATACAATTAAAGTAGGTATTAAACATAATAAGAATACATTTAAAATTATAAATTTCACAATTTATAATGTAGATCAGAAATAATAAATAACAATAATAAGTCATTTATTTCACATAAATATATTACACAATTTCAAGTTTCAGCTTAAAAAAAATTAATTTCGAATCATACTGGACTATTCGAATATAATTCAAAATTAAATTATATTTATTCTAAATTCGAATACTTACAATTATTCATTGGTATTTTCAATAAATGAAAGTGTACGCTGAAAGGTTTTTTAAATTGATATACTAACATAAAAAATTGTATCATTGGTGATATAAAAAGTTTTTACTCTTAAAACTTAACAGAGTATGCTTTACAATGCTTAGTCACTTACACGATAGGGTTGACACCAATCACAACAGGACAAATAATATGACGTAAGAACGCGGGGTCGACAGAGTTCTACAATAGTAAAGTAAAGTTGTTTAAGTTGTAGTGTGGGTTTGTAAAGACAATTCATACAAGTTAATATTTTTATACTACACTGGCCTCCAAAAAAATCGACCCACCTACATTTTTTGTAAAAAAGCTATCGTATGGTTTTAAACTACCACATATTTATATTTTTAAGATTGATAATGTAAAAATGCAATTGTAGGATTGTACAAAAACAGAAATAGTGCGCAAAAAATAGGTTTTTAGGTAAATATGTGACAAAACACGAAAACACAAAATTTTACGCAATTTTATTTTTTTGTGTACAAAACGATTATGCCATTTGTTTTTAAATTTGGGTGCCTAAATCTTACTTTAATAGGGAGTGTTTCCTCCTCTTGACCTAATCACTGCCTGCATACGCCTATTAAGTGACCTGATTAGCTTTTTAATGTCTTCCTGTGGGGTCCGTTGCCATTCTTCAGTTAGGGCAGCTTCCAGTTGATTCAGGGTTTCTGGAATTGGATTTCGTGCTCGAACCGTACGTTTTAGCTGGTCCCAGAGGTGCTCTATCGGGTTTAAGTCCGGACTATTGGCTGGCCACTGCATAACTGGAATTTCGACTTCCCTGAGATAGTCTTTAACAATTCTAGCGACGTGAGGTCGTGCGTTGTCGTGCATAAGTTGGAAATTATCCCCAATATATCCAGCGTAAGGCATCACATGAGGCTCCAGAATGTCCGTTATGTAAGTTTCAGCATTAACAGCACGATTACGGAAAAAAACCAGCTCTGTGCGTCCCGTCAAAGAAATACCTCCCCAAAACATTGTAGAGCCTCCACCAAATCGGACTGTTTCTCGAATGCAACACTGAGAGTAGCGTTCTCCTGGCCTTCGCATGACGTTACGTAGTCCATCAGAGCCTACTAGAGACATTCGGCTTTCATCACTGAACAATACTGTCTCCCATTGGTCCAGTGTCCAAACGACGTGCTGCCTAGCAAATTGTAGTCTTGCTTGTCGATGGGATGCTGTGAGTTTTGGTCCTGTTGCTGGCTTGTGAGGGGTTAAGTTTTGCTCTCGAAGTCTTCTTCTTACAGTATTTTCACTCACAGACACTCCACGACTTTCTCGGAGTCTACCTTGAACGTCAACAGCCGAAAGATGTCGGTTTCTTAAAGACGTCAAACCAATAAAACGGTCATTGGTCGGGTTCGTGACACGCCCCCTGCCAGATCCTGGTCTCCGATACTCACTCCCCAGTCTCCAAGTAGCGTTTGTACACTCTTCGCACCGCTGAACGACTTAATTTTAGTGTTCTAGCCACATTTCGCTGACTTAACCCCTCATGAATAAGAGCTACGACTTGAGCAGCTTCTGCTTCAGTAGTATCCATTTTTTATGTTTAAACTTATTAAAATTATTGTTTTAACAAAGTTTCATACACTTAATCAATAATAAACATCGAACCGAGATGACTCCGCGTTAAGAACTGGAAATAAACTAACCATGCACTTTGTGCACAAAGTAACGTTTTCTTATCAATACTTTAAAAATATTCCAAATATCCTCAATAACACTTACAACTCCTCCAAATCAATATCAAGTGGGTAATAAAATGTTAAATGTATGTCCCATAAGTAAAACAATCCACCTAGGTCGTCGCATAGTTAAGATAACAACTTTGTAAGTAAAAAAATACGGGTGGGTCGATTTTTTTGGCGGCCAGTATATTTTGCTTTGCCGAATATCGAAAAACATACAAGTATGCCATTACTACTTTTTTATTTTAGGGCAACACGTAAAAAAATAAAACTTGAAGATGACAACCCTAATGCATATTACCAGTTAATAGTAAAGGCTGGGGTAATTCCTATGTTAATTTGCATCTGCCTAGGTGCGAGAACGCCCGTTAGCCGCAATAATAGCTAACCAGCTAAATAGACTTTCATCGGTTAAATAACAGTAAAATAATAATATTATTATTATTACAAAAACTATCAAACCGTTTGCTTGCTTCATTTTGCTTGACTTTAGAATTTATAACAAGTATTGTAAAATTTGTCTACAACTTGAAAATTAATACAAATGAAAACAAATGGACTGTGCACTTGCTCAGACGGTTCAATACGCAACTAAGAAAAACTCACAGCTTAGTCGTACTTTATTCAGTTTATAATCGAATATTTTAAAAGAATTCATTCATTTGTATCTGTAGCTAAATAAAAATAACAGAACACCAAATCTTATCTTAAGCTTAATTAATTAAAACAAGTGCAGTTCCATTTAATATCTTTATTAGTTGTTTTTAAAGTATTATAATTAATCGTTATGCGCTTATGAGCAAGGTATTCACGAAATATGACCTAAATTATAATTACAAGATATATATTTTTAAATAAAGATGTTGAACGTTTGATATTTGTTCTGATAAACGCACATACTTGGTATTTAGTAGCAATACTCAGTATAGTTGTATTGAAACTTCAGGCACAAGGGACATAACATCTTAGTTCCCAAGGTTGGTGTCGCATTGGCGTTGAAGGAATGGTTAATTTTTCTTACGGCACCTTGTCTATTGGCGGTGGTGACCACTTATTATCCATTGTCTGCCAGGTGTTCCATTTGTCCGCCTTTCTATTATATAAAAACAAAACATCTTTCTAATAATTTTTTTTTGCGTAAGAGACTGACAACTAAGAAAATACATATTTTTTATATAACTACTCTTCTCGTTATCATAGCTAAATTGAATTTTAATCTTTGACAGAGTAAACAAAAACGGTAGCCATAGTGTCTTATTCAATTAAAGTGATTTTTACTTTAATAATCCCAAAATGACTGGTTGTTTTTCGCCTTTGATTTGCAATTTTTTCTTTAATATCAATATAAAAGTTTACATTTCGAAATAGTAAAGTTTTGATTGAACTAATCGTAAGTATCCTTTTCAATATACGATAATTATTTGCCGAGACTAATATTTGTTCGATCATTCATGTCTCAAACTATTACCAAACACAATCTGTCAAGACTTCGACACTTACGAGCGAAGAAACAAACAAAATACAAACAATCTAACTTTCACATTTATAATTATACATCAAAATAAAAAATATAAAAACTACTTTCATATTCATTTATTAACTATATAGAAGCCAAAATCTGTTTTCGTGTATCAATAAAATTTATACTAAATTTCTATATTATATCTCTTGACCCAAATAATTCGCAAAGAAGCGTTTGTATCGCATATCAAATGCTATGAATACAGATAAAGATAATATTAAATAACAGTCAATATCAATTAGCGTTAAGCTCTGATAATAGTTAATCAAATTAAGATAATAAATGAATGATTAATCATTTATTATTTTGAGACTATATTTATTTATTCCTATAAATAAATGCAATGCTATTTATTATAATTGTAATCTTGTATTTTGTTAAAATCTAGTGATATAAGTGATTATTGTTAGTTATGATAATAATCACACGAATTTTACGCTTGAAACTTGTAATGTAATGTTATCTATTTGCTTACTATTTTGCGGTATTTTTACTTACTTAATTGTTTTTATTAATATTAATAAAAACAATTGATTAAGTGTTCTCTGAATCGTTTCCAAACCTTTATTAATGTATACGAGAAAAACAGCCAAGAAAATGTGTCGTTTCGTTCTCGCTTCATCTCGTGAAAATAAAATCGACTAATAACGATTCGATACTCTTCAAATTACTGGAACAGTCAATAACATCTATTATTTATTATATATATACAGTTTCAAATTAACTGTACCGAATAGAAATTATTACTAAAGACGAATGTGCCGTAACAATAAACGCATCAGAACTTTTTATAAATCTTTAAAAAAAAAAAAATAATTATTTGTATTTTTCTATTAAATTTAAATAAAGATTTTTTAACATGCCGAAATATGTAAATAGCGCTTCGTTTTATTAGTCTGTGATTTATACGGAATATTTGACATTGAAAGCGGTATAAATATTTTTAGCACGAAATTCTCAAATTTCTGGCTAAGCTTTATTATGGACTTGCAGTATTATTATTATTTAAGACTGGACTCAAATTGCAATTATATAGAATTGTTTTTGTTTTGTTGTGTGTCAACGACCTTATTATTGCACGAGTAATATATTTTTTGAGTGAGATTAAAGTACAATCAAAAACTATTCTTATTAGAATGTAAATTAATATTATAATTCCTGATATATAAAAGTAATAAACGTTACATTATTATTATTTTTTAATTTGTAGTAGCATTTTTATTGTTTTATACTCAGAAAGTCTAATTTTGCATTTCACATATCACATAAAATCAACAAACGACATCAAAAACTCGCATTCAAATATAATAATTTAAAAGTTAAATAAATTAATGAAATTGTTATTTTCTTTAAGTTTGAATAAATTGTATATTTTATGATATTGGCGCCTAATTCACGCCCACGCATCTTGTTGATTTGCTAAATCAGTTAATAAGGTAATATACATTCTATTTACGATTTATGAATTTCCATACATTGTCTATATATTTCATTGAATAAGTGATTTATTACTGGCTGTATGACCGATGGGTTTTCCAATCGGTAAAATATTAGGAATCGATTATTTAAAAATGTTAGAATTAGTGAGTTTAATTAAAATTTTGAATAACATACAACGCGTATTCCTTTTATATAATTACGTTCCACATGTACAAATAAAAACCAAAAATTATATAGACTTATCAACTGAAATTATTAAAACATTTGATGACCCGATTAGATCTATTTAAATTCAACTTTGTTACTTGTTGGTGTAAGGGCTTTGTGCAAGCCTGTCTGGTATTCATCCTCTCATCTGATATGCTACCGCAAAACAACAATACGTACTGTTGCTTTCAAGTTTGAAGAGTGGCTAAGCCAGTGTAACTACAAGAACAAGGGTCATAACACCTTAGTTTTTAAGTTTGGTGTCGCATGGGCGATGTAAGGAATGGTTTATTTCTTACATTGACAATTTTTATGGGCGGTGGTCACCACATACCATTAAGTGGCCTATTCGCCTGTCCACCTACGCATTTTATAAAAAACCGTTGCAACTAAAGCGACTGATTTATCACGAAACTGCATCTCCATCACAATTTCTTTTGACAATGCCGAAACTATTGACGATGTACCTTTTATGAATTATAAATACAAATTTGAGTGTGGTCCTTAACACCACTTGCATACGAATTATGATTGCCACTTTATTACAATTATGCTATAGAATTTAATACGATCAATGGCGCAATGACAGGTGCAATGACAAATACATTTTATATGCGCTTAGAAAAGGTACGAGTACATTTTTTACAAACTTAATCAATATCGGTTCATTCGTTTGGGAGCTACGATGCCACAGAAAGACACACTAATATACATGTTAAACATTGCGGTGATATATATACTCTTATGTTTGTGTCGGGTCGGTGCTTAGTTTCTATAAAAAAAATCTAAAATTGCCTTAATAAGCTTAAAAAAAGATAATTTAACGAGACATTTAATCAATTGATTTCATTGTCGTTTCTATCTTTGGGTCTTGCAAGCGTAATATAATTATCATTCAGAGATAAATCTTATTAATTTATTTTATTATCTTTAAAAGAGATTCTGAATAAAACGTTTCTAGTTCAGTTACCAATGTTCGTCGAAGTTGAAGAAAGAAATTTCTTAAAAGTTTAATAGAATTAGTTTTAATTAAGAGTCGAGAACAAATATAAAATACGAATTACTTAGAATTTATTTAAAGTTATCTGTAGCTTTTTTGTTTGTATTATATCGAAGATAGAATAGTTAGTGTGTTTAATAAATATTTAATCTTTTTTAAAACAAAACTCCGTTTTTTGTCTCCACAGATGACGATGACGGAATTGCGATTTAAGGAAAAAATGCAGCTGGCATTGTTACCATTTCGCGGTTATTATTTTTACAGCGAGTTTTTAAAAAATTAATTATAACTACTTATTTAAGCCTGTAATAATACTTATTTAAAAAATATGTTGTCATGTTTGCTTTATGTTTTGATCGAATAAATTAGATATTTATCGGATACTTTCAAAGTAAAATAATAAAACCGACGTACATACGATATATTGATTAATTAAATTGCACATTTGCATTAATGTTATTGATTTCATATCAACATCTGGTTTCGGATATGTATTAGTCAAGGTTACGAGCTGATAGGAATTAATTTGGTATTTTTTAATGTTCCTCCTAGAGTCTAATGTGCTTGCCCAGGATTTTAATCTATGTTACGAAGTCAAACGATCAAATCGGTAAGTAACCTTTCACAAATTATGAGAACCCATTCCTCACACCACGAATGATTTAAGTTGTTACATTGCGTTTGTTATAGCTGCACACAGCAACGCAATAGATGTTGAGTAGAATTAAGTATAAAGGAAGTTATCCGTCATCCGTCAAGGCTGTTTTCTTTGCTGTCTGCTAACATTTTTTTTCTTTGACAATATATTGTTGCTAAATCATACTTTTGAAATTGTCAAAACAAATGAAAATTCATTCATACCACATAGCTTCCTTTAGTAAATAGGGAAATAATAAAACGCGGTAGTCATAGTTCTGACCTACTTATGTAATAAGTGAATGCTATCGCTTATCGTTGTATCTAGGATAGTTGATAGCTTATCAGCATCTGAGGCCCAGTTACCTATCTAGTGGCAAACTAGACCTTAATATAAGGTGTTTTATAAAAAATAATTTAAAATTTAGTCAGAGCTGTTAACCAAGTCAATAAAGAAAAAAAAATTAAACTTAAATATACTTACTATACGTCGTTCTACTCATTTTTTTAAATATTAATTGAGATTTTATTTTTATTTTATTTTGTAAGTACACCGAGTATGAAGCTGATTATACAAAACATATTTGCCAATATGTTGGAAATAATCAATTTTTTCACTTGAAATCAACCCGGTGTGTTGCTTCTATGATTTTTCGACATAAAACCCAATAATATTTTTATTGGCCTGAATTGTGGTTTGAACCTAGTAACTCAGACCGCTAGGCCAATAAGTCAGTGCTTATAACAGCTTACTCAATGTAAATAAATGTCGTACAGAAACTGTGAACCCGGATTCGGTTCGGCATCAGGAGATTGACGTGAAAATACGCGTAAAGAATTTCGATGGGCCCGTGTGTCATATATGAGTCAAGCTACGGCTAAATAATAGTTTCGACCGTTAGAATAATTGTTGAGATGTGCTTTGAATAATAATATACACATAATGAGCAATCAATGCGGGTTTGAAATGAAATTCAGTTCTGTTTTTTTTATTATTTACTTTTATTCCGCCATTCCTGACTTATTCACTAATTCATCCATACTTTAATTTGTATAATTTTAATTAAGCGTTGCATGAAATATTTTTTAAAATTATGTAATAGCATACTATGTTATTTAATAGCCGCGATGGCCTAGTGGTAAGAACGCGTGAATCTTAGCCGATGATCGTGGGTTCAAACCCGGGCAAGCTCCACTGAATTTTCGTGTGCTTAATTTGTGATTATAATTCATCTCGTGCTTGTCGGTGAAGAAAACATCGTGAGGAAATCTGCATGTGTCGAATTTCACTGAAATTCTGCCACATGTGTATTCCATCAAACCGGATTGGAGCAGCGTGGTGGAATAAGCTCCAAGCCTCCTCCTCAAAAAGGGAGAGGAGGTCTTAGCCCAGCAGTGGGACATTCACAGGCTGTTACTGTATTCTACGTTATTTATACAATATAAGGGACTTTTTAAGTATATATATACTTATTTGTGTTTTTATTATATTGTATAGATTGTTAGGTAGTTAAGTATTATTCCATATTGGAATTTATATTACAATTATCTATGGAGATCAGGTTTCCTTTGCAAAGCGATTTTTGTATATAAATGAAAGCTGCATTAAATTTAAGAATTTAATTATAACATATTTTCTATATTCTGAGACATTAGTAATTATCATACTAATAATATAAAAATGAAAATAACTCTGTCTGTTTGTTGGTTACGCTTTCACGGCTAAGTCTGCGAAGTTGCTGAAACGGCTGAGCTGATTTTAATGAAGTTTACGAAGCAAGCTTAGACCCCCAGGTCGGACGCAAGCTACTTAACCTGACCAAAACTTGATTTAATACACCCTGGCATAGCCACGGGAAGAAATGAGTTCATAATTAAGTTCATATATTAATGTTTTCAATCAATATCACTTGAAAACATTTGTTCGAAGTTGTTTGAAACTTAGCCGCTGACTTCGCTTCTCTATTATTTGTATTTAATTGTCTACCATTTATCTGACTTGTAAGGAGTTGAGGGATTAACCTGTCTAACTTCGAATGAATATTGATAACCATAAATCTCTCATACTGGGTCATAGAAACAGTTGGAAATTGAATCAAGAAACTAATGATTTTCTTGACGTATCCAGTTTTCTATGATACTTTGATTGATTACAATATGTTTTCTTGTTCGTGGTTTTTTATAGGTTAATCAAATTTAAGGAATTGTCGGATTAGTTGGCGTCTATTACACGCTCATGCAGGTGTCAGTTAACTTCTTCAGGCATGAATTACAAATTATTGTTGTAATTATATTCTCATATATTTTGATTCATCATTTTTAAGTAATATGTTACATTATAAGCGTTTTAACTTGCGATAACATGATTCACTTCAAACCTTGTATTAGGGCTTAAATTGCGAAGTTGCTTTCTTAACAACTTTTTCCTAAGCGATAAACTGTATTCATAAAATTGTCCTGACTGACTTTCATTCAAAACTAGAACGCTGAAATTTTGAACATAGGTTTATTTTATAAGTTTATAAGGCAAGCATCCTTTATGACAGGATTTTGGTAATTTTTACTTAAAAGAGGGGAATGGATAGCTTTGATTGAAACTATTTCTTCTTTGTTACAAACATGAAAATATTTTCCCTTGCGAAGCCGGGTTAGTATATTATAATTGAACAATTAAAGAAAAGGTAGATTCGTTTATTTTCATTTAGGTTGTAACAAATACAACGCCCGATTACTTCAATATTCCTGGGCCAATTCTTGTGTAATATACGATAAAATTTGCCTACTTTTTATATTTATTTATTGTTTATTATATGTACTCGTATAGTCAATGTGGGTTGAAGGTTGAATCATCATCAGTTTCATCATCGCGTCGCTAAGAAATACCTCAGGTCTAAGAGGTGGTGAATAAAACTCAAGAGGAATATAAGCGTGTGCAATTTTTTTTGTGTTATAATTGGTTTATTGTTCGTGTACGTGTTTTATTTATGTCTGGATCTCCAACCAAACAAGTTCTTATACGGACTGTCAATTATCGTATTTATAATTACTATGAAATTAACTTATCGAAAATTTGACCGATTCTTAAATAACTTGAAATCTGTCAATTAGGAGACACTTAGCTCTTTAACCGGTCACGTACAGGTGTGTGAATTCGTGACGAAGGCAGCCCCAGTGACCCACTTACCGAGATAAAATGCATTATATTCTGAGCACGGAATTAACAGACTGTACAAAGGATATCGTAAGAGCGGACAAGCTTGTCATGGAATTTTCTTAAATTTCAATCTCTTTTATTTAAAATCTTGCCGCAAAAGAATAGTTAATGGTATTAAAAGGATGGATTTTTTTTTTCAAAAAGAGTTTGACATCGATTTTTAGTTAACAAACTTAGAAACGTATATAATACATGAAAAACTCATTCTGAAGTTTTTTTTATTCCTATGAAATTATATGAAACTGCTCTATTTTAAAATAGCTTATAATAAGAGATAATAGAAAATAGATTCTGAAATATAGTATTTATTCGATTTATTCAATTTTACGATTACACAATTACAATTAAAGCGCTTTCTGGCGCTTCATGATGATTGCTTCTCAGGTAAAGAATTTATATGAATCATTTAGATTGAGTGGTACGGATACCTTATTTTTGGAGCTGAAGTGAACTAAGCAGGAGCCCCACTAAATTACCTGTGGAAATAAAAAGCAATATATTAATATTTATATATATAATTAAATAATCTTAATATAATATGTGTATTTGTATTTTATAAAATGGATTTTTAATAATGGTTAAGAAAGAAAACACGAAGAAATCTTTTTGGATTTAGGCAAAGCATGAGCGTGTAGCAAGATATTACTATACTGTAAATTGTTGTAGGCAGAATCGTTATATTTACTGTATAACAAACTAAAGTAACTGCCTATAAATATCCCACTGCTAGGCTTTCTGTCCTCTTGATTAGTGGGTTTTAGACTACGCAGCTCTTTTTTTTATAGAATAGGAAAGCGGACGAGCATATGGGCTACCTGATGGTAAGTGGTCACCAATCGCCCTTAGACATTGGCATTGTAAGAAATGTCAACCATTGCTTACATAGCCAATGCGCCACCAAACCTTGGGAACTAAGATTTTATGTCCCTTGTGCCTGTAATTACACTGGCTCACTCACCCTTCAAACCGGAACACAACAATATCAAGTATTGCTGTTTTGCGGTAGAATATCTGATGAGTGGGTGGTACCTACTCAGACGAGCTTGCACACAGCCCTACAATACCAGTACAATTACAATGTTTACAATTCTAATGTTGCGGCTGACGCTCTCACCGCTCGGAACAAGGTTCTCTTGCGAAGGCCGCAGAGAATCATAGCAGTGAGTGTGATACGCGGATATCGTATGGTGTCGTGGACGGCGGCAACACTTCTCGCGGGCGATCCGCCTTGGGAGCTCCAGGCGGAGGTGCTTGCGGAAGTGTATCGGTTCTGGGCAGAAATGAGGTCGCGTGACGACCGTCCAGGGTTGAAGGAGGTGCTGCGAATCAGGACTCTCGCCCAGCAAGCCCTGATTCGCAGGTGGCACAGGCCTGGCGACAGTGGAGGCGATTCGTCCCCACTTGAGTCGCTGGGTTACAAGAAAAGGCGGCACAGTGACCTTCAGACTGACTCAGGTACTTACTGGACATGGGTGCTTCGGTAAGTACCTGCACGGAATAGTTAGGCTGGAGGTAACGCCCTCCAGCCACGAGTGTGGTGCGCCTACGGACACGGCATGCCACACTCTGATGGAGTGTGCCGCTTGGGGGCCTCAGCGCCTTTCCCTGGCGACTATAATCGGCGGAGACCTTTCGCTGCCGAGCGTGATAAATGCCATGCTTGGTAGCGAAAGGTGCTGGATGGAGATGGTCTCTTCTGAAAGAAGTCGCAGAAGGAGGAAGGAGCGGGAGCGCGAGAAGAGTGCCTCCACTGACTCGCTTCGCCGAAGAAGACCGGAGAGAAGACGTCAGCGCTATGTGCATCTTCTCCTCCCGCCGTAGCCGGGGCTAAGGGGTCTCTATACCCCGAGAACCCTAGGACTTAGAGGCCTGCAGGAGCGGGCCAACCGTCGGGAGGACACGGTAGTATGCGCAAGCGATCTCGTTACGTCCCCCGACAAGACGGAGTGGGTACCGCTGGTTCTTAGTGGACATTCCGGCGCCTTTAGCGCCGGTGAGTCCCACATACCCTCCCAACTCATGTAAGGGAAACAAATAAATGTGTTTTTCCAGCGAAAAAAAAAGCTCTAATGTTGCGGCTGGTGGACAATATAACATTTTTTTTTTCATATAACAATATTTGACATATATATTGATTAATATTCAATTCTCGTTAATATAATACAGGTGAAAGTTGGTTTCATCGTTGCCTTTGTTCTCATTGCCATCTTGGGCACACGAATGTTTTCAGACACGAAAATTCACGTCATTGTTTAACTGATTTGTAAAATATTTTATATTTTATTTGTTCATGTAATGTAAGATAGCTGAATTATTCTGTAAAAGCAAACAAAACAGCACTATAATAATATTAGTTCCTTACATATGAAATTGGCATTTTGTTGTACTGACTTTTGATTTGAAATATTTCCTCTTTGGTTAAGAATTCCAAATTCAAATTTATAAATTCATTTAGCTGGTACATTTGAGTTTTGAAAACAGTCATTCATTTGTTTTTTCCTCATTATTTTTTTTTTTGGCGTCGCTTATACCACACAATGGAAAACATGAAATATCAGTATATTTACGAGTACGAGTTCTACCGTGGCACCAGTGCTGCAGAAACAGCTCGAAGGATTAATAATGTGTACGGTGCTGGTGACGCAACAGAAAGCACGGTACGTTTTTGGTTTCAACGTTTTTGTTCTGGAAATTTTGACATTCAGAACCAACCCCGTGGACGGCCGGAGACCAAAGTGGAAAATGAAGAATTAAAGGCTATTGTGGAAGCGGATCCATCACAAAGCACTTCAGAGATAGCTGCAGGTTTCGGAGTAAGTTATAAAACCGTATTAACCCACTTGAAGCAAATCGGGAAAGTAAAAAAACTTAAACGATGGGTACCTCGTGAATTGAGTGAATCGAACTTGCAAACACGCGTCGACTACTGTGTTACTTTGCTCAACCGACACAATAATGAAGGGATTTTAAATTGAATCATTACTTGTGATGAAAAGTGGATACTGTACGATAATCGGAAGCGCTCGTCGCAATGGCTGAACACCCAGCCAAATCCTGCCCTGAATGAAAATTGACTCAGAAAAAGTTACTCGTGAGTGTTTGGTGGACTAACGCCGGTGTCGTTCACTACAGCTTTCTAAAATCTGGCCAAATGATTACGGCAGATATTTATTGTCAGCAACTGCAAACCATGAAGGAAGAACTAGCTGCTAAACAACCGAGATTGGTCAATCGCTCTAGGCCACTGCTGCTTCACGACAACGCAAGACCACACACTGCACAACAAATAACTACTAAGTTAAATGAGCTACAATTGGAACGTCTGCGACATCCATTGTACTCCCCGGACCTTGCTCCAACAGATTAACATTTTTTCCGGAATTCGGACAACTTCTTACAAGGAAAAAAAATCAACTCCGATGCGGCAGTCTAAACCGCCTTCAAAAAGTGTATTGATTCTCGCCCCCATGGTTTTTTAGTAAAGGGATCAATGAACTACCTATGATAATGGCAAAAGTGCGTAGATAACAACGGTGCATACTTTGATTAATTAAATATATTTTACAAAAAAAAAATGACTTTATATTCCTCACGTACAAAACGCCAATTTCATATGTAAGGACCTAATATTTAACGGATAGAAATAGCTTATCGTATGTTAGCATTCAACATTTTACGAGTAGGAAGCGAAGTGAGTTCAGAATAGCAAGCAGTTTACTGAGTAATGTCGTAGGATTGAACTTGACTGCGTTGACTATTGACGTCTTTTTAAAATAGGAATATTTCTATAACTGGTTATTTTGACGATATGTAAAAAAATTAAAATAAATTCGATCTATCAACGTACGAAATTCGAAGACACGAATATATCATATAAAATATTGTTTAAAAAGTTCTAGAAGAAACGTTTTAATGAATTAAAAATAATCTTTTAATATAACGTTAATTATATAAAAAATAATTGCGATAATTAAAATTACATTTGAATATATATTTTTTTATTTATCAGTTCGTCGAAGCATGTTTTTTCGTTTATTATATTTTAATCTAAATCATTAGAAGGTATATAACTAATTAAATAAATCCAACTTTGTCAACTATAATTATTTATTGTAAATATTTTCATATTTATAATATTTCCTGACTCTGTTTTAAATAATTTATGCGTAAATGTGTTTAATTAGATTACTCGGTGTTAGTATTTTTAATTTATTATATATATTCTTAATAGTGTAAAGTAAGTATTGTAAGAAACTTTTTTTTAATTGGCTTAATAATTGGTTTTCCTTTATCGTGGAAGACGTTCCTCACGTGCTAATAACAAAATAAGTACATGAAAAATATTTTGATTTGATTTTGGTTTTGCCCGGATTGAACCCGCTTAAGTCCACGTGTTTTATTTATTGGACCTTCTCAGTACTAATTTCGAACTACTTGTACTCAATTAGAAATGTTAATTCACATAATTAGATAATCATCGGCGGCATGAGGAACACAACAATTAATACATAGCAATGGCAATTATTACCCCCATGAATGTATTTTGTAATTGTAATTGACACGTAAACCTTTAGTTATGTGATACATGACTTATGTTATAGATAAAGTTGTTTTGTATCCACATATTTATGGTATGACTGTCTCGGTTTAGTAGCTATTGTATAAGGCCGCAGACCCCACGGTCCTAGAGTCAAATTTCGGGTAGGGTCCATAAAAAAGTGTCGCTTGAGTTCGATTTAGAATTCGGTTAGGAGGACAACATTTATGAAGTTATATTTGTTTCCGTAACAGCCTGTGAATGTCCCACTGCTGGGCTAAAGGCCTCCTCTCCTCTTTTTGAGGAGAAGGTTTGGAGCTTATTCCACCACGCTGCTCCAATGCGGGTTGGTAGAATTCACGTGTGGCAGAATTTCAGTGAAATTAGACACATGCAGGTTTCCTCACGATGTTTTCCTTCACCATAAAGCACGAGATGAATTATAATCACAAATTAAGCACATGAAAATTCAGTGGTGCTTGCCCGGGTTTGAACCCACGATCATCGGTTAAGATTCACGCGTTCTTACCACAGGGCCATCTCGGCTTTTTTCACTTTGACCAAGTCATATTTGTTTATTATTATTTAAATCTATTTTTTCACGTTAGAATGAAATAAACTCGTCAAATTTCGGTCATAACGGATATTCTCAACGGTGACTTAGCTAGCACGCATAGCATTGGGGCTATTCATCTATAGTGCTGGAATACAAAGAATGTTTAGGGTTAGGATATAAACAATACGTAACATTTATGTACATTGTCAAGCCTCCAGTGGACCACAAATAGAAACCAATATAAATTATAGTTACAAAATTATAATCAGAAATCATGGAAGCCGTTAAGTCGCTTAATTAATTATTATTATGGATACATTTTGGTGTACAATGTTATGTTCCGTTGTCGTAATGTAATAGTTAAATAAGTAGGATACAAAACGTAGTTAGAAAGACACAGTAAATCATAACGCCTCCGCATTACAGGACTTTAGCCTTTAGCTTGTTCAATAGCAGTCATATACATCGCAAGAATTATTCGTAACATTTATTTTACTATGTCTGGAGGCGGGACTATGAATTGTGTTTTTCTAACGCAATAAAATCAACCTTAATCGAATTAAAATAAAGTTGAAATCCGCGTGTATCCTTTTTGACAACGGTACATATTAATGGTGAATGAGCTAGAATTACAAGACGCAACTTAGATATAATACTTCGAGATTAATTACACGAAGGATCACTACAACGGTATCTAAATTGCTTAAAACGGAGGTCTTTGATCTGTTATCGTTTTGAGATGATCTTTGAAACGATTACACTCGATCATGAAGGATACGAATTTAAAACGTAAGCGTCTTTAATAATTAAGCATTCTCATACTATTTCTCATTTTATTGTCTTGTGTATTTTATACTTTTGTTAATTTTTTTATTTGATTTTTTTATCATTTCTTGAATCGATAAAATAAATAGTAGGCATATGTTTTATTGACATAATAGATGTGACGTAATGATTCAAAAGCATTTTATTCGAACCTATTAGCATATGTTTTCAACTATCTATGTTTTGAATAATTAAAATAATTTAAATACAATAATTTAATTATGACTTAATTGTAAAAATATTTTGAAAAAATCATGTACCTTAGTCTTGTTTTTCACGTTTAACTTTAATTTAATATTATTCTGGTTTTTACTTAATTTAGCCTTAACTTTAATTTTAATTTCTATTATCGGCCCTACTTATAAATGTTGTTTAGCGGGTTTTGAGTCAAAACAATGTACACAACATTGACTCAAAACCCGCTACTTCCTTCGAATGTCAATTCAATAATGACAGAAAGAGCGAAATCAGTGTTTAACTAGCCGCTAAGCATGTTTGAAATAAGGATGTATACGTTTAGTATTATTATGCATGATGTAGAAGAATCATACGAATCATCAGTCGAAGTTCTAAATTGCTGGATAATAATAAAGCAAAAACATGGCCATCGTGTATTTGATTGAATTGTAGTTCAAAATATAAATGATCCTATCATCGGTTGAAATCATTAATAAACCAGGCATATAGTTCCAATTGTTTTTATATAATACATATTGCATAACATCAAACTCGGTCGCGTCTACTGAAATAACATAAATGAAATAACAAGGCGCCATAGCAACAAAATAACAATATACATTCTGGCCGTGCCCTTAAAGGAAAGTAACGGTATACTGTTATCATGAGATCGTCCGTGTTTCGTAATGCGATCCTTAAGTTTACAGCTTTTAGTGTTGCTTGCTCATATGACTTCGGAAATTTGCTTACGACTTAATGACGAAATACGATCCATATATTGCAGAGCCATTTGTAAACTGGTGAAAATGATCATCGAAGCATGAATATTTACTAAGGTCGGAGATTTGACTGCCTGGTTGAATAGTGGCTAGCTTATATAGCCGCAAATCTCAGGTTCAAGCAACGGGTCGGGACAACGGAATATTTTTAGGGTTTTCTGCCAAAAAAATGCTCAGTGTGTGTTGAAAAGTGTGAAGTGTGCACTCGAAATTCAAACTCTTTCTGATCGCGTCAGGCTTGTATTCAAATATGATTATGACATCGATAGAATAGACTTGTGGACTATAATATGACCCGCGTATTTAAATAGTCTCGCTTGAGAATGGCCGCCGTAGCCGAAATCGGTCAGGCGAGCATCATCATCATCATTTATTGAATGAATCACGAATTGCTTCTCATTAAAACAACTTATCAGAATTAATTTTAAGAGCTTACTTTAATAAAGTATCTTTTAATTATGATGAGAAGTAGCCTATCGTTAGACCTCAGCGGTTATGTTTTCTCTGCAATTACAGATAGCCAGAAATCACATTTTAATAGAATAACACGTTCCTCTGGTATCCGTTTATTATCTTTTCTATCTATCTTGTATCTTTTGTATCGGGTTGTTCCTAACAAGACTGTATAACATAGAACCACATTATGTAAGCCTAAAGTAGAATGGTAATTTAAATTTTTATTTAGTTTCCATATACGCACATAATTCCTTAAAAGCACTGAGTCATCTCGGCTAGATGCGTCACTGATTAAAACACTTAAATTTTTACCGATGACTGCAGGTTCGAAGGACTGCAATACTTTTTATATAAATATTTGATAAAATATATTGCGTGCATATAACTAAGAAGTTGTATATAGGTTAAAGTGCTTATCATTAATTTCAAACACGGAACAGAAACGTAATGTTTATAACGCTTATCTGAATGAGATTTCAACTCGTAAGGGAATTTAGCTTCAATGACTTGTCTTGTGATTCATTATGTTTGCTTATTGTTTATTTTAAGATTTATATATACATACACTTTAGATTATATTATTCTATATAAAAATCTAAATTTTTTGTGCATACATAAAACGAATCACGAAATAAAAATAATTATATTTAATGCGAAAAATTATATAATTTTTGTTATAAAAATTGATTTTAGATGATGGTAATAAATGGTCTCAAAATAGTCTCATTGTAATCACTAACGGTAAGCATTTTAAAACAAAAAGACTGAAAACCGCTTATAAATTAACGGTGAATGTGTATTTTTAATGACTTAATTAGTTTTTTCAATATTACATTTACACACATATTATTTATTATTAAAGCCGAGATGAACTAATGGTTAGAACGCGTGATTCTTAACCGATTATCATAGGTTCAAAACCTACTAGCAAGCACTACTGAATTTTCATGTGCTTAATTTGTGTTTATAATTCATCTCGATCTTGACGGTGAAGGAAAACATCGTAAGAAAAACCTGCATTTGTCTAATTTCACTGAAATTCTGCCACATGTGTATTCCACCAATCCGCATTGGAGCAGCATGGTGGAATAAGCTCCGAAATTTTCTTTAAAAAAGGAGAAGATGCCTCAGCCAAGCAGAGGGACATTCACAGGCTGTTACTTTATTTACATATTATTTATTAAGGGTTGATATAGTAACTGTACATATTTATAATAGTTTGATTTTATTTCTGACCTTCCTAATTTTTTTTATATACCCTCTTCTCAATGCATGCTTACAATGCTTTATAGATCCTAAAACATTTGACTAATTTTGATATATCCATTTTAGTGTTAACACATTACGAAGCTTCATAATAGCCAATGGATTGCAAACTCAAATTTGACGTCAATACTATGGAACTTGTTCTCGAAACTTTTGTATTAAACTAATTATACTTAATACCCAGAATTTTGTACGAGTGACACAATAGCTCTTAAAAATCCCTATTCGTCATTCTTTTCATTTCTAGCTGACGATCACGTTGTATGCCTACTTAGCACTTCAAATTGCGAACACGTTTCGCTCTGTCCGTCAAAAATACTTCATAATGCCAATCATTGTGCACCTAGATCATGTAAAGGAATAAACGCGAACGAGTGTCGAATAATCATTGGATAGCGTCCTGGGGACTGCGACGATTGTCCATTCAAACCACGCTCATAGTCATCAAGATGACGAGATAAGCATGATTGATCATATCATTGTTTACTAGGGTAATTTACTCTGTAAACGATTATTTTACAGCATATTACATTGATGTGGTTATTTTTACGGTTATTGGGTTACGCGTACGTTCATTGGTCACTTTGACCGTGAAATTTAAAAGAACGTTTATCGAGCGATAAGTAAAGTTAATGTAGAAAAATTAAACATTGCTGTCACACAACTACGTTGATAATAGGTATATTTTGTTTTTAAACTCATTATAATGGTTTTTTTCGATATAATTTATCAAGAAAATGGAATGTATGGGCTGTTGAAGCAATATTTATGTATATCCTTTTATCATATTTTTTATTTTTATCAACAAATTGATTATTTTGAATTAATACGTAATAAATTGTTTGACTCAAGGATATCAGGATAATATGTAAATTTTGATTAATTATGTCGAACCATTAGCCAACCAAAACGAATTTCAATCTACCCTGACACAATATAATAGAAAAAATAATAAGTAATATAAATTAAGTACAATACAGTATTTCAAACATACGGATATGAATTTAGGTGTACACATATATAGCGTAATTTTAACGATTGTGAACTTAACTGTACACCTCTATGGCATAAGTATAATTCATTACACTCCGATGAACAAATTCTCATTCAAAGATCACTGAGCTGGAAAAAGTAATATGTATTAAATGTCATAGCCCGGAGCGACATTTTCACAATTGTTTTATTATTATAATATTTATGAAACATTGTTATTATTTTTACAAATGATATAAATTACCATAAAAATCATATTTTCTAAGAAAAGTAATTTCTATAATATTTAGTAGTGTTATTTACTTATAATAACAATCAAATAGAACCTTCAAACACATTCGAATAATTTAATATATATTTTAAGTTCGTTGCGCTAATGGCACAGGCCATCGGTTTTAGATTTATTTTTTAAAAAGTACAGATAAATAAATTTTAGCAGAATACACTTGACATAATTTCGACTTAAACTGAATTCTACGCTAGTAAAGCCGCGGATTATGTTAGTAGTTAATAATTTAATTAGTACTCAAGCGTATAGGAAGTATTCTTGTATTGCATCATGTAATAATGCATCCCGATGTAGGTCGTGTTTATTTATATAACACTTCAAGCGGGTAATACTATGATGTTTAATACTTGCGATTACAGTAATGTGCCAGGTGCTTGAAGGCATATTGTTCAGGAGTCTGCTTCTAAGCCCCGGCTCTACGTAGATACGAAGATTCATAGTCCACTACATAAGGCGTTTTTTCACTATTCCATGAAAACCGATAAAACTATTTCGTACCTATGTTGTATGTGTGCTTTTAATGTAGACTGAGGGAATAATTATGGTAGTTTCAAAGTCAAAGTGATAATTTTTTATTCAATATAGAAGCGTTACACTTACATATTGATTAACATAAGTCTACCACCGGTTTGGAAATAAACACCTCAGACCTGAGAAGAACCGGCGAAAGAAACTCAGCGGGATTTTTTTTTGTTTCTCATCTTTTATAATTTCAAGTAATATACAACAATAGCAACATTATATATTAAAATTAATATATATACCGCCTGGAGGCGATCGTTTCATTCCCAAGGTGTGCAATCATTTAAAAAGTCATTGGTTGTTTTTAAATTTATTTTCTTCTGATGTATCATGTAAATATTTCGAATAAAACATACCTTACATATCATTATCGGAAAAACAAGGTATTTTTTTATAAAATATAATTATTGTAGTTTAAATCACGAAATATGTATATAATTCTAATCTACGATTAAATCCAGCTGCGGATCAAGTAAAAAAAAACCTTGGCGTTGATATTAAGTCTTATCAGGTTATTTTAGAGCACTATATATCTATATTAAAAAATCTAATCTATTCATATAACTGTTAGGGGGCGACAGTGTGTACAATATATTATGTAAATCGACTATCGTAGACATTATCTATATATACATGGAAGCCCAAATAACTGATTTCTGAATTCTTTTTCCTGTGTTCGTTAATTCGATGGATTTCATGGAATTTAAAATTCAAATTACGAATGTAATTTCTTTCTAGAATTTGACCTATATTAGCACCTATCGGCTAGTTCACAATTTCATTTCCAATGAATATTTTAAAATCAAGGTATGATTTTAGAATATAATCTGTGATGTACAAACCTAAACGGTTACCTATGAACATACCGGTGATAGCTTTGCATTTAATTAAATACTGGAACGTTATGATTCAAAAGCCTTTATGAGCCTACTTGAAAAATGAATGATTTGATTTGATCAATTAAACGATTTCTTATTTAAGCCGTGCCAATTATAATTATAACGGGCGTTTGGTGAAATTCAGAATAGTTAATATTACTGGTGGTAGGGCTTTGTGCAAGCTCGTCTGGGTAGGTACCACCCACTCATCAGATATTCTACCGCAAAACAGCAATACTTGATATTGTTGTGTTCCGGTTTGAAGGGTGAGTGAGCCAGTGTAATTCCAGGCACAAGGGACATAAAATCTTAGTTCCCAAGGTTGGTGGCGCATTGGCTATAAGCGATGGTTGACATTTCTTACAATGCCAATGTCTAAGAGCGTTTGGTGACCACTTACCATCAGGTGGCCCATATGCTCGTCCACCTTCCTATTCTATAAAAAAAAAAAAAAATTACATACTCGTACACAGTATATAGAATGATATGAATGGATGGTTTACAATTAGCCCTTTAAATACCTATTCGTCATTCTTTAATTTCATAAATATTATATGTACTAAATATTTACATACGTGGGACTTTAAAACGTGTTATACTTATTATATAAACGTTTATGCAGGGTTAAGAGTAATTTACTGCTGGATATTGTATATTGTATATTCATCTCGACTTAATAACGATAGTTATTACTAAAATTAAATAATCCAAGTAAAATAAGCCGCTATTCCGCCGGATAATTGCTTACATACTACAATTCAAGGAAACGCATTTTCGTATGATAAATTAAAAGTTTGTATATTTAGTTAGATTTTCTAACAATATGACCTTTGCCAGATTTTTTTGTAAATATTATCATTTATATTCTTAAAAATTTGTAAGTTATATATACTAGTTTGTAAGTAAATATGTATAAATGTATGTGAATGTCGACAAATTTGCGCATATGTATATATCAATATAATCGATTTCATTCATGAATGTAAGCAAAGGCATTTGAGTTTGTTGATCATGCTTATAAAAATGTCGTTGATAGACTAAGATAGACTTTTCTAAATCGATACTATATCATGAAATATTAAAATATAAATAAAAATAGTTCTTATATTTGTGAGATCAATTATATTATAAGTGTTTATAATTATTAATAAATATAAGTAATTTCTGTACGTCGAGATAATGTATGCTATTTATGGTAAATTGTTGTTGCAGCAAACACTTAAAATTACAGGGTAAGATCTTACGGCATATTCTTGTTTACTGGATGACAACATTTGGTTCAGGGCTGTCAAATTATATATTGTTACTATTTATATTTTTTTTTTTATATAAGGTAAGCATAAAAAATTCATTACTAGATTATGAGCGTAAGGGTACGGAGAGTGCAATTGTATTTTCGCATATACTTTAAAATGACGACATCGATTCAATAAATCCGACTACGCATAACCCGCTTCATTTAGGACAAACGGTTATTTCTTTAAGATTCGTTTTAAGTTTGATCAAAACTGACAAATATGAAACGGGTTTTAGTCGAAAAAAACAGAATACATGAAATATCAATTTAGTGTCTAAAAATAAATCGAATGTATACTGTGTTTGATAGTTGTGGCGAGAAGTCTGTAATACGTGAATCAATTGCTGGCTAGACGTAGAAATCAAGCAGTTCAATGTCACGTGGAATTGGCCCTTGTCCAGTTGTTTCCATGGATTCGACGACGGTCTACGTAACTGACAATATTAACTTAGAGATTCCGTTTTGTATTATGCCTGACTATGAAATGATGATGAATCATAGATGCACGATTGCTGTGCGATGTGCGACAAAATAATGGGACTTTCTTATCTGACAACCGCGTTATGCACGTGCGATCCGAAATTGACCAGATACACATTTTAACTTCGTCTTGAGAATATTGGCTTGATGAGCCGAGATGGCCCAGTGGTAAGAACGCGGGAATCCTAACCGATGATCGTGGGTTCAAACCCGGGCAAGCACTACTGAATTTTCATGTGCTTAATTTGCGATTATAATTCATCTCGTGCTTTACGGTGAAGGAAAACATCGTGAGGAAACCTGCATGTGTCTAATTTCACTGAAATTCTGCCACATGTGTATTCCACCAACCCGCATTGGAGCAGCGTGGTGGAATAAGCTCCAAACCTTCTCCTCAAAAAGAGGAGGGGAGGCCTTTAGCCCAGCAGTGGGACATTCACAGGCTGTTACGGTTACGGATCGTAATTCGATAGACAAAATTAAAGTGATATGTTTTTACGTACAATATTTTATTTACTTATATTTTTTTAAAAGAGTAACACTAACCCAGCGTTTGAATAATTTTCATTTGAAACTTAATTTATTAACGCAATAGAAGACACCACACTTGTAAAACAATACATAGCCTAGTTCGGTTATTTACAAAATTACTTGGAATATTTGCATAATAACGTCATTCTGAGCTGTGGACCCGTTACCGCAACTTGAATTTACTATGCATATTGAGATTAAATGACTGCAAAAATGTATGTACGTGACACGATTAATAGATAAATCCTAGCTTCTAGAGAACAGGAAAACGGTTATTTGGTGTCCTTTACCTATTATATGTTCTTCGAAATTCAAGTTTCTATACGCATAGTTGAATTCTTATTACGTTCTAAAAATGCAGAATTTCGTTATAAAGTTATTTAGGTATTATTTATAAAATAAGTACTTACTATATATAATGCTAACATGATAGGTCTTACTTTACTTAAAATTCCAAAAAAATACAAAATAAGGTCCCTTCTTTGCAATACAATATAACATTTTTGAATGCGACAGACAGTTTGATGTAACTTTAGTGAATATTTTATATACATTTGTTCTTTCACTTATTTGTGTTTTTCCTAAATATACAATAATCAAGTAGGCAATTTACATTCTATGCTACAACGCAATTTCAAGGCAAATCTTTGCCGAAAACTTTTTTCAAACAAGCAATACATTAAAAGACACGCACGAAATCGTTTAGATATCGAATCCACGCGAATCAGCGCGAATGTGATCTGTGTTAGAATTTAAAAAAAAAAACGTTTGTAGCATGTGCACGTGCGATTTCTGTGAATGATTTAAACCGACAACGAATTATAAATAACAAGTTTAACAAAAAATTTTTTATTACTTATTTAATATTCTAGTGTAGTTAGAATTCCAAAATTGTGTCGAAGTTGTTGTAACAAGTTAGTTATATGTTTTTTAACAAGCACATACATTTAAAAATAAAATTTGTTTTGCATTTTAAAATGCTTGCATATTTTATAAGCATTTAAAAAACTTAGGAAAGCAGAGGGTCTAATGAGCTATCAGGTGAAATTGAGTCATAGGTTTATAACGTAAGAATTTCAACTTTAATGGGTGTTGAATGGGGTAACTTTGTATGGATACGAAATCGAGGCGGGCAACTAGTATTAGTATATAATTATTACTATTGAGGAAAATATTTGCAAATGATTCATTCATACAACTCGAGTAAGTCAGAGCTTCCTTCATATTCATTAATTTTAAACAAATAAATGCAATTGCTCAATGATTTCAATTGTTTTAATTGTCATACTTGGAAGAATGAATAAGATTGATGCAAATGTATATTATGTAAGTTGTTATGAATGGAATACAGAGTCGAAATATACCTATTATATCCTATTGTTATGTAGAGGTTATCAAGAATCATGAACAATGAGTTATCAGGGAGAGTGATTCAGAGTCTCAAGTCTACTAGTCCAATGAAGGTGGACAAATTATTTAACATACGAATCGTATCCCCGACAAACTTTGAACTTTGAATTTTTGAATGTCGTATTTAGATAAAAGTTCGTTCTTGTGTTGAGATAAAAGTTTGACGTACGTCTCTTTGTCTGTTTTACTCTTAGTTGGACACAATAAGTTTTGTCATTAATGTATTGTTAAAAATACTAACTTTATTTAAGTTATACGTTGTTGACGACAGGATTTTTTTTACATTGTATATTGACCCAAAACAACCAACCTTATAATAGACGTTAAAATAAATATTACTTACAGTTCAAATAGTACGCTTTCCAAAACTTAAGGGCTTCTAACATACATGCGTATTGAGTAATCAAATATTTAAAATCGACATAAACCGATTATTTGCATATGCTAATTACGTTTAAATAAAATACACTACAAAAGGTACAATTATTCGAAAACCGTTATTCACATCGATGTAACCGTATACTAAAATCGTTTCTAGTATTCGATTATTTTATTTAAATTCAAAGGGACCAATCGTGATATACGATTACTAAACAGTACAGCTAAACCTATGATGATAATCGGCAAAGGTTGGCATTTTGTCTTACTAGGTACTTACTTGCGGTTTGTTTTGTTTGCTCACTTGGTTCACACATGTTATATTATGGTATTTTTAAGGTGTTTGGTTTTCCGTCGGTTGAGAACCATAAAGTGTATATATGGTAAGCCATATTACTTAACCTCATCTCATTATATTGTTTTTTATTGTAATCGGAAGGTAGACTGGCAAATGAGTTACCTGATGGTAAGTGTTCACCATCGCCCATAGGAACTGGCTCTATAAGAAGTATTAACCATCCATTACATCGCCAATGCGCCTTACTTTGGGAAGTAATGACACTGGTTCGCTCTTTAAACCGGAACATAACAATACTAAGTTTTGCTATTTGAATATTGGTGGTACCTACCAAAATGGGTTAGCACAAAGCAAAACAATAACAAGTTGTACAAATATGGCGATTTGACATCATTGTCTTTTTTACGGTTAAAGATGACCAGTGAGGATTAATATTTTATTATCTGCTTAAATGTAGATATCTGAATCGTCAGTGCTACACCCACTTAGCCGCATTTTTATACGATAAGAAACTAATAATCAACATTAGGGCTCTACAATAGTAGTTCTTTTAAATCTAATTAACTTTAATAAGCGTTACTTTAAATATTTACAATATAATTTTGTATTGTAATTTCAAGGTGAAGATGTATCATTAAAATATAAGCCTTAACGTTTTCATAATAGGCGTATAATCGGTACAACTAAACTGTACTTCAGCCAGTGACACAGTCTATAGTCGGCCAGTTCAACAAGCGAGTGTGATAATGCTTACAAGAACTCCGAACTTGCTACCGACGACGTAATTGTTTTTTACATAATGTAATGTTTTAAGGATGTATTTGTCAGTTTCTTTATTCTACGATATCTTTTAAATAACTGAATCGATGACTGAAAGATTTTAGAGATATAGAATCCTTACATGATCCCGAGTATTACATATTGTATATAGTATTACAGTATATTGGCTATATTTTTTTATAAAATTTAAATGTTTAGTTCGTTTTTTGGCAGGGCAGTCGTGTTTTTTAATTGTTGACATCATATTAATTACTTTTTATTGCCATTATTATGTTATATTGAAAAATAAGTACATCTACTCATTGTTTTATAGCTCAACAGATTAAGCTAAAATTTTACACACACTGTTTTGTCCAAGATCGGGATAGTCAGCGTTTTATGGCTTTCGTCCAGCAGTGGACGGCGAAAGGCTGAAAAAACCACTGTTTTGGCATTTTGTGAACATTGTCTCAATTGTAACTTGTTTTTATTTAATACATATAAATTAAAATCTTGTTTTTTTTTTTTTAAATTATTTTCGACCTTTGGGTGTGTATTCTATACAGTGACGTTTGTGTGTGGATAAAGTAACATAGCCGAATTAAAGGCTGTGAACCGATAGCCGTGTGTAGGCTTAACGTCCACTCTCGCATGACGTAACGTTTCTAGGTCAGGGTCCAACGTAGGCTGCTGAGATGTCGACTAAAATTACGGTAAGGTTTCAAAGATTTATCAATATTAAGTACCGCTCTGACGACATTTTGCTTTGTATTTAATATGTAGATAACGTGCCAAGTAAATATAATATTAATATCCTGGGACAAAATTAAAGCGATTAATAGATCTTAAAAATTCAGTTTTATTGTTTTATTAACTTTTAAACCAATGTAATAAGATACAGTAGTAGCGTGTCAATTATGAAAAGCAAAAAACTGTTCGTTTCACCCGTTACCCGTTTATCATACATTGATAGTGTCTCATGAAGCTTATTAATATTTATCAAAACCCAGTTTAACCAGTTCTTTGACTGGATATAATATATAATCGATGGGTAATCAATTTAAAATCAATCTGTCAAGACAGACCCGTTACAATATTTGTATAATTATATAAAATTGGGCTACCGATTTTGTGTGTATATATGTAATACTTTACTGGTAACAAAAATATGACATTAAATATCATTTAAACAATATTATTTAAAAATGTTTTGGTTTATTATATACAAAAAACCGAGATAGTGGTAAGAACGCGTGAATCTTAACTGATGATCGCGGGTTCAAACCCGGGCAAGCTCTAAAGAATTTTCATGTGCTAAATTTGTTATTATAAATTCGTGCTTTGTAAACATGCATGTGTCTAATTTTACTGAAATTCTGCCACATGTGCATTCCACCAACCCGCATTGGAGCAGCGTGGTGGAATAAGCTCCAAAAACCGTCTCCTCAAAAAGGGAGAGGAGGCCTTAGCCCAGTAATAGGACACTCACAGGCTTTTACTGTTATTATTATACAGGTCTATTATAATTCAGTTTATATTAAATACCTACACGACCAAGTAAAATAAATGATATTTTAGTAATACAGAATTATTTGTAAACGCTGACCAAAACAGTCGGCTTCTAGTTATAGACTATATTTTTGGTTTAAAACCAGTTCCACTTATCAACGGCTTAAAATGATTATTTAAATTGACTTAATTTGTTGTCCTCTCTATTTATTTATTTTTCTTCCTCTCTTTACAAGTATGGACGGAGTTTATTACTTTCATATTTTTTACAAGCTTTTATTTAACAATGTTTGTTAAATTTTACGTGATTGTTCGATCGAGTTGCGATGACAACATAGCTTCAGATAACTTAGTTGGTCAACATCATTGTTTTTAAAAATGTTTTCTTATTATAAATTTTATCATTTATAAATTTTGAACCAACGCTACTTTGATTTGCACGCAAAATTTAAACAGTACACTTTATTAACGTTATCTGAGCGAAACAAGCGCCGTTTAACTTTGTTAACATAACATATCTTAGTCATAAATGTAAGTTACAGGAACGATTAGTTAAACATGTCAGAGCATGTTATATTATACTATTATAGAAAAATAATTGTGTCTCTTATATCACTGTTTGATCTTGCTCAGCGATGACAGCATTGATAAATCGTCAGGTGACGAGAGGTGATGTCACGTTGACGATAAGATGAAATTCCACGTTAATAGCTTAGAGGGACAATTAAATGATATAGTTACGTAACACGACTTCCGAATAGCTTAAAACAATGAAGCTATAACTTGAATTCGTAATTAATGGAAGTTTAATTGTGATAATACAAACAACTTTATAATTAATATAGCGAATAACTTAAATATACCTACAACTAAGTAAACATACTTATTGTAGGAATTAATACGATATTTGTAATGTAGAACATATTATGTGCTTGAGAATTTAATAAATTAGATATTTATTGTATGAAAAATACAGTAACGAGGTACTTAATTCCTCAGATAACGTTAAAGATATGAAAAATATTCTCATTTATTATATACTTTGGTATGTCATACGGAAACATAATTTTCTACAGACATAATAAATGAAAAAGAACAAAAACTAGTCTCTTACAAATTACAAGAGAAACTGTAATAAGTATTTTATCAGAGTCTGTAGTTGCTTTGGGACCAATTAGTCGCTATAATAATAAAATTCTCGAGCGAATTTCAATTAAAAATCTGTCAAGGCTACATGAAAAAAAGTATAAGCGCATTTATAAAACGAAAAACGAGGTACGTAGCTGCAGTGACCATTGTAAGTATTATTAGGATGGTAATTAAAGTTGATGGCAGTAGGGGTCCGGGCAGACCGTCTGCGTACCGCCTACCAGCTGTTGTATTGCAAATCGTTAATACTTTTGATTGTTGTATTTCACATAAATAAATATTCACAATGTATTTATATATATAATATACTGACATGTAAGACCTAAAGTCAGAGACTTTATTGATTAATCGATTGACTTATTTCTGTTTTTGGACAATATGGGTTGAAGTCAATTATCACCGTTTTTTTAAGTTTCATTGAGAAATCAAATAAATAAAGGAAGGAAGAAAATATTGAGTTTCATTTTCTTAATATTCTCAACGTGTTATTTCTAGTTATCTATATTTTTTATGGTTTTTATTCTATTTGTCTTAATGAACTTACTTCAAAATAAAGTGTTAATGATATTGACAACTATTTCAATACTTTGTATTTAATAAGACAAACATTTTATCATCATCATATTCAGCCAACATTAATCCTCTGCTGGACATAGCTCTCCTCACAGGCGCGCCAATTCTCCCGGTCCCTCAAAAGACAAACATTTAATTAAAAATTATTATGAACAAATATTACAGTATGTAAATTTTAAACATGTTTATTTGCTTCAAATTGATGTATCTGCTGCATAATATTTAATCAAATATTCAAAATTAGTAAGTAACAGCCTGTAAATGTCCCACTGCTGGGCTAAGGCCTCGTCTCCCTTGTTGAGGAGAAGGTTTGGAGCTTATTCCACCACGCTGCTCCAATGCGGGTTGGTGGAATACACATGTGGCAGAATTTCAATGAAATTAGACACATGCAGGTTTCCTCGCGATGTTTTCCTTCACCGAAAAGCACAAGATGAATTATAAACAGAAATTAAGCACATGAAAATTCAGAGGTGCTTGCCCGGGTTTGAACCCACGTTCATCGGTTAAGATTCACGCGTTCTTACCACTGGGCCATCTCGACTTTATATTATTAAATATTAAAAATTGCTGGTTTATATTTGTAATATGTATAGAGATGTGTGCAAGCTCGTTTGGGTAGGTACAACCAACTCGTCAGATATTCTACCGCGAAACAGCAGTACTTGGTATTGTTGTGTTCCGGTTAGAAGGGTGAGTGAGCCAGTGTAATTAAAAACACAAGGGACATATATACATAATGTAAATTTCCTAATAATAGACTAAAAGAGATGACGTAATATGTAACGGCAATCACAGTTTTGATGGTCACATGGTGTCACCGCGCTAAATCTGACAATTGAATCATTTTTGACATGTTGTTGTAATTTGACTGATGATAAGTGGTATAAAATACCTTTAGGCATAATAATATCACACTGTTGACATCTTTGAATATTTTTATTTTAGGGTTCTGTATATCAATATTTTATACAAAATAAAACTAGCTACCCGTCCCGGCTTAACGCGTTTTATTATACCCATATTAACATAATTAATATTACATAAAAATTTCTATTGTAGTACATAACTGTATTGGTCGATAGGATGCAGGTCACTAATGTTCCAGTCTCCATAAATTTTACCAAAATCTTTTTTTTTTTTATATTCGCCGGGAGGGCAAATGACTCTACTCCACCTCATGGTAAGTGGTAGTAGAGTCCAAACGCGACGACGGCCAGTACAGACGGGAAAAACGTTCCTTCGCCTTGCCGGCCCGCAAGATGCCTTTTCACGCCTCGTTTGAAGGAACCCGGGTTGTAAGAGGAGGGGAACACGTGAGCTGGTAAGGAATTCCATTTTTTGGAAGTGCGACAAAGAAAGGAGTTGCCAAATTTCTTTGTTCGCGATGGAATTGATGTCACAGTAAGGCGGTGACATCGAGAACCAGCTCGCGTGGACTTAAGAAGGAAGGGGGAAGCAGGAATTAGAGAGAATAATTCCTCAGAGCACTCGCCGTGATACAGTCGATAGAAAGCGCTCAGTGCTGCTATCTCACGACGCAATTGTAAAGGTTCAAGGGTGTTTGTGACCTTTACGTCGCCAATAATGCGTACGGCACGTCGCTGCAACCGGTCCAAGGCCTCCAGTAGGTACTTAGCGGAGCCATCCCAAAGGTGCGAGCAATATTCCACGCAAGACTGTACCTGTGTTTTGTACAGCAGGCACAGTTGTTGTGGCGTGAAAAAACGCCGCACCTTGTTCAGAACGCCGAGTTTCCGTGAAGCTGTTTTTATAACAGCCTCGATGTAATCCCTTGGACTAAGGTCGCAGCGAACGTCAATCCCCAGCATGGCGATTTTGCTTTGTATCACCAGCGGAGTACCTGTGTTTTCATAGCATTAAACTCAACAAGATTATCAGAGCCCCATTTGGCGATGAGCTCTAACGTCCTATCGAGTTCAATGACAAGATTCTTCCGCCTCTCCTCAATTTCCGCTCGCCCAGCCACTGCGCGTCCGTGGTATCCACCATGCACTGTACTATCGTCTGCATAGCAATGTATGTTCCCAAGAAAGAGCATATCATTGATATGCAAAAGAAAGAGTGTGGGAGATAGCACAGATCCCTGGGGGACCCCAGCATTCACTACATAGAATTGTGAAGCGCAACCATCAACTAAAACACGAAGGCTACGCTTGTGTAGGAAGCTGGCAATCCAGGTGCATAGCTGAGCAGGCAGACCATATGCCGGCAGCTTGGAGAGAAGACTTCTGTGCCAGACCCTGTCGAAAGCCTTGGAGATATCGAGGCTGACAACCAACGATTCTCCATGCTTGTCGATAGCTTCACCCCAGAGGTGCGTTACGTACGCTAGAAGATCACCTGTGGACCGTTTTGGTCGAAACCCGTACTGACGATCATTAATTAGACAGTGATCTTCTAGGTAATGGATCAGTTGGTTGTTTAAAATCCGTTCCATCACCTTACAAAGTACTGAGGTGATAGCTATTGGCCGATAATTTGCCGGGTCAGACCGATCCCCTTTTTTGGGAACCGCTTGCACATTAGCTCTTCTCCAAGCCTCCGGCACACTTCCCGAAGAGAGAGAAAGTTGGAACAGGCGCGTTAACACAGGAGACAGCTCCGCTGCGCACTTCTTCAGCACTATGGCTGGTATTCCATCGGGACTGCTAGCTTTCCGTACATCAAGTGATTGCAGCTCCGCACGCACATCACGTTGCCTGATTTTAATGTCAGGCATCGTATGGCCACATGCAGGTTTTGTAGGTGGCAGTGCACTACAATCATCGATGACGGAATTGTCGGCAAAGAGTTTAGCCAGGAGATCAGCTTGCTCTTGCGGACTGTGAGCTAGTGATCCGTCCGGATTTCTGAGCGGTGGC
Source organism: Nymphalis io (assembly GCF_905147045.1). Taxonomy (NCBI): domain Eukaryota; kingdom Metazoa; phylum Arthropoda; class Insecta; order Lepidoptera; family Nymphalidae; genus Nymphalis; species Nymphalis io. The sequence goes on along the minus strand of NC_065892.1, from coordinate 12,600,052 downwards.
AGCGAAGGTTGGCAGAAATTGTTTTGCACAGACTTGGTCAGACGCCAGAAGCTACGGGAGCCCCTAGGATGAGAAACAAGGTCATGATCAATCTGTACAATGCGCTGTGCATCCGCTCTCGTGTATGCCTTTCTACAGGACTTGGAATTTTTATTATAGTTTGCTTTCAGTGAGTCAATGTTAGATGCCCCGTTAATTCAGCCGTTGATCCACTTGCGATATGCCGCCTGCTTAGATGATACAGCATCGGCACATTCACGAGTGAACCAACGGTTACGCGTACTCCTACTGACGAGATCTGAGCTAGGAATGTAGTATTCCATTCCCAACATGATCTCGCCACCAACAGCAGCGGCACCAGCTGTCGGGTCATTCCCACTGAAGCAACGTTCCTTCCAAGGGACCGACGCATAGTATTCGCGCATACCGTCCCAATCCGCCGACTTATAGTGCCAAACGCGACGTTTGCATACCGCTAGTGGCGGCAGCTTGGCCTGTGGCACTCTGGTAGAAATAAGGCTGTGATCCGAAGAGCCAAGAGGAGCCTGAACCTGATATTCCACCGGGTGAGAAGTCAGCAGAAGGTCCAGTAGAGAAGGTGCTTGCCCATCAATGTCTGGGATCCTGGTGGGCTGATCAACCAGTTGGGTCAAGTCATGTGTGAGAGCAAAAGCATGAGCAGTCCTTCCAGCGTGGTCAGTTTTGAGGGATTTCAACCAGGATTCGTGGTGAGCATTAAAATCCCCCAAAAACACCAATTCCGCGTTAGGAAATTGCTCTTACGCAGCATCTGCCACCCGACTAAGATAGTCAAATAATCGGCTTGTCTCCAAGTCACCATTGTGGGATCTGTAGAGGCACACGTAGACTCGGCTCTGACGAACCAGGTCCACACGTACCACCAACATGGAGAAGGAGGGGTCCTCCAAGCAGCGCAGTCGGTGACAGCAAACATCCGTCCTGACGAACAAGCATACTCCGGCTTTCGCTTTGAAAGATTCTTCAAGCGTGTAGCCGGGATAATTAAGGTAGCTGGTATCGGCAGGACGGAGTATTTGTGTCTCCGTGAGAAACAACATTGTTGGCCGTGCTGTCTCGAGATGGTGGTGGACAGCGTTGAGGTTAGTGTGGAGTCCTCGGATGTTAGAGAACTGGACCTCAAACAGCGAGGGTATAGTGGGGGTGTGCACCACTGTACGACCGTTATTTCTGTTTTGTTGCGCCATTTGGGAAAAATAAAATGGAAAAGAGACGTGAAGCGAGCGATGTATTGCCACGTTAGGGATGGGCAAAGTGTGGAGGCGTGTTTCCCCAAGTGGTTGCCAAAAGGAAAAATACACTGACCCGCCGGACGGAAGGGCCCCCGAATCCCCCCGGAAGTGGCCGCCGGGACCCCACCTACCGGTCACCAACCGGCACGACGGTCCACCCCGAGATTATGCGTGGCCTGGTGGGGCAGCCTCACGAGCTGGTTAGGCACGCTCGGGCCCCTGTACTATGCCACGGGCGGCCAGCGGAACAGCCGTTTCTTCGGGTCTCCCTGTCCGGCAGGTCAATACAGTTTCCCCCGGCATTGGTTCAACAGCCGTCTCCATTAGACCAACACCCATCGCGGCAATACTCGCTCGGGCTCTGGCTGTACGCTGGCTGACCTCGAAACGCGGCTGCAAGCCACTTCACGAGTTTTTCACCATGCGTATGGTGGTAACAAGCCAGGCGGATGTTAGCATCCTACTACCAGATGAGCAGATGGTCGCTCAGATATCCCTTAGTCGCCTCTTACGACACCCATGGGAAAGAGAGGGGCAGTGAAATGTATTCTTTCTCCGTCACTGCACGGATCGAGCACGGATCTGCAACATTCATCATCATATTTCAGCTACTTTACACAATACTTTAATTATTATACACCTAAACATTCCTTATGAATTATTCCGTCTAGTGGTGAAAGCCGTATGATATGCATTTAGTAGTTTTTGAGTTTATCCCGTCCAAACAGACAGACATACGCGTCTAGAGGACTTTGATTTATAGTACGAAGTGATAAATAAATGTAAGCAAATATTGATGATTTTTGCTTACTACTAAATGAATTATAAAGTAAACTGACAGTGAATGTCACACTGGCTGGGATAAGGCATCGGGCGGACGCGTTACTTATACTTAATTAAAATGATTTTATTTCTAATTGCATAACATATTTTATACAAATATTTCCTTTGTTGTCTATATAATTATAAAGGCAATAAAATAACTGTTTAATTAAAGAATATTTCTTACAAAACAATGTCTCGCTTGACTAATATTAACTTTTGTGTCATAAGTTCAACAGAGCTAATCTCCTTGAAAGATGTTAAAAAGGTGTGTTCGAGCCATGCTTTGCTAAAAGGACAGAGTTCGTGGGACGACGCGTAGGACATTGATAGATTATTTTAATTACGTATCTTTATCATATTTGTTTTTTTTTCAAGGATTTACGTTTGTTTATTTATTTACTTTACGATTAAAGTATAAGCAATAATTACTTTTATACTTGGAACAATCAAATTATGTTAATTAATAATTAAATAGTTTTATTTCTTAATAACTTTGTATTGAGTTATTTTTGTTTGTTTTTTTTTTTTCGTGTTATTGCGGTTTCAGCTCACAATTCCACAAATTCTGATTGAAAGTGAATATTAGCCTAAAGCTGTGTAATCTAATGTATGAACTGTTTTTAAAAAATTTAAAAAATCGACACGCTTTTCAACATTAAAAAAATAACATAAAAAATTCTAATTGTTAAGTGATACATGATGCAATTAAGCGATTATACAATGTACAAAGATAGATTTCATTTGTATGGAGTGTGTTTATGAATAAACGAATATAAAATTATGTTTTCAATATAAATAATATATTTGTTATATATAAAGTCAAGTAGCGGTCTGTGAAGTGTCACTGCTGGGATATTCTCCCTTTTAGGAAAAGGAGATATATAACTATTATGTAATTTTGATACATAACAAAATACTTACAAGTAAGTCACAGCCTGTAAATGTCCCACTGCTGGGCTAAGGCCTCCTTTCCCTTTTTTGAGGAGAAGGTTTGGAGCTTATTCAACCACGCTGCTCCAATGCGGGTTGGTGGAATACACATGTGACAGAATTTCGATGAAATTAGACACATGTAGGTTTCCTCACGATGTTTTCCTTCACCGAAAAGCACGAGATGAATTATAAACAGAAATTAAGCACATGAAAATTCAGAGGTGCTTGCCCGGGTTTGAACCCAAGTTCATCGGTTAAGATTCACGCGTTCTTACCACTGGGCCATCTCGACTTATATACTATTATTATTTCACTGACATATACTCAAAGCATTTTTACGTGTAATATCAGAATATAATATAATTATGATTGTCTAAGGAATCACTAATGTCTTAAAATTATGAAATAAATGTTTAATGTGTTATATATTTTTTCCATAGTCATAGTAAAAAGTGTCACTTCGTAGCTTGTCGTATGAAGCCTGCAAGTATATATTGACACAGATGCATCGTTTGTTATTTAGAATCAGTTAAATAAAAATGTTACGGTTCGTTATACAATAGTGTTTGTGTTCAATATGATTTAGTTCTTGGCGTTTAGAATTTGGAATTCGTATCCAATCGCTGTCGTTATGTTGGTAACTGTTAGTATTTTAACCCGTGTTTGTCCATTACATAGTATTATACTAAACAATGCACACGCATCGGTGTTGCCATTTAAAATAACATGTCCTATTTATTTTAAGTTTAAATAAAATAAATTAAGTTAAACATGATTCATAACCTATAAATAATCTTAGTAATTAATATTACGTTGTATTTCATTTCAATTTAGATGTGTACATATATTCTACGAAAACACAAACTTTGATATCTGAAAATCGATATCCATTTGATAAGATTATGTTACGTATATTGTCAGATAATATAAAGTAGTGACTTAATTTCCATGTCAGTAATTTTAGTAAATACACCCATACACAAACACACGCAGCAAACACATGTAAATTAGCAGCTTTTTTAAATAGTGTATAAACATATTTAAAACAAAAGTTATTGTTTATGATGTTATTCATTAATGTTTTACACGAAAGCTGTTATGCGGTCATTTGGATACAATATAATAGTGCATGCTGTTTTTGCCTTAATATTATTGTACATTGTCTTTCTTATATACATATCTGGATATTTATTTTTATTAAATAGAATACATATTTAATCGCCAAAAAATATTTTTCCATTTACCGAACAAACAATTTCGTTACCCATATCAACGGTTCAATTGTTCCTATGCAGTTATTTTCATTTCTTTATAATATCAATATTAATATGCTTTTCAACACTTCATGAATCATAAATGCATTAAGTGTGTATATATAAATTATGTGTTTTTAAGAGTGTCATAAACGTTTAAGTGATATTTCGCTATAAAAGTCCTCTCGTGATTATCTACGTGATGTGTGCTATCATAAATCGTTTGACACCATTCAAAGCACGACCCCTGTTGCTGTATGGTACAAACTGTAAGTTTCTAGAAAGAAAAAATACGATACTTTAATAGTATATAATTAACAATAGTATATAGTGATTAATGTTATATATAATAATATATGTATATAAAACTATTTATATAATATGTACTGTATATTGTATAGCCTTGTCTTTGTTCTCTTATTTCCACCTAAAGATGACATTTTTACTGACAAGATGGACTCAATTCTATTGAGATTTTTATTTAGAACTGATGTCAATATGATAGATATGACATAAAATAACAGTGTTAAGAATATTCATGTGTCAAATTTACGACATATATCTTCAGAATATTAAAGGCTGATGAATGACTGGACAGATAAAGTAATGATAATAAGCTACATACTATTTTTAAATATTACGTACTATTATAGTTCGTAGTTTCAAGTACTGTTTTAAGTTATTTAGGCTGACGCTTAAGCATTAGACCAATCAGCTTTCCGAAAACGTTTTCCCAAACTGATGTCACCAGGCCTTGAAGATGCATCCTTTATTGAATATGAGTAATAAACTAGCACCATTTCGGTTAACAATGCCGTCGTGACCTCCTACCACCTGCACTTGAGACTTGCACCCGATTACCGAATACGGTCATCCGTTTAATAGCTTTCGTGTAGCTGTTATGGTGATACGATCAGCTGTGCAAATTTTGTAAATGTATTTAATATGTAAATGAATACAATGCAACTAGCATTGAAAAAGTGCCCAGCAACCTGCAGTAGGGTAGCGCGATGACGTCACGGTAGCATGCGAAAGCGATCCCGTGGCGCTCCTCGTTAAGACAGAAAGGGTACCGCTGGTTTTTTAGTGGGTATTCCAATGTTCGGGGAGCCTTGGACACCGGCGAGCCCACATATCCCCCCAATGTTCCCGTGGGGAAAACGCGTAAAGCGTTTTTCCAGCGAAAAAAAAGGGTAGTGTGATGGAATAAGCTTCAAAAACCTTAAGTAAAGAAGGACCTTGTTTAGCAATGGGGAATTTACTTTTTACATATGTATACGTACACTGGCCTCCAAAAAAATCGACCCACCTACATTTTTTGTAAAAAAGCTATCGTATGGTTTTAAACTACCACATATTTATATTTTTAAGATTGATAATGTAAAAATGCAATTGTAGGATTGTACAAAAACAGAAATAGTGCGCAAAAAATAGGTTTTTAGGTAAATATGTGACAAAACACGAAAACACAAAATTTTACGCAATTTTATTTTTTTGTGTACAAAACGATTATGCCGTTTGTTTTTAAATTTGGGTGCCTAAATCTTACTTTAATAGGGAGTGTTTCCTCCTCTTGACCTAATCACTGCCTGCATACGCCTATTAAGTGACCTGATTAGCTTTTTAATGTCTTCCTGTGGGATCCGTTGCCATTCTTCAGTTAGGGCAGCTTCCAGTTGATTCAGGGTTTCTGGAATTGGATTTCGTGCTCGAACCGTACGTTTTAGCTGGTCCCAGAGGTGCTCTATCGGGTTTAAGTCCGGACTATTGGCTGGCCACTGCATAACTGGAATTTCGACTTCCCTGAGATAGTCTTTAACAATTCTAGCGACGTGAGGTCGTGCGTTGTCGTGCATAAGTTGGAAATTATCCCCAATATATCCAGCGTAAGGCATCACATGAGGCTCCAGAATGTCCGTTATGTAAGTTTCAGCATTAACAGCACGATTACGGAAAAAAACCAGCTCTGTGCGTCCCGTCAAAGAAATACCTCCCCAAAACATTGTAGAGCCTCCACCAAATCGGACTGTTTCTCGAATGCAACACTGAGAGTAGCGTTCTCCTGGCCTTCGCATGACGTTACGTAGTCCATCAGAGCCTACTAGAGACATTCGGCTTTCATCACTGAACAATACTGTCTCCCATTGGTCCAGTGTCCAATCGACGTGCTGCCTAGCAAATTGTAGTCTTGCTTGTCGATGGGATGCTGTGAGTTTTGGTCCTGTTGCTGGCTTGTGAGGGGTTAAGTTTTGCTCTCGAAGTCTTCTTCTTACAGTATTTTCACTTACAGACACTCCACGACTTTCTCGGAGTCTACCTTGAACGTCAACAGCCGAAAGATGTCGGTTTCTTAAAGACGTCAAACCAATAAAACGGTCATCGGTCGGGTTCGTGACACGCCCCCTGCCAGATCCTGGTCTCCGGCGATACTCCTCAGTCTCCAAGTAGCGTTTGTACACTCTTCGCACCGCTGAACGACTTAATTTTAGTGTTCTAGCCACATTTCGCTGACTTAACCCCTCATGAATAAGAGCTACGACTTGAGCAGCTTCTGCTTCAGTAGTATCCATTTTTTATGTTTAAACTTATAAAAATTATTGTTTTAACAAAGTTTCATACACTTAATCAATAATAAACATCGAACCGAGATGACTCCGCGTTAAGAACTGGAAATAAACTAACCATGCACTTTGTGCACAAAGTAACGTTTTCTTATCAATACTTTAAAAATATTCCAAATATCCTCAATAACACTTACAACTCCTCCAAATCAATATCAAGTGGGTAGTAAAATGTTAAATGTATGTCCCATAAGTAAAACAATCCACCTAGGTCGTCGCATAGTTAAGATAACAACTTTGTAAGTAAAAAAATACGGGTGGGTCGATTTTTTTGGCGGCCAGTGTAGTAAGCACATAATCGAGTTGCATAATGAATATTTTATATAATGTTTAATGTTTATAAGCATTTACTTTGGGATTTTTCGTATAACTTATAAATTAAACAATATAATCAAATATATATCATTTTTACGAGCTCGTAATACTTTATGACTAAATTTGATAAAGCTTATTTAACATAATTATCATATAGTAACTATCAGTAATTTATATTAAAAATATAATTATAAAAGATTATATCCGCCTGAACTCTTTTGCTGTCAGAAGTTATCAATTTCATCGATGGATTTTTAGTGCCTAGTGTCAGACGAACATAAACAACTTGTGTTGTATTGGAAAGTTATTTATGTTTTTGAATTACTATATTATAACCATATTCATTGCAATTTTGGAACACTCTAGATAAGAATAGAAATTTCATCGGAGTTCCATATGAAAAAAATACATCGACTTTTTATAAAATTATCTGTTTTTATACAATTTTCTTAATTAAACTTTACAACAAATATTATTTCCATGTGGCAGCCACATGTTTTATCAGCTTTTTACCTTCATTTCATACAGTCAGTAGCTTTTTTGTAGGACATGTTTACCGTTTTCCAACAGGATCCCAAAAAGTGTTCAAATTTCCTCTGTTGCTATATTTAAAAAAATATATAAAGGTAAAAGGAAAGGAAGAAATCGATGACAGCACAGCTTGAGAATAAAACAATCAGATCCTGTCTATTTCTTTATTATATTGAAATTGTTGTAAGCAATTACAAAATTGACAAAAAAACCTTTTAGGTTCTTTCGCCGGTATTTTATTTTCCGAACTGTTGGTACTTTTCACTTTAACTACCAGTAACTGTCATGGTCCAATGTTGAAAAAAAAATGAAGGCAACCGATAAGGTGATTTTATGAAAAGTTTATATTTTACAATAGGTATTTTGTATATCATAAATCTATTTTAGATTATAATTATATGAAGACTTTTTTGTGTGCTATAATAAATTTCTATGTCATACAAATACTGATACAATTGTTCTACGCAGGTGTATTGCATTTAATGCCAGTTCGTTATAAAAAATATATAACATATATTATAATCAACCACAGGTGTCCTTTACACAGTGTGGGGGACACATAGTCCAATGAATGGTAATTAGATACGACTGAGGAGATCACAAAACTATTTGTTGTTATGTATTAACATCATGTAAAGACATTCTAATCATAAACATTTGATAGTGATCGTAAACTCCTATTGAAGGTTGCAGAGGTCACATTGCAGTGGTTCTATTCAAACGTTAGTAGCTTGTCAGATTGTGTTAAAAGTAATAATCTCTTCTCAATTGACGATAAAACAGTGTACGCAATGATTTTTATTGATATTTTAAATTCAGGTTACAATATAGGGCTTTTGACTGTCAGTGGTCATTTTTTTCAAACGCTGGTATTCTAAAATGTTAAATATATAATACATATCGTGGATTATTTCATAGCTGATAATTTTAGTTACGTCACTTGTTAAACACTGGCTCACGAAGCATATACGAAGGATGGAAGAGTATCTACTATGAATTGCGCAATCTCGTATAACTGGTGAGAATATTGCCTCTTTAATTAAAAAATATTGTATCAGGGTGACATAAATATCAATAATTGCATTCGTGAACCAGCTGTGTATAGGTCAGTGTCACGATAAATTGGCATTTCTTGAAGTATTATCGATGTTATCTGTTATCTGCCTCCGATATCTTTAATGTGCTTGTCGTAAAATTATTTAAATAAAGTAAGTAATAAAAATTAAAAATCGTTCCTCTGGTATAAATTTTTGACATATATGTTCTTACTTGCTCTCAACAAATATATATATATATATATATATTTATATATAATATATTATATATATTATATAATATATTATATATATATATATATATACGCAGTGACTATCAGACCTCGTTTAGTTTTCATTTGCTTGTTATCAAGATTTAAATAGACGACGCCCAGGGTTAATAAGGCAATCGGCATATTTCCAGAAATTGGGTTTTAAACAAACTATTTAAAGCTTATATGATTCATGAATGATATTGCTAAATGTATCAAATATGCTGTAAAGATGAAAGTCGCTCCATTAACACACATCGCTTTAACAAAAATAGTAGAGAATGAATCGTGCTGACACCTGGGTAGGAAATAACCCAATTTGTAACTTAAGACGATAGCAAATTATATGTAACATATTTAGTGAAAGATTTTTTGTTTTACCACTTTTTTAAATAAACCGATAGATAGTATTGTCGTTTATATTTGGTTATGAAAATCTATGATTTTTGAAAATATTGAAATTTAGTCATATACTAAAAGTTTTCATAAATATGAATATATTAATGTTACTCGGTGGCAGGGCTTTGTGCAAGCTCAGGCATAATGGACATAACGTAAAATCTAAGGAATGGTTAATATTGCTTACAGTGGCAATGTCTATGGGCGGTGGTGATTACCATCTTACTATCTTACATTACATAGTTACCATCAGGTGGCCCATTTACGAGTTTGCCAATCTATATTTTACAAAACCAACACCATCTATTTCAAATCTTTTCTAAATCTCTTTAATCTAAAAGTGTTCATTACTAACGTGTCAGAACTATAACACTGCAATTTTTAAAAATATAATATACATAAATACAAACCTATAAAATGTTATGTCTTTGAGTAATTAGTCGTTTAAATAATGATTAAAACGAAATGGATAATACAATTTATTTAAAAAAAGATCTTAGAACATTTTCTATCCTGTTTTTGCACTGTTTGTCTAACTATGTTTAAGATACGTCAAAGCTATCTCTTAACTGTTATCCTAGTGCTGGCTCGGTAGAGCTATTGTGTGTCACTCTCATATACTTGATTACAATCAAGTTTGTAACTGAACAAAGTCAACGACGATAAATGATTTTTATTATAATTTATATAGTGATCATGTAACAAATAACTTCAGCCATTAGTAAAACATTAATCCTATCCTGATTTCTAAAAGACCTGTGCTGCATTGAAAAAGAAAGATTAGTAGCTTAATGTTTTATACTGCAGCTGGTCTCTTGATGTTTTACCTCGTTGTAAACAACGCGGGGAAATTTGTATACAAATTTTATATTTGACGTGTTGCTTTGTAATTTTTGAGCCATATAAACTTGATTAAGATAATGTTATGGAATATATTATAATGACTATTACTAATAATTATGTTGGTGCAAATAAAAATTGTGACATATTTTTGGCTTTTTATGGCATTAAGTATCATTAAAATTTGACGATTAAGTTTTGTTAATAAAAATCATTAAAAAAAGAAGATAAATGTATGCATAACATAAGTATGATAATGAAATAAACTACAGTTATTATTGATACTAATAATATCGTATCTTTTAAGAAAATGATTTAAGCTGAGATTAACCAAAAAAATAATATTTAAATCAAATTATATTATTAGAAGAGTCCAAAGACAATAAACAATAAATCATGATGATTTGTTTTGGTTAACCTTTTCTTAAAAAATTTGGTTATGCTCTACACTGTCCCCAAAATATCTTTTGAATGTCAACCACACGAAACATGTCAAAGAAAACCTCTGAAAAACATTAAAAGGTTTCCCCGAATGCTTGTTAATTTAAATGACGGTATCTTTGTTTGTTTAACCTAAGGACTCGTTTCCTTCGCGGAAGCGTGGACAGATAATATTATCTTGGATAAACAAGGAACTGTGTACAGTCCCCCAGCATTTAGATACATATATACCACCTATGTTGTGATTAAGATAAATAAATAATAATAACATAAAATGTAACATACAATCATAAAATTACATGGAATTGTGTACATTTTTTATTTAACAAATTCACGTTCAATATAAAAATAGAAAATAGGGAGGATTCCAGAAATCTTTAGTGGCATATACCTATCTGCAGCAACTGTATGTACATACCTTTGAAGTTTAACTGCCACAATCGTGGAAGTCGTGACCACACATATGACTATTATTCTTCGGTCTTTTAAGTTAATATAACTGTTTATGGAAGGCAGTCGAGTTTGATCGCGGTCACAAAATAAGCATCCTGCTTGCGGAGTTAACCTAATATAGAAATGTCAAACTTTGTTTCCCATCACGTATACATTTTTGGTGGTAGGCTTATAAAGCCTCTGTATGAATGTACAGTTTAGAGATTAGAGATATAGGGAAATAGGTTGCTTAAAACTGAATAGTATAATGGTTTTTGCTTCGGAAATTCTAATATTTTATTACAGGCGAACGTCAGCTTCTGTCATAAAATTAATCGAAATATCGCACACAGTTCAAACAGCAGCACAGAAATCCATAACTAAGACAAGACAACATTAACCAATCAAGAGTGCTTAAATTTTATTAACCACTCGAGTTTTATAGTCTTTGTTTTAATAACAAAATTAAAGTTATACCTTTAGTTCAATAGACTTATGGTATAAAATCGATTGACATCAAGGTGGAGGGAGACTCATAAGATCAATTGTCTTTAGCGTTTTATCATGAAAAAGGAATTGGTTTGCAGACGCCTGCAATTGATTTACAGCGTGCAGGATGTGTTGCGAGCAGGAGTCTAATTGAGTGACCGATATTGGATGTGAAATGGCAATTCCATTAATATGTACCCGTCTTTAAAGTGAAAGTGAAGTTACTTTTAATTTAAATCCATACCGAATTGAGGTCAGGGTAGGTTTTATAAGCAACATATAATATTGTGTAAGTGAAAATCGATTTCGTTAATTCAAAAATGAAGAAAACATTATTCAAAAGCGTGTTTCATTATAGAGTAGAAAATATTTGATGTCATTTTCATATAATTTTGTTGGCCAGTATATTACTTTGCAGTAGTGCTACGGGTATTGAAATTATTCCTTCTACAAGAAAGAGCCCTCCGGGCTTCGATATATAGCTAATTATTATCTCGGAGCTCGAAACTACCGAACAAATTAGAAATATCTAAAGTTACAACCAACAATATATTTACAATAATATTTTGTATATTCACAATAATGGAAGAGAGTGAGAACTGAGTTTACGGTTGTCTTGTAGGCTCATACAATCTTTACTTTGAATCTTGGCGAAGCTTATATGAACCTTCTTAATTGAAATATATTTTAGATGTTGATTGTTGTACATAGAGGTTTTTATGAAAGCGAAGCCCTAAAAGTGGTCAAAAGGTGTTATGCCTTACTAATTAATAGCACAAAGAAATGGATATTTTCTCTAACGGTATACATTTCGGCAAATGTCAAAGTTGAGTTGAATAATAAATATAAACGTTGAAACAAAATATTTCTCACTTTTAAAACTGTCAATAAAAACATTTGTCGACAAATTACATCATTAGCACAATACAACTGCATCTGCTCATAGTATGAACGTAATTCCATTCACAAATAAGTTCGTGAATGGCTCGTGTCGGATTTACGATCGATAGAAAAAACAGACATCTGTCTGATGTGACGCGTCGACTAATGCAAGTTTTTGTATCGCACACCCCAACAAAGTACACTTAGCTAAATGTTATTAAATTAAATATGTATATATATATATATATATTCCTCATTTAAAAATAGTTACATTTATTGATTTACTAGCGCTTTACCAGCAGCTTTGCTCACGTCGATTCAGAATTGCTAAATACCAATTTCTATATCTCACCCTCTTTCTCTCAGTTCAGTTATCACTATCTTTGGGGTTAAATTTTTAAGGACGGCATTGTCGAGGATATCTGAGCTGTGTTTAGCTGAAAACTGGGAATTTTTAAAAGAAGTTATAACTAATTTAAAAAAAAACGGTCCGTTAAGGTTACATTACAAATACAATTATAATTGTAAAGCAGACCACTTGTTACCCAAAACTGTATATGTAGTGTTAAAGTTAAATATTGTTAAGCATTAAAAGTATCATGAAATCGTAGTTTTTTTTAAAGAATAGGTATAGGAATAGGACGGGCAAATAGACCACCTGATGGTAACTGGTCACCATCGCCCATAGACATTGGCACTGTAAAAATATTAACCATCCCTTACATCGCCAATGCGCTACCAACATTAGGAACATATTATGTCCCTCGTTCCTCGCTCACTCTTCAAACTGGAACACAATAATACTAAGAACTACGGTTGTTCTATAGAATATTTGATGAGTAGGTAGTACCTACCCAGACGAGCTTGCACAAAGCCCTACCACAAAGTAAAATTTTCAACCATTACAATTTATATAATATTGATTTATATATTTGCAACCAACTGTACCCGGGTATATATTGCTCACAATAGTTTTTATATTATACAATAACCTAGAGGGCAACAAGATGACACATAGTGAAATCCAACGCAGTGTGCTCATGAAATATGACGTTTTTAATCACTAGCTCAAATTACCTTATGTGTAGCAGCCAAGGTTTTTGTAGTTGCTTTATGTAAAAGATTATTTCAACGCTGTCATTTGTCAAGGATAACTGTTTAAAGGGGGATGGTTGTTTTGCCGGTGTTCTAAAGATATAATCTCACTTATAAGATAATATGTGTAAATCTCTTTGGCAAGTTGGTTATTTAGAATCATCATCAATCATTTTCAAACGGCATCAATCTCAAAATCTTAGAACCCAGTTAATGTGTTTTCAGTTGTAATTAGTAATAACGCAAACATAAAAAATACTATTTTTATTTTTAATGCTCAGCGTATTTGTCTCAAAACGTAGGCAACATAATATAAACATAATTTAAACCTATTTCCGTGAAAATATATGCTATGATACTTGGTACTACTTAGTACTTAAGTTAATACTAGCTATATTGTTTTTAACCTGACTCATCGTTACAGTGAAAGTAAAATTCGTAATACGAGACTCCTATAAATGAAATGCACTTTGATTAATTAATAAAAATTGCAGCAGTGCTTTCGATTTTCGGTCGTGTCAGATTTTCTGTCGCACACGGTCGTTTACTATAATATGTCCTGCGCAGATGGCTAGTCTCCCAAAGCCGATCTCGATAACATCATATCATTTAGTCGCCCTTGTTATATTTATTTATGTCCGGCGTAGTCTGTTTCTCTCTATTCCACCTGGATCTCTAGTCACAGTACATATCTTCGTTCTATCTCAATCTCGAATCGTGGTCATTACGTCATTCGCTTATATATTCTAATAAAAAAACGGTTCAATGCATGAAATATATCAATGTCGTAAATCAATTACGTTGACGTGGACATTGAGGCAATTGAACATTTAATTTCGACCACTCTTTACAAACATCCGATGTCCGCATTCAGACCATATTTCGGTCACCCAAAAGCGTAGAATTTAACCTTATTTTATATTTACTGTACTTATTAGTAGAATTGCGAATGAATAAGTATGTTAATATATTCCTTGAAATGTCATAGAATATTTCCAAAAAATAATACAATTAATAAAAGCAAGTGATCTAAGTATGTATTTATGGTTCTGATATAATAAATAGTCTGCATAGACGATTATGCAACATAATTTGTCTGTAGACTTATGACATATGCTAAATATCATGCTGAGCTCCGTTAAAATATATACATGACATGATGACACACAGGTATATCATATCTTTATTTAAATTTGAGGTGACGTTATTTTTGTAATGCCTTATTGAAGAATATACATTAAATTAATATGAAACGCGCTGGGTGCGTTTCGGAGTAGCTTGAGTATATAATAATCCATAGATATATAAAAAAAAAGCGACTGATAGAGCTATGGAAATTGTTATTTAGCAGTTGTGACGCGAATAAAGCCGCAAGTAAATCGCTAGTATTATTATATAAGTACCGCACCGTGTTCGCAGTTTAGCCCGCTTTAAATTCAGACTATTGACATGAATAGTGGGATTTTTTAAGAACATGAAATTCAAGTTCGTTTTCTATAACATAAATAAGTCACGATTAATTAAATCATAGTTTTATCACATAGATAAAGACTATAGATAAGTAGTGTAAAGAGACGAAGATCATTCTTAAGATACGCGAAATCATATGAACGATCTATGATGAACGATATTAGCTCCATCAATAACAATCTCAGTTTCTCCAAACTAACCGATCATTCGGTTATATGTAATACTGACATCATGGGAAGAGTAAATAGGAATTTATTGAATGATGTAGCTAATTTATGTCACGGATGGACTCCCCAATATAAATCAATGTCACGCTTACGACACGACTTGAAAACGATTCTGATTGGACCCGCGTCAAAGAATCATGATTTACGATCACAGTTTTCAGGAACATGTTTGTGATAATTAAAGGCCCTTTTGTATATTTTCTTAGCAGTATCTGTTTCAACTAGGAACCTTGGAATGTTTGTCAATGACTTCATGCAAATAAACTACATTGACCTATATTTTCTGATCAATATAATGTTGTAAAAAAAGGTATCATGTAAATGTCCCAATGCTCCGCTTGAGAAGAAGGTTTTGAGTTCATTCCACCATAATGATAAGTGGTCCCTACTGACCATACTTCGGAATTGTAAGGAATATAAAATCATAACACCATTAATGCACTATTAAAATAAATATTTAACCTAACTTATGATTTGGTCAATAATTGTGATCGATGCTCTCTTGCCTCTTATCGTACTAACTAAATCACTCGTCAAACCGTGACACAGCTGTATAAAGAATTGCTGTTTGTCGAGAGAATGAAATATGACTGCGTGGAACTTACTCAGGGCACAAGGTTCTAGTTACTAAAATGTAGTGGATGCATTTGTTTCGTTTCATGTGTTAAAATTAAAAGAAATGCTGATAAAATATGTCAGCCTTGGTATTGACATGTAATACATGAATTTAGCTATTTCTGTATTTTATTTTGCATTACAAACGAGTTTGTCATTTTCAGGTCGTATTTAATGTAAATATATAAATATAAAATATTACAATAATTTAATGTGATTTTCGACTATTGAATCGTTTATTATTGTAATAAAATTAAATATGCATATTAAAAAGATTTTCCATCTTTAATTTTATACAGTTTCATGTATATTTTGAGGTTTGCTTGCAACACTATATCATCTACGATTCAATTTTACAAAGAGCTAATTGAAATGATTAATTAAATTTCTCGTTTTGTGCAACGAAATTATTCATTATTCTAGAACGTCCATCCATCCAATCCGAGAACGTCCAATCATTTGAAATAAAACCGTTTTAAAACGAAAGCCACGTTCTTGTTGAGAACCGTTTCAAAACAAAACGTTTTCTTACTTTTTAGTCTGTCACGGTTATATTTAGAGGTTCTTTAAGAAGTCAGACCAGTCGTATGTCTGAGAGCATCCTTAATGCATCGAAATTGAAAATAAAAGGCTATCCTTTCAACACGTCTAAATACAGCTTATATATGTTTTTTATAATGCTGACAGATATCTGAGGTTTTGTGACAGTATATCAGTATTTTTTTTTTATTTTTTATACGCGTAGGTAGTTTACCAAACATTGTTATAATTTAAATTATTTTTTCACTCGTAGACTTAAATGAAATAGCTTGTACGATAAATTGTCACATATATTTTTATTGATTAATCTTTATCTAGTCTGCATATATAAAACAATTATTATATCAGGAAACAGCGACATATTACTGTATGTTCAAGTAGTATGGTGGCAGTGGTGGTGGTGGTATGGTAGTGAAATAGCATAAAAACATTCGTTCCGTTTGCCTAAAATAAATTCGCTCGTTAATATTGGAACATAAGCATAGCTTTGTGTATGTATATTATGTGTTTTCGATGGGTTCAAATCACAGAATTAATAACATTTACTAGATTATGAGAACAAAAGCGATGAGGCACAGATCATCTTGAGTTTTAGCAATAAAGGATGTGCGGTGTGTATTTAGTCAGGCGAATGTGATGTACATTATAATTGTTCACAAGTTATGAAAAACATTTTTCACTGATGATATAAAAAAATATATGAAATAACGCAAAATCTCTAAAAGTAATATTTTTGCAGGCCTTAGTAGGCAGTTATATTTGATTCCCAGTGATGGTTTATGACTATTGAGATCGTGTAAAATCAATAAAAAAACATAATTTTTTTAGGATTCTATATGTATAGCATGAAGCCGAGATGGCCTAGTGGTTAGAACGCGTGAATCTTAACCGATGATCGTGGGTTCAAACCCGGGTAAGCACCACTGAATTTTCATGTGCTTAATTTGTGATTATAATTCATCTCGTGCTTGACGGTGAAGGAAAACATCGTGAGGAAACCTGCATGTGTGTAATTTCATTGAAATTATGTCACATGTGTATTCTACCAACCCGCATTGGAGCAGCGTGGTGGAATAAGCTCTAAACCTTCTCCTCAAAAAAAAAGGGAGAGGAGGCCTTAGCCCAGCAGTGGGATATTAACAGGCTGTTCCTGTTCCTGTATGTATAGCATAAAACATTCATATTGACTAAGATGTTGTCTTTGTAACGAAGATATGATCTCTTGAAGAAGGAGACTTCTTGCCTTAACTAAATGGAGTGGACTAAAATAAATTTGTGGGATAAGTTATAGCTACCAAGCTTGGTGGCGCATTGGCATGAATGTAAGAAATGGTTAGTATTTATTACAGCGCCAATGTCTATGGGCGGTGTTGACCACTTACCATCAAAATGTGGCCTAATTTCTCGTCCACCTACTCATTTAAAAAAATAACAGCTTATCAAAGTGATAACAGATTGCGAACATTACGAAATATATAACTTTAAACGCCTGGTAATTAATAACAACCATTATTCTTCAAAATCATTTCTAATTAATTTTAATCGTACACATTTATTTATCGTTATACATTAATCAAAATATAATTAGATAGATAGATAGATAGATAGATAAAGTCTTTATTTGGATCACACCACATGAGTAAAAATAAGAAGATAAAAAAGAAATGACAAAAGTAACACAGAGTTTAAGTTAATTTATGTCGTAGAAAAAAATAAATAAAAAATTAACTAACTTATAAAAATATTTCCAAAAATATTTTGCATCTAATTTTATTTAATCTATATCTATTAAATATAATTGGATGCAAAATGGGAATTGCATTATTATGGAAACACAAAGAAAAGAGAAAAAAAAATAAATAAAAATTAACAAAAATTAACTGTAAAGTGGTGTGGCATCCAAAATGGACAACCTCTCAGTTGAAGCTAGCATAATATTAACCCAGCACTGATTTTCAGAGGCCTCCATGTGACAGTGACGGCCGGCCATGTAAACGTGACAAAGAGTAATATCAAATATTAAAGTGGTAGATTATTACGTATAAACAAGTTATTAAATTACAAGTTAATAAAACTTAAAACTAAAGTCGTTATCTGAAATACATATATGATTACAAAAAAATAGGAGATTAAATCCGATATACAAATTAAAAAGTTGACATTTAGGCGGTATTTTTGAAAATTAATATGACTCCGACTCAAACTCAGCGATCAACGCCATGGGAAGTAATGGCGGCCAATGCTATTAAGAAACAACACGGCGAATGAGCATTCTGAGAAGCGAGAATAGGTAAGTACTTAAGACCTAATCTTTGTTTAATTAATAAGATGACAAATTGTTATGAAATGAGTGTGTTTTTTACGTATTAGGAGTTTGGTTGTATGTAGGTATCTAACTTTCTTTATTCCATCATAACTTTTAAATGCCTGAACAGATTTGGATGTCGTTAGAATACTTACATAATTCCGAGACACTATAATATATACATAATAATGATCAATTTATTATATATATTGTATCCTTTTTGTGTTACAAATAATTGCTGAAGTTTAAAATTATATATCCTGGGACATTATTCACACATGACCATCTGATCCCAAACTAAGCAAAGCTCGTACTATGGAAACCAGACAAGTGATATACCACATATACTACTTTTCTTTTGTAAATATATACTTATATAGATAATTACACCCAGACTCAGGACAAACAGACATGTTTATAAACACAAATGTCTATCCTGGGTGTGTATTGAACTCACGACCTGCGGCGCGAAAGGCAAGTATCTACCAACCACGCCAACCTGCTCAAAGGTTGCTTTTAAAGAAATGATCTGTCATTTCTTATGAAGTCAAACAATATATTTTATTATACTTGTAATTTGTATCTTTTAATTGTTTCGTGTTCAGTTATTTTAAATATATTCCTATTTATTTTTTAGATGTATATTATCCCTAATTTACTTGAGTTTGTTACGCAGAATTAATCAGATTTAAAACTATAATTTTCAAATCATGAAATCATGTTCGATGTTTTTTTAATTTCGATTTTAAATCAAACAATGTAAGGTTATGAAACGTTATTGGTTAAAACGATCGTTTTCGTTTTATCGTTATTTAATAAAACTTTAGAACTTAGATTTAACAACCAGATAAAACAATCTATAATTTTCTAATCTAGTTTGGGCAGACTAGTTCGAGAGGCTATTTTCGAACGTCTACCATGTGGTCTCTGTAATTTATTGAATGAACTAATAATAGAACACAATTATCGTACTAAATGCTATAAATTTGTATATAGGATTCAAAATAAGTAAAAAACAAATGACAGCTTAATTCAAAGTCACATTTGCTAATTATATATACAAGTTCCCGTCCGCGGCATCGTCCGCGTGTTAGAGGTGTACGTGTTAGGTATCCTACGATCTTTTCTGCACTCCTGACAATGTATGCAAAATTTCATAATGACCGGTTTAGTAGTTAGGTAAAAGCGTAACAAACAATCGAATAAACTCAATTTCGCATTGATAAAATTAGTAAGAATAGCATGTTTTAATGTTGTCTTTGTATGAGTGTACTTCTGGGTAATTTTATGCAAATACACATGGAACCTTTAAATATACAAGTTTACCGTATGGTTTCCCCAGCGTGAAATCCATTTGGTGACGTAAACCCTTCAAAATCTGCCATTTTAACATATATAATATGTATTTGCATTATTTACATAAAATATTTAAATAATAAAGTAGCAGAAATAGTCTAAAATAAACACAATTGTTTTGATTTTGCTTAATCTAATCTAAATTAAGCTTAAAAAGAGGCAGTTATTTTGAAATTACAGACAAATACTTCAATTTTATTCATTTGTATAGATTGAGTCACACTATATAACTCACGCTAACTGTCGCCTATTGCTCGGAGTAATAATAATTGTTTTCCCCATGTCATGACATAATCTGCCTTTTAATAAAATCATCCAGCTATTTTGAAGTTTGCTAAATAGAAAAAATATTGATGAAGGCGTAATTATAATCGCCTTCATAGATATGTAAATGCATTAATATACTGCGGTGCAGGGGACACGATATGGCTCCATATTATTCATTTCTTTTAAAGAAGAAAATGAATGCACTAGGCAATGAAGTACGAACGCTTATTTCTCTGCTACATAATATTATGATCATAGCTTAAATATATATAATACATAAGGATACTTTTTTAATATTCCTAAAGAAAAATTCTACTGACCAATATATATAAAACTTATACCATAAGATGCAGTGCGTTACGGAGAAGGTTAAACTATATAATATTATTATATAAATACTTGCGCTTCGCAGTTTTACTCGCTTTAAATGTAGACTAGACAAGCGTGAATTTTACGTTCTTGTAATAATTGTGACTGTAGTCTTTCCGAAATATGTATCGTGTATTCCTGTATAACTAATTGAAATTGGAATATTCATACTTAACCGAAGATCGCGGGTTCAATTTTTTTTTCAGGAATGTAGAAACTACTCAGTTTTAATTAACTTAATTTGAGTTCGGTGGTAATACTAATGGAAAATATCGTTCAGAAACTTGCAAGTGACGGAAGCTGTGTGTATCCAAAAACCCGCACTGGAGACGAGAGGCCTTATCATACCGTAAGCTATTTATAGGCCGTTTTTTACGATTATTTAGTAGTGTAAGTATCAGATAGAAGTCCACACGAAACCTTTTGTAAGAAGGTAATTTGCTAGTGATGGCTTTATAAATACATTGTATTAAACGAAAGATTACAAAGTTTTGACTTATTATATTCCAATTTAAAATATCTTAAGCCATATGTGTTTTATCTCTGTGACAAGATAATTTATATCGATAAGAAACTGCATTATTCGCTTCCTGCAAGACAAATTTTGATTTTTATCAGTAACTTCGGGACTGGTAGGCGAGTTGATATTTGATTACAATCTTTATAGGTGGATAATTCATCGATAAATTGATTCAATTGATGGCAGGCGTGTATTGTACAATTAATTTTGCATACCAAATGTATTTGACTTTTGGTTGAAAAAAGAAGGGTTTGAATGGTAAACTTTTTGGCTTACGTTAGTGATACGATAGTCATTGAATCAAACATTGGTTTTAAGATGTGAATTATTAACATATTTTGAAAACTTGGTACGTAAATGAATATTTCTTATGTTTTACATAATAAATGGAATGACTAGATTTTGCGAATAGAATCCTTATGTCTCTCTATTACGATAATTCGAAATTTAAATAAAAATCTTAAATCTAATTTACATACAGAAGAGGATGTAAATTTTCTGCTGCAGGTAAAAAGGCGCCTCTTCTCTTAATTAAGAATCGTTGAAGCTTATTCCAGTATCCTGCTCCAATGTGGATAAAATCTATATTTAAAGGTATTCCCTTTCTGACAATCAATGCACAGATTAAACTAAAATAAATTTAAAACTTACAGATGACGTTCGTAATGTGAAACTCTGTAAAACGTTTTTGCGAAATATTGACTTGAAGGCGACGCTGCATCTCCTCAATCTTCAACATCACTAATCGTTCAAAGCGTCGTTCTTTTTCCCATCGATGATAATTGAATCGATGAAAATTTTTACGATTAGACAAAAGTAGCACGCTAAAACGTTCTCTCATATATTTTACTCTAAGTTTTCGAAGGCGAAGCCGAGAGGCCTAGTTCATTATAAAGCTCGTTGCAGGATAGGCAAAACAAACAGGAACGGGTTTTAGTCATAAGCTATTATTATGATATAAGATATCTACTTCTTTCCGAGAATATTGAATTACGTTAACAGTGACTTTAAGTTACTTTTTACATCAGAGTATTATGTTTATATAAATAAAAAGGCAATGTGTCACTAAGCTTATTCACTAGCTTGTATCCTATATACTCAATATCGATGATGTATCGATGTTGTGTGATAATAGTCTTAAGTTTGCCTTTTTTAATATTACATCTAAGCATGTAGCTAAGACTCTTCTTGTGATATGACTATTACATCTCACACATATCCGATGTAATTGTTGTCTTAATATAATTTTTTTTTTTTTATGGGCCACCTGGTGGTAAGTGGTCACCAATCGCCCTTAGACATTGGCATTGTAAGAAATGTCAACCATCGCTTATAGCCAATGCGCCACCAACCTTGGGAACTAAGATTTTATGTCCCTTGTGCCTGTAATTACACTGGCTCACTCACCCTTCAAACCGGAACACAACAATATCAAGTATTGCTGTTTTGCGGTAGAATATCTGATGAGTGGGTGGTACCTACCCAGACGAGCTTGCACAAAGCCCTACCACCAGTAAAAATATATATTCATAGGCATTGAAATCTCTATCCGTTAAGCTGTCTGTGTTTTTTTTTAATTTCATAAACATACAATAATCCATTAACATGGTTTAGTGACTAGAACGCGTTAATCTCAAGTGAATCAGTGATTTTCGGTGAGCAACACTGAGCTTTCAAATACATAATATATTCATATATTTCATCTCGTGCCAGAAGTTGATGAAAACCAACTTGTGTTATATCAATACACTGAAGCGTGATGGAATATGCTCCAAGTCTTCTCCTCAAGAGGAGAAGAGTCATTTTCAGGCCAATTATCCCATTTGTTATATGTATAAAACAGAACAGGTTATTAAGATAGATATAATGCAAACCAAGCCACCCATCTTGACGAATTCCTGAAAATGTAGACTAAGTACATGTCGTAAAGATAACGAAATGCGAATGTGTGGGTGCATACATTGCTATGAATATGTTAAAAAATTACATATTTGTTAAACGGATGATGCAATATGACTTAAGGAATTCGTTATTTAGTATTTCTTTTATATCTGTAATTAATTTTAATGATTGTTTACACGAGTGATAACAGCTTCGATGCAGTTTACAAGATACAGTTCCTATTAGTATTTTCATGTGATTCAGTGACGTGTCTAAAAAGTAAACTTTATTAATTTTAACAATGAGATTATATTCTTCAAATAACAAAATATAAAAATGCGAGTTTTATTGTGTATTTTAGTGTGGTATACAGAAATAAAAAATAAATCTTAAACATATTAAGCGACAAATGTCTCGTTTAAAATTAACAAAACTAAGACTAAACGGAAAATATAAATAAATGCTTCGATAATAAATCGTTAAAAATAAACAATACAAAGCTTTTATTTATCAACGAAAACTGGTTCCGAAGTTGGAAGTTACGAGGCGGCTCTCAAATATCCAGACATTACAATTGTTGAAAGATTTCGCGATTCACGGAACTGTGTGCCGTTGTTTGAATATATTGAATTCTTATGAACTACAAATATACAGTTGTGTCGCTTTTTAATTATATTATAACTTAATCCTACTTTTTGTTGATTCCTTTGAAAGTTTATTAAATATATAAAAAAATATTATATTACGTTACAAACGGATTCACCGTGAAATTTTACTCTCATCTGTAACTAATATTACCTAATAACTTATTTAGTTATATATTGCTTTCCCATAGATGTGGCATTAGCTTGAGTTATTTAAATAATATAGAGCACACAACTTATATGGCTATCATGGTTCAGGTTGCAATTTAAATATATGTAAATTTGTTAGTAATGTGGAGTCCAATCGAAAAAGCAGTTGGATATTCCTTTTATACCTATTTCAATATGTTAAATTTTATATATATTGACGTCTATTCTATTTTTAAACTATTTAATATTTCATGTTCTGTAACGTTGTATAAATATATAATAACTGTTATTAGGGTTATAAATAAGTGATAAAATATGTTTACCTCGGAGATCTGCGTAATCAAATTAAAATAAATTAATAAAATATATTTAACTTGAATTAATTGTTATATTTATTAATTGAATTAATTTTGAATTAATATTTACATAAGGAGTCTAGTACGTACAAGTGCATATAATACGTCAATCTTAAAGATTGCGCGTTCAAACTCGTGTGAGCATTCAGTTTTCATATGCTTTTATTGTATATTTATCTAATGCTAAGCGGCGAAGGAATATATCGAAATAATGAGAAAACATACACGTGTCAGATGACAATCTACCACATATGAATTCGCTATCCCGCTTTGGAGCAGCGTGGTGGAATAATCTCAATATCTTCTCAAAAAGGAGAGGCGACCTGAGCCAGGTACAAGTATTAAAACTATATTTGTTAAATAATATTCAATTTTGCATTAATAATATAGAAGAGCGCCAAGTTGCTTTAGTTAATAAGGATGTATGGTAATCTGCCAAACGTTGGAAATTATACTGGCGAGGAAAACACATGTATGAAATACTTTGACTTGTATTTTGGTTTGTTATATTTGCTGTTATTTGTCTCCTAGCTTTAGAACATGAAGTGAATTTTAAATATAAAAATACTCGACAAAATTTAACATGTACTTTTTTACTTGACAAGTTGGGTTTAGATTATGTAGGCATAGCTTATTCTGAAACAGCTTATTGTCTCGTCAATTTCAACGCAATAGTCGAGTTTTTTAGTTCTTTGAATTGTCCTTGTTTTTGGCAATACTTTATTCTAATGCGTTTTTTAAATATGCTAAAGAATTGATTTTATACATTTGTATATATTGAAATGAAATAAAAATAATTTAAAATTCAGTTTTAACAATACAGAAAAACTAATGTATTTAGAATATATTTAGGCACGGATATTCGTTGAATTTCTAATGAGTAGGTATTAAAAATTACGAGAGATATTTATTGATTAATATATATATTATTAATGATTATACTATTATTTGCATTATTTAAGATTATTCATATATTTTCAACCATAGAAATGTAAATTTTATTATTATTTTGCTCCGTAGTTAACTCAACCAATAATTAAAAATGTAACGAATGGTTAAATTTTGTTAAAATGTGTTTTTTGATCAATAGTTAGTATTAACAATAGACAAATAATTAACTATTAGTTTAAAAAAATAACCGCACGATGTTGGAGAGTTAACATTATGGCGGATGGTTAACTCTCAAACACGACAACTGTCGACAGTTTTTAAGAAATAGACACAGAGCAAAAACGCAATTCAGTTATTTACGTTCGGAATAATATTAATGAATTTGTGAGAAATTGTATCATTGAAAAAGGAATAAGCACTAATTTATTATTTCTGAAATTGGAATGCATAGTATTAGTAACTTTTTCGTGGGGACCAAGTATACTGTTCAAGTTTTACTATAAAGGTTTTACTATATTATTCTAGAAAACGTTCAGAACTGCCTCTGTAGCTATATTTTAAAAAGTGTAAAGGAACGTTTATGTTTCAAAGATTATTGTGCAGTTAGTGATTTCATTGAAAATACACCTTGGGAATGAAGCAATAGCCTTCAAGATATTTTTCTTATTGAAAACAATTATTTTTATTTATAAAAAATAAATAAAACACCCGAGTTTCAATAGCCATTTATTCCCAAGTCTCGATATTTTCTTTTCTAAATAAGATTCTTTATAAGTTT
Source organism: Nymphalis io (assembly GCF_905147045.1). Taxonomy (NCBI): domain Eukaryota; kingdom Metazoa; phylum Arthropoda; class Insecta; order Lepidoptera; family Nymphalidae; genus Nymphalis; species Nymphalis io. The sequence continues at coordinate 12,574,050 of NC_065892.1, read as the reverse complement.
CTGAAAAGTTTAATTAATCTATTGATAAGTGTAATGCATAAATAAATTTTAATAAATATATATTCTATATATTATGTTTATTTGCAGACTCATTAAAATACTCTTTATTCATAATAGATTTATGCTGAAACCAAAAACTCCCACTAACTAAACAGTCAAAATCAGTTATTATTAAGAAGTTACAAAACAAAGTGTATGCATTTTTTATTTAATACGTTGATACTTAATGTAAAACATTGCATATACGAAAACGTTTGATAAGATTACCGGCGTACCGGTATTTACCTTGCAATCACGTGGCGTCCGCTAAATTTCAATTTAAACACTGTCCACAATATACTTATTTATATTTAACACATAAATAATTCGATGTTTATTCAAGAATTTGCAATTTTAATTCATTCAGGAATATGTTTAAAGCGTACTGTACGGAGCGCGATCGCCGCGCGTGTATCCCTTACGAAAGCTAGGCACCGACTGACCGAGATGCGTGTTAGAGTCGTGAAAGATAATCGCTTTTCACTTCAGTTTGCACACTTGCGCGATGTGTCAACTATACGTAATGTTTATTAACAGTACGCCAAGAGCGCGCCGCACAACCAACGAAGTTCAACCAAATCACACATTATTATACCGAATGTTTAAGGGCCTCTGGAAATATATTTTTATTATTTATTGCATAGCCTATAGAGATCCTTAATCATAAAAACTTTTTTTTTTCATTTACTGACTAAGGCAGTGTTAGAATATAATAAATCTTATGTAATATAAATAATCACATCGATAATATTATAAAAGTACATAATACATATCATATTTTTTAATAATAACTGAACTATTTCTATTTTAGCTTGCATAGAATTAGGATGTGATTTAGAAAAATAAGTGATCTGAGTATTCGATGTAATTCAATAAAAACTAATACATTTATCGTCTCATCCTTTTTCAAACTATTTTTTAGGGTTTCTTTTTTAAGTATTTGGGTAAAAAATCTGAATGCGATGTTATCAGGACGAATGGTTAATATTTCATACAGCGCCTTTCTTTGGGTGAAGGTTGCAATCATCAGGTCTCTTTCATGTTCAGGCTCAGTATAATTACATACATAATGTATTTGGTGGTATTAATTTGGCGTGAAGGACATAACATCGCAGATCACATTTTTGGCACATTGGGTGAAGAATATTTTGCATTTCGTCATGACTTACCATTATCATTTATTATTTCTTCGTCTACCTACAAATAATGGTTAGATATTTAATTGAAACAAATATTAAAGAGAACAAGAGTCCTCTTTGTTTTATCGATAGTAAAAGTTTTTATAAATTAATGTTTTATGAGTTATGAAACGTCGCTTCACTTCAGGCAAGCCTTTCAGTACTTTTAATTCGGAATATCATAAAGAAACTCAGATGCTTATTAAACACAACTCTGTTAAAATATACAGTATTTCCATAATTTTGCAAATAAATATAATAATTAAAAACACGACTGCCATGCTAAAAAACGAATAAAAGGTAAAAAAATAACATTGAAAATGCAGCCATATTTATATTAAAAAAATGTTTAGCCAGTGGAGCCACTCCTATATTGGGCAGTCGTCTAAAAATATATGCTCGACACATACGTACGCTCTTACAAGCACTAATCATCTTTTACAGAAAGTAATGAATCGTAAAGATACCTAGGTATCAAATATCAAATCTAAATTGTAATGAGAAAAATTGTCAAGAAACTCTGTGTAGAATTTTTTCATTAATGTAAAAGAAAAACTAACAGTTTGTAAACGTCCCATGGCTGGACATGCAGCAGATTTTTATGCAATGTAACTTGCATGTGCGGGATGATATTCCTTTTGATGTTGTCCTTGATCAGGCAGTAGATGTACTCTAAGATACGTTATTAGAAATATATAGCCTCATCTGTTATTTGATGATGACAAAGTTATATGTTAGATAATATGTACATTGATAAATCGCAAGTGTGTTGCCTAGCTAAATGATGGACCAACACTGTTAATTAAAATTAACTTTAATTCACTTTTTTTGTCGACAATCAAACATTAGTCGAGAGAATTTTACACAAGGAATGGGAAAAATAGGTTGTCTATTTTCTCTTTAACACAACTATGAATTTGCAAGATACAAACAAGCGTAGTTAATATGCTCTCCTAAGTTATTTAATTGTTTTTTTTTAAATGAAAGGTTATTTTATTGCCTACTCAACAGTATTAGGTTGTCTTGTCAAAAGTGTGGCACATCCATTTGTGGCATTTATTTTAGGACAGTGTAGTACTAACTACGAACGCACTACATTATAACATGTAGTGCATGTGACTGGTTTTTAAGACATTCTTTTAAAGTATGTAATGATATAAATAAAAAAAAATATTGTGTTTACATACATAGAACTTAATCAATAACAGTTATACGAACGAAAACCATAAGTTATTAGTCCTTACTTTACTAAATTACTTATTTAATTTACTACGACTTGTGTCAGGTTGCCCCGCTCTTCCGTATCATAATATTATGTATGTACGATTAATTCTAAGCTTTAGTAACAGAATTATAAACTACTAAATAACTTAGACCAAAATTAAGAGTGTGTGTGTGTATATGAGAGAGAGAGAAAGAGAGAAATTATGTACGTTTAAGAAACTCATAATAAATCGTAATAATATTTTTGGAATTTTCTTATAAAGGCAACTATTTTTTATTAACATACATTATGTATTTATTTAGTCCAGAATTTATTAGAGCAAGTTCAATCTATTTTTATACAGACTTGTCAGAATAATGTACTTGATATTTTATATCGTAGGAAAAGCCTTTAATATTATTGTTATTATAACGTTTCAAAGCATTATGTTCACGATTACAGATTTGACACAGTCACGTGTGTGTTTCATAGAATTCGTATATATTTATCATAAATGAATACTTCACGCGTATTTTATTTAAACATATTTAATAATACTTTTTTTGAAATTAAATAATGCGAATTTTGCGTACTTTTATGCTATTTTTCTTATTTATGTTTTGTTTTTTCTTATTATTACTGATTTGTGTTTATTATTTAACTCGTATTTGGTAAAGTACAACACCACGATATATGTACATTCATTAAAGCGCATGAGAGCGATTAAAATGTTGATACTTCTTTGAGATGAGAGTTATCTGGCCTGCTTGACTTGCCGTTACTAAATATTATTTTAATCATAGCATTATTTTGGTCGCATCGTGTAAAATAAGTTTATATAAAGCTGGAATTAGAACTACTTATAACCTGCTGCGGTCTGCATAACGCAGTTAATAAACTAATAAGTAACAATATGATTTCTTATATGGCACGTTGCTCGTTCACTCATAACTACAATTCAAAGTAATGAAATGAAAAAATAAAACAAAAAACGCAGCTGAAAAAGCTGAAGCGAACAAACGTGGTAAATATTCCTATCTAATTTCAAATTATGTCTTTGTGCAGTTTGCAGTTGTTACGCTTGGACCTTGGAGGAATAGTGAAAAAAATTTATTGTCTCTACTGGGGACAGGAGAGCTGGTTCATTTTTCGTCCAGAGGATCGGAATTGCGATTTTAAAGGAAAATGCTGCTAGCATGCTTGCCACTATTCCACGCGGTCATGACTTGTACTGTACTTATTTTTTAATTTTTATTGGTTTATATTTAAGGTTTTAGTATAAATAATGATTAATATTAAAAAAGACAGTCACTTTTAACTTTATATAAAAAAATGTTTTGCCGCTAGCTATGAATTATTAAATTTGATTCAAGAGATCAAATCTAATGACTCAAATGAAACCGTCTCAGTTCAAGCATTGTATTGTTTGATATATTTAAAGAAATCTCAAACTAAGCTATATAAGTAATTCCCGCGAGAGAACAAATGTAAAATACATCACACCTCCAAATTCAGGTCCAAACTGTCAATACTTTATAATATAGGGTATATAATGTTCCAGTAACATGAGATGTAATGAAACGCTTCAATCGATTGGAACTATTTTCTAAATTAACCAATTTAATGGGATAACCCGTCCAACAAACAATTGATCAAATCCATTATATAATTTAAATGGACCATGATTAAATAAATTGAATTGAAATGTGTTAGTGTGACAATTTCATATGTGGGTACGAAACATTCCATAAATAATATAATAAAAAAATCTGTCGGCTATTTGATACATTGACGTAGTAGGGTTCCGTAAATAAATAGGATATTGTAATGTATGAAAACAGTGCTTTATCTTTATATTAAATAGCGGCGATATGTAAAAATTAGTTAGTTATGTGTTTTGATTTTAAACTTATTATTTTTGTGTAAGTTGTGGAACTCAAGATGATCGACAGTCATATTTATATATGAGAAACAGTTTCGTCCGAAAAAATACACGTAACACACACGCACACACAAAATAATAGATAGCGGCGGTGAAGAGGGGGATCATGCCGACAGAAGAAAGCGTTATGCCGTTTGTCGTCACGGCAAACGTGTCGGGCTTATCCTCAAGGCGCACCATAGATGTTTCTAATAATGGAATTGTTAAATATATAAATGAATGGAATTATTGTAAGCAAAAACTATATCATGATTGTAATTGATTAAATGTTATTCAGATAAAATAAAATCTCTATCTGCCCGCGCCTTTATACCTTAAACAATAAATTGGTGTCTTCTTTTATTTATATTCATCTCTTTTGCTTATTCATGTCATCTTCATCCAGACGGGTTGTGTGGGCACCACCCACTCACCAATTATTCCACTATCAAACGGTAATACTTTGTATTGTTGCTATATAATGCTGTGACATCAATTCCATCGTACACAAAGAAATTTGGCAACTCCTTTCTTTGTCGCACTTCCAAAAAATGAAATTCCTTACCAGCTCACGTGTTCCCCTCCTCTTACAACCTCCTCCCAGGTTCCTTCAAACGAGGCGTGAAGAGGCATCTTGCGGGCCGGCAAGGCGGGGACGGCTAGTACAGAACATTCTTCCCGACTGTACTGGCCGTCGTCGCGTTTGGACTCTACTACCACTTACCATCAGGTGGAGTAGAGTCATTTGCCCTCTCGGCGCTTATAGTATTTTTGCGTTCTAGTTCGAAGGGTGCGTGAGCAAGTGTAATTAAAGGTACGTCATGGAATAATATAATCTTAGATCTTATGGTGCATATTGACGGTATAAGACGCGGTGTACTTCGGACACTATAGTGTATTTTTTTAATTTGAAGACTCACATTCATGAACCGTATATTGTTTATCCTTATCAAACGCAAGATCTATTCTAAGAAGGTGTAAAATATTAATATAAAACTTACTAATAATATGAATGTGTTTTGGTAATTGTTAATCAATTACCTTGCTGGATAGGTGTATGGCCTAGGCATTGATTATATGATAGGCTGGTTGTCGTGTTTGGTAGATACATGCCTTTCACGCCGAAGGTTGTGGGTTCGATTCCCAGGACATACATTTGTGTGCATAAACATGTCTTTTTGTCCTGAGTCTGGGTGTAATTATCTATATATAAGTAAGTATTTACAAAATAAAAAGTAATATATGTAGTATATCAGTTGTCTGGTTTCCATAGTACAAGCTCTGCTTAATTTAGGATCAGATGGCCACGTGTAAACAATGTCAGGATATAATAATAATATAATAACAGGATATTATTATATTATTATTATGCCAAATATACTTTTTAAAATGTCGAGTAACTGTCTTCGATAACTATTAATCTTATAAAAATGTATCAAGGAGTTATAGACAAGAATTAAAGCAATTATCGAATTTCGATTTCATCAAATTACTGAATCATAGGAACTTTGAAACTTAATATTGATACTTTAATGTAATCAATTCCTAAACATTTGGTTTTTTTTTTCGAATTTATCAATCATTCCTTTTTAATCTTTATTACAAATGCATAAAGTTTTATTTCAGATTGATAATGATTAAGTTTAGTATATAAAATTTATATCAATAATTACACGGAAGTGTGCGAAGTATACTTCTATGGTTTAATTCGATTACAACACAATCACCTGATTAAGTTTTCATTAAACAAGATCCAGTTATTATAACACATATAATAAATTAAAATTATATCTCCATTTGAGCAAATTTCGAATTTATTCTTATTATATATTCATTCTTATTTTTAAGAGCTCATTTGGCCCAGTGGAAACGATACGTCGATCTTAGTCCACGGTCGTGGGTTCAAGTCGATTAACTCCACCTGAGTTAGCATACGTTTAATTGTTTTTTTTTTTATAGAATAGGAAGGCGGACGAGTATATGGGCTACCTGATAGTAAGTGGTCACATTGGCATTGTAAGAAATGTCAACCATCGCTTACATAGCCAATGCGCCACCAACCTTGGGAACTAAGATTTTATGTCCCTTGTGCCTGTAATTACACTGGCTCACTCACCCTTCAAACCGGAACACAACAATATCAAGTATTGCTGTTTTGCGGTAGAATATCTGATGAGTGGGTGGTACCTGCCCAGACGAGCTTGCACAAAGTCCTACCACCAGTATTGGTATTTATATTGGGGTTAAAGAAACTTTATTCTCATCGAGAAACACATTCACTAACATGAGAACATAATATTACTAATTTGAATTGCCAAGCGGCGCGGGAAAGCATCATATACATGATATTATTAATGATAGAGAAATACAATTTCGATGAGGGTATCTTTGAAAACTTTCCATTATTGTCGGTAGACTAGTCTTATCGCAAATATCCGTGTATTTAAGTACGGCTAGGAAGTGGTATGAGTGAGTGAGAATTTATTATTATTTATTTTATTTTATATTTAAGTAAATATATTTATTTCATCATTGCTTTTTTATACTATTAAATTTAATAAATAATTTTACATTATTATACAATTTGTTTCATATTATGTATTTTGTTATATTATATTATTTTGAACATGTATTTTTAGTAGTCTCTTAAAGTGATGCATACTTTTTGCTTCTTTAATATTTTTTGGTAAATTATTAAATCGTTTTGCTCTGTCAAACAAAATATCTTTCTTTCCATAGTTAATAGTACGAGGTTTTGATTGTTTTATGTTATTAGCGTTTCTTAATTTCATTCTTTGTGATTGTTGGTTTTTATTCAATTGTATTTCTGTGTGTATATTTTTATCTAATTTTTTTTAATTAGTGTGCAAATATAGTAATTGTAAGTTTGAGCGACATTCATTATTTTTGTATCTTTGTAAATTTTTTGAGTTGATGTAAAAAAGTCATAATTAAAAAATTTTTTTACTAATTTGTTCTGCATATTTCATCTCGTTTTCGGCGGTGAAGGAAAATTTTATGAAGAAAAGAGAGGAACAGAACAAATATTGTATCGTATGGTCTGCATTACCCCAAAGTAAAATGTTGTATGTTGACATTATATTGTGAAAATAACTTAAATTACAAGGCCTGTGTACATAATATAACATCGATAAATAGTCTTATTTTTAGATGCAAATACTGCATAGTTTAAATCTACTCGCCAACCCGTATGGGTTACAAGTATTTGAAGATTCCATTGTAATTTGACATCAATTGTCAAGAAATTTATTTGATTCTTCTAGACATAAAATTGATAAGTATATCGGCTTAAAATGTAATATTTCTTTAAAACAAGGGAAGGCCGTTGATATATAAGTGGGAGGTTGTCATTCATATTAGTTACAGAAAAAACTAGAAGATCTAATCGTTAAGTGATCACGTCTGACATTGACATTGGCAATGTTTTACACATTGTTCAAGTCCCTGACATTGCCAGTGTGCAGTCAACTGTAACACGTCGATAAACGTGGCATGAGCGGTTAGCCTGTAAAATCATAGGTTCATTCAACAAAGCGGAACAAAATACATGTAGAAAAGAGAGTATCGATTTAGATGTTTTATCTTACCTTAAAATTATATAAAGATTGTTATCAATTACACTAATTATAAAATATTTAAGCACTTCGTATGCACAATATTAAGAAGAAAAAAAAATATGAAAACACAAGGCAAAGAAATAAAATATGCATGTTCAATTGAAATTTGTACTTTATTTTTGTGATAAGAGAAAAATAAATAAACACATACTGTTCTATATAACAGTACAGATAAATATATCATCAGATCTACAAGCACTTCAACGTCCTTTGAAGTCTCCGCTTTTACATGTAATACGATTATAAATGATATAAATAATCGTCGAGTCTCACTCTTAGCAATTAACGTGTAAAGTTACACAGCTATACCTTTTGTATTAGGAAGTCATAGTCATTGATATTTGAAATTAAATTTCTTTGCTGAGCTTCAAAGTAAAATGTCAAGATCGAATTTAAGTGTACGTGTATTGAAAAGTTTAAGTTTAAAATAAAAATATGAAAATGAAAATATACGCTATTCAAGTAATGATAACATCAAACACAAAATATAATTCGCTTATAAGCCGTCATTATTTACGTATATTATTTTTTTAAAGTTGTACCAAAATGTAGAAATTCAGATGGTACTCTTATTATTGGTATATTATTATAATTAAATTGCATATATTTTTATACATAATTTAATTAATGTATCCTGTATGAAAATCAACGAATACTAATTCATTATCTTGAATCTAATAATATGCCTTACCTTATTGCCCAATGTAATATTTTTAACATCAAATTTAAATGCAGTAATTGCTAATGTTAATGTATTTGTGGAATTTTATCAAAACAATAATTTATAGATTATCTTTCATTTTAATGTTTATGCAATGTTTGTAACCGTTTCTAAAACTACAAATGATCTACACGCTTGTGGATATTCTTTATATTGTCGTAAATATATTTTGTAGTATCTACACTAGAGTAGCGTGTAATCTGCAGTAATTACGTACTTCGTTAAAAACATCCCAAGGGAAGTCTGGAGCTCCAATTATGAATACAGTTTCTTTGTCTGAAGCATTAAATGTGAAGCGACAGTCAATATTTTAATTCCTTTAATGAAGCTTAGGTTATATATATTCCGCGAATAATTTTCTTCGCCAACATTACCCTAAATCTACTAATCGAGCTGTTGTCTGTTGTCTTTCTTTTATCACCATGGTGCGGAACTGAGTCTACCTGGGTATGATAAATAACAATTAGAATGGATCTTTAAGGCTAAATTGTGGTAGGTAAATCACTGGTGGTAGAGCTTTGTGCAAGCTCGTCTGGGTAGGTACCACCCACTCATCAGATATTCTACCGCAAAACAGCAATACTTGATATTGTTGTGTTCCGGTTTGAAGGGTGAGTGAGCCAGTGTAATTACAGGCACAAGGGACATAAAATCTTAGTTCCCAAGGTTGGTGGCGCATTGGATATGTAAGCGATGGTTGACATTTCTTACAATGCCAATGTCTAAGAGCGTTGGTGACCACTTACCATCAGGTGGCCCATATGCTCGTCCGCCTTCCTATTCTATAAAAAAAAAAAAAAATTAAAAGAACGTTAAAAAAGAGAACCGTTACAAAAGATTTTGCTTCTGTAACGTACATTTTGAATTATTATTGTTAATAGTAGGCAAGCACATTAAAAATCTGATAGGTCTTGGTGGAAACTGGTCAACTCTATAGACTCTATACAGTACTTATAACAAGCTTATCAAAAGTCAATCTTAACGAAGCACTGCTAATTATGAGATATCTTCTTGTCTCTCTGAATTACCATACTGCAATGCAAAGCTTTTGGACGAAAAAGTTTGTTATACAATAATCAGGCTATTCTTTATCTTCGTTTTCCACGTGGTTTATCCACTGAGCTGTCTCAGCTTTTTATTTTACCTCCTCATTTCGTATAAAGTAAAACAATTAAACATTAAAATTTAAATCCTCCATTTACATATAAATGATTCCGATTTATAGCGAACGAATTTCGTTCGCTATAAATCGGACCACAACTCGCTCCACGCGTAATAAAACGGGCCAATGTCAACGGGGTGACGTAATGTCGAAATTCGTAAATTTATTAGACCCGGTGTCTCAGTGCGATGTAGACAAGGATTACACGTTACATTATTTTTTTGTTAAACATTATAAACAGTTTCGCATTAGTTATCTTAAATTGCTTTATTATTCCATGTGTGCGGGCAAACGAGTACACCTTTCGCACAATAAGAGTTTTATATCCTACATGTTAATATGTCCGCGTTTTGAGTGGTCATTGGAAATAAAATTCTTTAATTTATGCTTCAAAGCAAGACACGAATGTCCTGCCCAAATAATAAGTCAATGTGATTCGACTAGGTTTCATATTAATCCATTATGACAACAAACAAAATTTAATCTCGACAATTGTATCATTACAACTAAAACAGTTAAAATTTTAATTCGCTTTTCTGTTTATTATATTTGTAAAAATATACTCCTTACAAGAATGACTTAGCTTCTTTATATCAAAAACTAAAGCACAATATTTGTACCTACTTAATTAAAAAATAATTTGTTTCTTACATTTTTCAAATGTAACAAAAAATATTTATAATGTCGAAAACATAAATTTAAATTATTATAATTATTTAGTGTAGAGTAAGTTGTAACTATTGCGAGCTATATTCGCATATAAAATAATAAATGAAAATAATAGTAAGGCGTGGCTAAAATATCGAAAATTCGAACAAAATATATATACGTTCGATTCTGCTTAAGTCAATATACCTACATAATAATCTTGAACAGATGATATTTTAATAAATATATTATTAAATGTAAAAATTTATAGACAATTTTTCAAACAATGTAGCTTTTTTTTTAATTTAAAATACGAAGCATGCGTGTAAATTGGTCACACTAGCATAGTCATAGTAAGTTACTACTTTATACATCGACAGCGCTGCTAAGAACGGGATCTAAGATGTATTGCCTCTCGTACCTATAGATACACTGGCTCACTCACAATTAAATTTAGAACACAACAATTCAAGACGTGTAAGCAACGGTAGCGTTACAATCTTTTTTAGTAACATTTACGAACATATCTTTTCTACTAGAGCAATTATATATAGTTTCGTATATAAATCATAATATTTTTTATATTTGTGTGACATTTCGCTTGCCGATTATTATATTATATTTGTACTTCATAGACAGGAAAACATTATAATTAAGTAAATGTATTAGTGGTTAACCTTTAAAAATATATGTTTAAAAGTGGCGTTAAGTAATTAAAAATAATTTATATGCATTAAAACTTAAGATTTTACTAAGCAGATCGTACAAATGGTTAAAAATGCTAGAAGTAATCCATTTTAAATGTTAATTTATTTTTAACGAGTTCATGTACCAATTTTATTATTATTATTTTTCAATTGTTGGGTTTCCACTTAATAAATGAATACAAATTGCAAGTTTGTTTGCCAATTAACCTGCGGGACGCACAATGATATAACATAGAAGGCTGCTCAGCCGACACAGTACATAACATATGCATATAATATTTACGTATATTACCAACTGAAACAGCGTTTAACCTAACACTATTACAAACATCACAGGTAGGTTTTTATTATAATTTCATTTTATATAAAATTAATGTTTATTCTTCTGATATTATTGATTGATCTAATATCGTAACATTATATTTTTAACTGACAGAAAGAAACGAAAGGAGATTTTTTAAATTAAATACGTTTTTATTTTATAGATCGTAGAGACATCTTTAACTATTATTGAGAAGCAATGCTTCTTTCTACTCACTACTAGATGGCGTTATGCTTACACATTACGACCACAATAACTAGATGGCAGTTATTTCGTTTTAAATTTTCAAAATGTTTAATTTCATAATCATTATTGTTAGGGCATTATGCAGTAAATATTATTTTTATAAAATAATAATGTAGTTTATACAATAAAAACTGAACGTAAAAACGTTAGTTTCTCGAAATAGGTACTATCTGATAGTAAGTTTATTATCAATTCATTGTCGTTTGTATAACTTAAGTTTATATTCTTGCTCTTTCACTGAAACACAGCAGTGTTGCTTAGCGGTAAAATATCTGCTAGGTCAGTAAACCAGTAGTATCTACCCAAGCGAGCCAGTACAACCTCTTTGAATCTGGAAAATTATAAAAATAAAAAAGAATAAATTATCTGTTTTTCGTTGATGTGTTTGGTTGATTCCTAAAATCAAACTAGTGATAACTGGCACGATAAACAATTTTATATAACCGTACCGTACCGTAACCGTAACAGCCTGTGAATGTCCCACTGCTGGGCTAAAGGCCTCCTCTCCTCTTTTTGAGGAGAAGGTTTGGAGCTTATTCCACCACGCTGCTCCAATGCGGGTTGGTAGAATTCACATGTGGCAGAATTTCAGTGAAATTAGACACATGCAGGTTTCCTCACGATGTTTTCCTTCACCGTAAAGCACGAGATGAATTATAATCACAAATTAAGCACATGAAAATTCAGTGGTGCTTGCCCGGGTTTGAACCCACGATCATCGGTTAAGATTCACGCGTTCTTACCACAGGGCCATCTCGGCTAACAATTTTATATAAATACACTTAATTTCGTAAGCTGAATTTTGCTAACATAAAGCTTAATACTTACGGAAGTAATATTGATTACTTTCGAATTGTACGGGGATGATTTTAAATTACATAATTTATTATAATCATTGAATTACAAATTCGAAAGCCAGTTATATAGAAGAACAAATCTAAACATAATTTTAAAAATATAAAAGTAAAAGTTAATCATAAATTGATTGCAGATCTTATAATATAATTTTACCAAAAGGAAACAGATAAACTCCGACAGCAACTGGCAACAACAACAACAAATAATAGATTGCTTACTATCAAAGTGGTGTTATTTGTTACTAAGTAGGCTGTGAAGACAGATTTCAATCTATCGAAAGCTACATATTACGAATTTAACATAATCAAAACAATGCATCATTTATATATTATATTAGTGTAAAAAATACTAAAATTAATAGCCAGCACATTCTACTTGTGGGCAAAAAGCTTCTCATCTTTTTAAGAGACGGCTTAGAGCTTATTCAACATAATTTTCCATCCATTAATATTTTATTTCCACAATCAGATTAGAAGTTAATCCTACCATATTGTTATCAGATAATGAGAATTGAAAATGAATATTACATTTGAATCAGTAGCAAGTGAAGCGATTTATCCGCCCGTACTTTGCTATATCATACATTTGACCGCACGCTCCGTGTCATGTTATACAAATATAGCATCTCTAAAACTACTTATTATTATTTATTGTCCGGAATTGCAGTATATATTAATTTATTGCAATTATTTTTTTAAGGACTGATATTGGGTGACAAATTAATTAACTTTAATTTATTTATTCAAGCATTGATTACTGCAACTTATGTATTAAATATATATTAAAGAAAGATAAACATTCGTACAGGTATGCACGAACAAAAATTCCCTCACTTTTTTAACAAAACATCACTGGGTAGAAAAAAAAACTGATTATAATATTAGTGTGACATCAAACAGTAAGTAATGTAATAGGGTGTCCTATTGCTGGACGTTCGCTATCACTACTCTTGGAGAAAGAGTGTGAGAGAGTGGTTGCTCCACACTGATTCTCGGATGGCGACATGACATATACCTAAATGTGCAAAATTATTCAAAATATTTATTTTTGTACCGAAATTATATAAATTAAAAGTAGAAAATATGTCAACAAAACGGTATCAACTTACGAGACTACGTTGTTTAATGTCGCGTATCGGATTCATTGAAGCCTTTCAAGCTGAAATTAATCTGATTATGCTATTACCAAGGAAGCGAGTGATGTTCTCATATCGTAATCGTTTCTGGCGTATTTGCATAGACCTCTACGATTAATGACGCGTAACGTCAAAGATTAATACGTTTAAACATCCAATATTATAAATTTTAACGTTGTGAGGATTTATGTAGAAGTTATTATTATAAATAGTTACTTTCGAACAGCCTTACTTATAAACGTTGTTAAATGGGTGATTGGAAGCAATGCTGTGTCTTCTTCTTTCGAATGTCAAAACAATAGTTTTTAACTAAAACACCGCTAAGCCACGTTTTTAAGTAACGTGGTTCAAACTTTATACACATACTTTATTATTTCTCATATTCATATTATAATACTCTACTTAATAATAATTATATAACAATAGTTATAAAAATAGTGTTTTTTTTATTATTATTTTAATATTTTTTTTGTATGATTTAGATGTGCAGCGCTTCTGTATTTTAATATATTTTTATGTTAATATAATAAATAATAACATAATCTAAATTTTAGGGTTGCAAAAATATGATGACAATTTATGCTTGGTTATTAATATGCTAATAATGTATGCATTGTACTCTACGATGATGACTTCTTCATTGATTCGGAATGTGTGTCAGATTTTCTTTGGTGTTATTGGTTTTCGTGGGATTCTAGATTCTTCTGCTAGTCTAGATGGCCAGTCTGTCCGTAGTCGGGTCATCTTAATTATGGATTTATGAATAAACATTTAACTAACTAAATTAAATGCTTTATTTATTCAGTGGCTGGCTTATAGAAGAGGGTAGTAATGAAAAGTCTCACAGGGTTTACTTTTGAGTAATTTGTTGTTGAACCTCCCGTACGACGCTGTCTGCTGAACGTGCGTGAGTCGGTGCTCCGAGTATTCTCGAAGCTTTAAAGCAGCAATAGAGGGAATGCGTGTACTGATTCTATCGACCCTCGCGAGGATTAGTACACGCTCAAACAGTTCGTCAGAGCCATCACGCTGCCTGTAACGTCTGGATGAGACAAAAGCAACAAATAAATTTCCAACCCATACAGGTTAAGGACGACGACGAAAATTTTACCAGCACTGTGGGAAAAGCCTAGACACAGCCTAGTATACGCTTGACGTTAGCCTCGCGTGGGACACAGAAAAAGAAGAAAAACACTAACTCACTTCTACAACTTATGAAACTCGATTACGACACTTAACCTTTGAAGTGTGTGTGTCATAAAGTACAGTACCTTTATCGTATTCTATCCTTGCAATTGATCCTGAATCAATCTCAATTTAACATTTCAAAAGAGGCAAAACTTCAAACTTCCCATGAATATCCCGCAACGGATTCGTGAGTTCCTCTTGTATATATTGACCTCGGTGTAATAACGCGTCGTTGATTCAACATGACTTGCGACTTAAACTGATCGTATTTATGCAACGGAGAAGAGTAATGAGTCAGCTGATACTCGTTTTGCACTAGTTTTTGAGTTCAGGGTTGTCAATAAAAAGGTTAATATTTTTATGAATTATTAGGATTAGGATCGTTACTCTCTAGTTATTCTTCATAAAATAATCTTATTAATAAGAGCTTTATAAACTCCTTCGAGTGCAACCTATTTAGAAACATAGCTTTTGAATATGGAGGTATTTTTTATTTATCTCTTTATCGAAAATATACATTATATTACCGAGATAAAAAACTACATATTTAAAAAAAAAACATATGTAATAGTATTTAAGAGATATATGAAAATATTAGCATAATGTATAAAATTTTCATAATAAATATAGTCAGGTAAAAATTTTGTATAAAATATAAATTTAATGTAAATATATTAAAGAGTATATATTTAGATCATAGTTATCGTCGTAGATTATTATTATTAATGTATTAAAGTTATATTTATATTAAAATTCTATAAGTCTATATGAATGAATGAATGAATGAATGAATATTATTATATACCACATTACACAAAACTTCAAAGATAAAGAATTATGGTACTATATCTATGTCAGCATGTATTTGTATAAAATTTCATTCATTCATTTTTTTAAAGTTTTATAGTACAATTTATTATAGCAATAAATTAACCCTAACAAAATCCAATTATGTTATTTTTACATGAGAAATTCTGTCGAACAGAAGCAATTAAATGTTCAAAAGCAAAAACCAACGTAAAAAAACTTTTAGACATTGTAAAAGTTAATTGCATCACTGCATGTTAGCTTTTAAGGCTAAAGACCCCGAGGTCCTGGGTTCAAACCATGGGGCGGGCCGATAAAAATATTATTATATATTCTCAGTAGTAGTCCAGACTCTGGAAGTTGGGAGAGTATTAAAACAATGTGCCGTTGATGCTGCGCCTGCATTCTTTCCGATCGTGTCGGATATCCCTCCCGGATATAGGATAATGTGAGTGGGGGAATAGACTGCTCTTGTGACTCTTGTGACTGTGTCGACTCTGCGCAGATGGCTAGTACCACCGTGGCCAAAATCAGTCAGAATGATATCCTCAATATCTATAGTAATTTTATAAATGCGAAAGTAATGTCTGTTACCCTTTCACAGTAAACCACTGAACCGATTTTAATGAAATTTGGTATGAAGCAATAAAACCTAATGGAAGAAGGCTTTTTAAACATAACACTTGCCCCACCTCCCTAAAACGTGGGCGAAGCCGGGAAAAAAAACTAGGTTAATATATTTTCCTATTTAGTAAAAATATTAGGATATAAAACATCCCTAATGTATCCGATTTATTCCGCACCTGTAAGCATTAGCAAGACCATTCTTGCATTATGTAACGATACGAGTGAGATGTTAATTTGAATGACTTCCCATTTAGTTTTTGTCCTCATACTTAACTTCTTTATTGCTAGTTTCTTATTTCTGTACTTTAATTAAACATTTTAAAAAACTTCTGTACGCAAGCACACACATACCGGCCAGTTTGAAGCTTAAAGGCAACAAAATTATGTTATCATATTTTGAAGACTTGCCTTATATTTATTATTTTATTTGTTGATGAATACAACTATTATATATTCAAAAAATGTAGCAAATATCATGCATAACAATCATTTTGGGCAGAGTTAATGATTTTCCAAACGAAATCTTATATATAATATAATTTTTTATAAATTTATCAAATAATAATTACTTATTTATAAGATATGAAAATACATAAGATTATAAAAGAATAATAAATTAACAATTTCGTCGTCAGCTCCAATCGGATGACTATTTAGTTTCTGCTAGTAGTTGTAAACTATAATTAAAAAGGAACTCTACGTGAACAAATCTAAGCTATTGTTAAGGATTAACCACATCTACTAAAGTGTCATGGCGTAGCGTTTACGACACGAAACTATCTGTCAGCTGACTGCCATTTAATCTAGTGCCTAGTTTGTAGATCCCGTAGTAACAACCTGGATCGTGCCACTAAAAGTTATTGAAAAACTACGTTCCGTGAAGAAATCTCCTTTAGCAGGCCGAAGGTTTGGTTTGAAATGGATATTGGCAGTGTTAATAATCCCACATGATAACATTAAAGCTTCTTAAATTTTTGTGGATTTATTATCTGTCGTAAGTGTGATCATAGCTTTATAGCTGTCTCTGCATCGCG
Source organism: Nymphalis io (assembly GCF_905147045.1). Taxonomy (NCBI): domain Eukaryota; kingdom Metazoa; phylum Arthropoda; class Insecta; order Lepidoptera; family Nymphalidae; genus Nymphalis; species Nymphalis io. The sequence goes on along the minus strand of NC_065892.1, from coordinate 12,556,615 downwards.
GTTATTTTCGCTTGACATGTTCTTGTAAGTGTGTTTGAGTTGTGCCTGAAGTTTTGTAACTGTGTGCTACAATTTATCGTTGAACTAAAACTCTAGGGACTTCCAGCTCATTTCGTAGTTGGAAGTCAGAAGCACTGTGGTACACTGATATTGATCAAGGGATCAGTTTACAATATCCTATATCGATTATGTTCACGTAGTTCCTCTTTATGTTGAGCTAATTTCAATTGTTTTTGATTTGAAGGTTGCGTGTTTAAGCCTGAGCAAGCACCATTAAATTTCATATTGTGCTTAATTTGTGTTTATAATATTCCTCTCGTGCTTGAAGAAAAACATCGTGAGGAAACGTATGGTATGGGTCGGATGAAAATTATCCGAATTTTGTATATCCACCAAACCGCATTGGTGCTGCATAATTGAATAAGCTCCTGCTAAGTCTTACCCAGCGGTGGAAAATTTAGACTTTTATAAACATCCATTTATATCTTTGAAATTATATTAATCGATATTGTACTCGTATATCATCTCAGCGTGAATTCAATAAAATCATTAAGGATCTTAATATATATTAAATTTCAACATTATATTATTAATATTTGCTACAGGCATATACTCTATGAATAACTTAATATGAAGAGAAACTCATTAGAACTTAAGCTTGAGTTGCTGTGAGACCGACGTAACGTTCGATTATAGAGCACCATTGAGTATAACTGCCAGATTCTCTAAAACCAAACATAAGGCTTTTGTCCATCTGTTAATTATTTATTTGTGCGTGAAGATTTTTGTTTGATTTGTTAATAACTCTCATTGGAATTATATAATGAATATTTGGTCTATCAACTATCAACTTTCCATTTCACGTCGGTTGGAGATAAAATTTATCTATTTATTCATATTTTTATATACAATTTTAGGTTTTTTTTTAAGTAATCAGTTGATCATGCTGCAAAAACGTGTCGCAATAATTTAGTTTGAAACTCTGATCAATTAAAAAGGTACATAGAGCGCTGCGCTCTCACGAGGAAGTAAGGTAAAGAAAGCTGATTTTGAACTAGCAAGCTGATCGCTTTCCAGTGCAGTACAAGAAACTGGAATACGCTACAAATTACAAAATAAATTATTTAAAATGCAACTTAGGCGTGTAAAATATTGTAAATGTAATTCATTGCATTAAAACAAGGAATGTCGGGTTACATTTCGTAAGTATTCAAGTTTGTAGAATCGAATAGAAAAAAATATTCGTAAAGCATTATTGAAACACAAAGCTCTATTGGAACACAAATAAATAGGAAACAAAAATCACGAAATAACTCTAATGCTGATTTTGATTATGGACATCAAAATGAGGTCCTCGTTTTGATGTCCATTACAAGAGCTACTCATTTACCAATTACTAACATTGAACGAAAAGACTTTGACAAGCTTCAAGTGACACTGTGACGTTCGTACGATCATCCTGGCTGATAATTATTATAATATATTGTATTTAACTGATAATTTTCATATTTTATTTGTCTACACTTTTACTACTTATATTTTCATCTATCAAGCTAAAAATATTTAATAAATCAGATAATATCACTAGCGAAGTGTTTGACGGAACCAATATATTACTTGATATAACATGACATAAGATGTATAGATTTCATGCTGTTGGGCAACCAGCCATGATATAAAGCCAAGCTGTTTCATATGAAAGTTGGAACAACAGAATATGAAGAGATATAAATTTAAATTCAACATCAAAACTGCACATAAATCAATCTGCTGCGAGGGGTTAGTGTGGGCGCATATTTTCGTAAATTCATATTTATATTGTCTCACTGAAGTGTTCGATGATCGAAATTCATTTGTATGCGATCACACTAACTTTGATATATCGTTGTTCAGGGCACGAAAAATAAATTAGTTTGTAAAAATCGAGATAAGCTTTTTAATCTAAGTATAAAATAATTATTTATAAACATAAATCATTGACTTCACTATAAAATGTACATATATTGTCTGTAAAGTTACTTACCGTTTTCTATCTTTCTATCATTTGTAATTTGATATTCGAAAGAAGAAGACGAAGATTGTATTAAATACGACGTTTATTAGCAAGGCATGCCATGCATTCTTTGCATGCATGAATTTGGCTTAACATAAATTATTATTATATTATATCAAGTAGTATTTAACTTGAAAGCCGTTATTGAAGCCGTAAAGGTTATCTCTTATTCTTAATATAAAAATATGTTGTCGTGTGTCGTGCAAAGTACAGTAGAACTTTTAAAGTTTTACAACCCCCATACGTAATACTTATATCCGTTAGTTTTGTTCGGGCAGCGATGTTCTTTAAAGTATTAAGAAGTGGCGACCTAGTAGCGCTGCGGTTTAAACAACTAGTTCTCAAAGTCAAAGCAATAGTCATAGGCGGAGTTATTTAGGTATAATTACATTTATTGACTACTTTATTGCAGAATCAAAGAGTGTATTGCACATAAAATATTTTTTATTGCATAGAAAATAAAAATTATGCAATATAGTTATATAAATAAAGTTATAAAAATAAGGCACAAAACAATAATGCCTGCGATACATATTTGCTTAGATATGTTTCGTTAGGCAGAGAAGAAAATAGAAGGTGATTGAAGGCTCCACAGAATGTCAGCCAAGAACAAAGGGGACGGGATAGGACAACACTTGGTATGATCGGCAGCTGATTTTTGTATGCCTTATGGTTTTCACGAATTTTTTTATGGGAATTGCTGTTATTTAAAGTAAATTAACAGCCTGCAAATGTCCCACTGCTGTTGTAAGGCCTCCTTACTTTTTACTAGTAAGTACTTCGCGCTGCTCCAATGTAGGTATATAAATTGTTTTCTGCTGTCATATGCCGGTTTATTCGCAATGTTACTCATCATCGCTGAGAATAAGATTAATTATCATTAATAAAAATTAAAAATATACGCAACCAGAAGCGTTTTATGGGTCTAAGCTGGTTTTTATTTAATATTCATACTGTCACTGGTCCATCGACTAGGTGTGCTATTTATGAAAATAGAAAATTATCTCTACTATACTATATTGATCTAACATCCGTAATATATACTAATTTAGTTTCGTGTGAATTAAAGTTATTCTTCATATTGTAACTTTGAGAAAACTATTCAATTTCGTCTGCCTCATGCATTATATGCTTAATAATAAGTGTTTGAAATTAGTTCCACGATATCGTGCAGAAATAGGTATATTATAGTGAATCAGTCTTGTTTTTTATATAAAACAATAGAAAAAACTTGAAGCAATGAAACAGAGTGGTCATTTACACCTATTTTTTGTTGGTCGACGGCGGCCACAGACATTACGCTGTGGATCCATAGAGCGAGTAAAAAACACACCTATTATATTTTAACTAATGTTACAAAGAGTCATTGTTTTTTATTCTAATGTCATGCATTACTTCGTATCCGCAATTTATGGCGCACTTAACACTTACAATATTATTCGATATTTTGTTTTTTTTTTTTTTATTTCGTATTTTATTGTACAGCACACGTATCTATGCTAATATAATAATAATTAATACATAAGAGTTTATTTTAACGCACTAATTTGACGACGACCAGTCCGATTTTAAAATACATTTTAAATAAATGCGTTTTTTTTTATTAAGACTTGAAGGTTCTTCAAAGATCTTATTCAGAACGTTGTCAAAATGAATCAACAAGTTATTTTGACAGTATTTTTTTTAAATAATATTAGTCTTACAATTTTTGATGAAAATTGATAATGTGAGATTAATCAGATATATAAACAATTTAAAAGATGAATTATCTTTATTAAATTAAAACTAATTTTAATTTAAAAAAAATTTTTTTTCATCTACTTTAAAAAGCCTCTTAAGGTTAATTAAGCCTTTGCTAATTGTCAATCTAAAAGAAACGTTTCTTTGTTAATTTTGCTGCAATTTGTGTGTGTGTTTTAAGTGACGCTTTTAAATATATAACAAAGTATACACTGATCTTATCGTGATTTGTAAAAAAAGAAAGAAGCAAGACGTGCTCAATAAGAAATGCCATAAAAATGATCGCCGCGGGAAACAAGTAATAACTACACAAAAATATCAATAGAAATACGTTGAAAAGAAAGAAACAAATGAATCAAATTATATAGTCCGCTTGTTATGTTTGTAGTAGACTTTGCAAATGCACCGCTTATACTATCTATGTAACCTCTAATAAATCTTGTATTAAATATTCATGTATTTATATCTGTTTATACATATAAAGATATAATAAAACTTTAAAGGACTTGCTTAAGGGTAAGACAGATTTTTTTAAAATATTAATTGCAGGAAAATATTAATGAAATTACCATACAAAATGTTAAGAGTACAAGATATTATATTGGACTTAAACATGTATAAATTAAACTTTAAAAATAATTACTGTACTAATTTTTTACCGCATATAATTACCATTTACCGTACCGATTTAGCGGTTACTCTGATTTTTGCTTATACGACGTCTATTCTATTTAAAAAAATATTTCGTTTCCAAATGAACAAAAACCTATTTCGTCAATTTAACTAAATGAACGCTTTAAATAAAAACTACAATGTTCAATTTATGAAATTGGAATGGGACAACCTGTACTGTAGAACCCATCACAAACAGAATCACCGAAGTCGGTTCATAAACAAAAAAGTTAGACATATTTATACTATAATACTTTGGTACGTGTCACTGAGCTCCTAAATGGTTGAAAGCTGAATGAATCGCCGAATTAAAAAAAAAGTTTCACATTTTCAAAAGTCGGGATGGACAGCTAGTAAATATATATACAAATAAAAGTATGTACAACAGTACATATAGATTCCTCCAACTTATTTTGTTAACGCTGGAAAAACGCATTACGCCTTTACGTTTACGGTGGGGGCAGTTTGTCAGACTCTCCCGTGTCTAAAGTGCCGAGTGCGCTCCGAACATCGGAATACTCACTAAAAAACCAGCGGAACCCTTTCCATCTTAACGAGGAGCGCCACGGGATCGCTTGCGCATGCTACCGTTGCTATTTAAATCGTTACAAAACCGGCTAACATATATTTAAAAGTTTTAGTTACAATAGTTACAATGGTTTCTAAAGCACAACCAATAAACATAATAGTGAGCGTATAAGTAAAGTAGCGGTCACAACAGGTGGTTGGAAAGTAAATTATTACTCTGACACACTCACACAGGAGAGAGTCGCAATAACCACTACGATAAAGTCATCAAGCAAGTATCTTGGAAAGTTTTTTGTTCTCACATTGGACTCCTAGATAAGAATTACAAAAACTGACATCTAACTTTGTTTGTTTAATAAAAGTTCGTTAAACTTATAATCAACTGTTGAATTGAACAAAATGCAAATGCAAAATTAACAAAGACACTAAACTATGTAAGTTCTTAAACGTCATGTTATTTTGACGTTTACACTTTGGCGTCTAATAAAACTATTTAATATAATAATAATAATTTATTAAAATACTTAAACATGAAACATAAGTTGACATATGGATTACAAGCTGTTCAGCTTATGTACTAAAGCATAACATTAAAATTTTGGTTTTGCTTTAATTATTCGGTGACTGGACCTCACTATCCTTTATGGGCTATTTGGATAACCTGTGTAAAGATAATCAATAAATATTCATTACCAATCTTACTTATAAACTTAGTGTAGCGGGATTCGAAGAATTAGTAATAAAAGTGTATTCATTGGGTGTAAATCTAATCGAAATCAGTGTTTATCTGTGTTTAATAGCCGCTAAGCAAAGTTTATAAGTAAGGCAGTTGCTGTTTTGTTTTGTTTGTTACACATTTAAACACAAATAACAAAAAAAAAAAAACATCATCAACAATATTAATTTATATGATAACATTAGCAAGTATATAAAGTCGCAGAATGTAATAACAAATAATTTGATTACTTATCTTGAAGATCACATGTGTAGTCTTTGTATCTATTCAGTGGCTGTATACATTGTCTCGAATACGGTTTCGACATGTGACAGCGTTTAGAGCTGTTGGAGTGGTGAGCCAATGAATATTCTATTACTACTAATACTCTTTAAATTGCGATTCAGTACAACAAGGAAAAAAATCTATATTTTGCGGTAAGAAATAAAAAAAATTAAAACTAGTGGCTGAATTCCCATTTTAAGGATGACATTGCTTTTGCCAGAGAACTCCACTAACATTGTAAAATATTGTTTATTTCTATTATATCCTTAGGCAAATATGCTTGAAGTTGAATAAAAGAGAGACATCATTCAACTCGGATAGGTAATTATACATTTTGAAATCGAACCATAATGCTCAACTGTTTTTAGTGATAGATAAAAAATATTGCAAGTTGTTCTCTATTTAAATAATTGTTTTAATAAAAATATTTTACAAATAGCTAATAACAATTATAAAGTATATTATACAATATAAACAGTTTTACTTAACCTATTAAGTGCATCGTTATTCTCGTAGCTCAAGCTACTTCACGGCTTCAGTTTTCGAGGTCCTGTATTAATATTATTCATATTTTAAAAGCTTTAAATCGAACATTTATTAAAAAATCATTCAAGCGTTAATGGAAATAAAAGGTTTCGTTCATAATTACGATTAATATCTTTCTTTGATTAAAAACAGCTATTAAAAATATCATTCCTTTGTTCCATTATTCTGGTTTGAGGCTATTTATTTATATTTTAAAACAAATAGAGAGCAGTTACTTTTATAAATAAAAATAATCGTTTTCTATTCTACTATGAATATTTGTATCATAAGAAGCATTAAGAAGAGTTTTTATGTTTAAAAAAGCTAATCTACGGGTACGATTTGAACATATAATTTAGCTTTAGTTAACGTTTGAGGAATGAATGAATCACATAAAGTTGTTTTATACATATATTAACCATAGAACCGCAAAAGTAGCGGTGTTCAAATTTACTCCATAGAAAGCAGATTTGAAATCAGTAGTACCTTTACGTACGAGCATGTTGCAAGTAGGCCATTTGAGTTCAGAAAAATAAACTATGTTGTATCTGAAATCAAATTTTTATGATGGTTTTAATGATGGTTATAATGTAATTTTAACATAACAAATTTTACACTTAAAATAAAATAATATCCAATTAAACAATAATATATGTTTGTTTAATTATCATTGAAATGATAAGTGTGATTACACATAAGACGAGACTTAAGACATCGTTAAATAAAAGTGAAAGTTAATAAATAAAAATAGCTATATTCTATAGGTAAAGATATCCGTAGAAAGTTTAGGTGTTATTAGTAATAATTTATTTAATTACTGCACAATGCAATAGCACAAAAACACACTCACCGAACTCCCGCGGTCAAGCTAACGGTATATAAGCAAGGGACCAATTCTACTAACAAATTGTCGCATTATAGCAATCAAATCGAAACGTAATCGTTGTTATTTAACCGTTTTCCTACAATTAACACAATGCTCCAGTTGCGTTTTGGTCGTTATAAATTAGTAGAATTGACACCCTGATTACTTATGCTGACTTATACTTGCGATGTATGTAAAAATATTAAACATTCTTTATATCGCCAATGCGCCACCATCCTGGGGAACTAAGATGTTATATCCCTTGTGCCTGTGGTTACACTTACTCAATTACCCTTCAAACGGTAGTAGTTTTAGAAAAGCCCTTTTAAATATATAATTATACATACATATGTCTATATTGTTACCTCAGCAAAGGCTTCTAGTGATAGATGTTTGTATAAACTACTTGAATGAAAGCTTCAATCTTAACATTGTATTTTTTTCTATTTATTGTACGTGTGCTCAAAATGCCACAGCGGTTTATATTGTGAGGCAAAAACGATGGCAATTGGTGTTAAATTTGCATAAACCGATTTTGAAAATTATTTTTCATTTATATTCAAAGTCGATTTTGAGCGCAATGTTTTCTTTTCTAAAACAAAGTTTTACTTCAGCCACGTATGTATGTATAACGTTGCTTGCTTTAACCGTGTTCTTAATACAAATAGTTCGTGTGCGTCCGTTGAGAAATTAAAGTTATATGAAACGTTAATAAGAACGCTTTCGATTATATAGTAATATGGATGTAGGGAAAGAATATACTTTACCTTAAATAATGTTTAATTGCTATTGTAAAAGAAACGACATATTAATTAATATGTATAAAATATAAAATTAACCACCAAAGTCACAATCCTAGTAATTAATTTCTTTGATTAAAATACATTTATGCTTGAAATTTATAAATCGATTCTAAGGAGAATAAAATTGCTTTGGCTTTATTAAAAACTATATAGGTTTTTTTTCTAAACACAGTTTTATTTGAAGGTAGTTTGTAAAACACTTAAAAGAGCACCGCTTTCCTCTCATTGCATATAAATTGTTGAGAAGTGAGTTATTAATCGACAATTATTGTCGGCTTAGTCGGCTTAGTTGGTATTCGTTTTATCATTTATGTTATTTAAGGAATAGTTTTGATATATAAATTCCATGATTTAGGCATTATTAGTTACTTATATTATAATCCAAACCAAAAAATAACTGTCTTAATTAGTACAAAGTATTTTAAGCACTAAATTAACTACACCTTATCAAAACCTCTTAGTATTTCTTAGTAGTAATAACTTAATACGCTGCAGCTTCATTGCAGTGTAATATCTCAGTCACATAGAGACATATGTTCCAACATGTTTTTACTGTAGAACAAGAAATGAATTAAAAAAAACCCTTACGTAAATCCCAATCAGGTTGAAGTCCGCCATCCTAAGTTATGATCCTAGTGTCCTGCCTACTAAGACTGGCTCTAGATATGATCATAACTAATATTATAAATGTAAGTGATAGTTGTTTCATTGGTCTACTTTCACACTTCAAATTCCTTAACTGTTCTTAATGAAACTTTGTACATGGATAACTTGTGACATGGATATGGTAGTCGAGGAGAAATTTCTGTTTTTAAGTTATACTACGCTTCATATTAACTGTTATAATTTTATATACGACTAGCTTATGCCCGCAACTACACACGTGTAGTTTATTAAAGTTGTCATTAAGTATCGATCGATTGTATTTCATAATTAGTTTAATGACTATATCAATGTAACTGTAACTTGAAATATTAAGTTTTGCTATTTTTTATTGAAAATATGTTAGCAGAATGGCAAATAGGCCACCTGAAGGTATGTGATCACCACCGCACCGACATTGATCCAGTGAGAAATATTAACCTCTCTACATCGCCAATACGCCACCAACCTTGAGAACTAAGATGTTTCGTCCCTTGTGCCTGTAGTTACACTAGTCCCCTCACCCTTCCAACCGAAAAACAACAATACGAAGTATTGATTTCAGCAGTAGAATATAATGAGTAACTGATACCTACCCAGACGACGTGCACAAAGACCTACCATCAAGAAAAGTCTAATTTTTATCAAAATAGTTATAGAAGAAATGAAACAATAAAAAAAAGTATATTAATAAAATCAAATTAAGGTTTATTTTGAATCGTCATTTTACAAGATTAAATAAAATTTAAAGTTACCAACATTCAAGTTTACAACAATTATACAATATATTATTAAATTACTACAATTATATTTATATAAATATTACTAAATAATTGTGAGGGTATAATGTTGCCAGACTGAATATCTTATTCATACAATTTCAAAACTTTCCAGTGTCGTAACTTTATTTTAAAGTTAGTGGACTATGTACATGGTTTAAAATTGCATTAGCATATTATTGGTTAACTATTGTGTGGTGTTAAATTAAGAGACAAATGAAATAAAATATAGGATTTGTTTAATAAAAAAGGCGAATAGTAGAAAAACTCCTTTATTTTTTCTTGTCAAATTGAAACTCAACCTTCAAAAGAAAGAGACAAATAAACAAAGTAAAATGTACTATAGGACTAAATAAATTGTAAACAATAAAAAAGTATTTATATCAACAAAAGCATGATAACTAAATTGCATAACTGTTGTTGTAAGAATAATTTTCAAATTTTGTTTCAATAGTTCATTGTTTTACAATTCACCCTGTTTGCATGCCATTAGCTTAAGAGATGAAAGTAGTACGGAATAAAATTAAACAAGCCAACGTTCATTGTTCTGTAAGCGTTTAACTACAGCCCACTTAACTCTATGAGCGTATTAAGGAAATGGGAAAAGTCAAAATTATATTTTGTTCAGAACCGAAAGTTTATTAAAAATAGCACTAATGAACTAACTTTTGAACTAATTTACTATGACTAGCCATCAGCCTTCACTTCGGCGCGTACAATTATAATTTACATTTGTAGTAAGGCTTTGTGCATACATGGTGAGTGGTTCACCGATTCGTTATTTATTCTATGCTATACATCAATACTTTGGATTGCTATATTCAAGACTGCAGTCGAATGTGCTGTTGAGAAGCACAAGGTAACATAACATAAAATCTTAGATCCCATGGCTGGCGTCACAAGTACGTTTTTTTTTACACTTAATAGGCAATTGTTTGACCGTTGACTTGCCTGATCTTAAGCATCGACACGGTCTAAGATGTAGCACGCTTGCCTAAAAGAAACCTGTTCAATCTGAATTTAAAGACATCAACGTATGTTATAATGATCTAGTGTCTATTAATGAAGTTGATAAGTGACCCTTAGGTTTTCGCCAGTCCTAGTTTCTTCCTAAAATATATATTTAAAAAAAGTTAGTTTAAAATTGACAGTATACTTTCTTTAGAAAAAAACTAGACCTAGGGGCTAAATTATTATTATAAAAATCATTTCTATAATGTTTAAATTCAATACAAAGGCAATTTAAAGTGATTTTAAACCACGTATAACAGTAATTATTCCTGTCAGACGGTTCGAAAACAATTACTGGAAATGCAGGAAACATTGGCATGTCGAAGAAAATTAATGTATTCGATTAAATTTCGCTTAAAACATTAAAGTTAAGCCTTTTAAAAAATAACTACCTATAATAATACTTTTTTTTTATTAGAACCTATTTATTGTAAAAAATGCATTCATCTATAATAATGTTGAATTAGATAGTTATTTTTATAAATTTAAAGCATATATAATGCGTTATTATAACAAAGAGTCATCTCATAAGCCCTATTTTAACTGTATAATGTATATATAAAATATATATGTATATGTATAATGTATGTATAATGTATATATAATGTATATATGTATATATACATTATATATTATTAAAATAATGTTATAATTGAAAAATAATTATAGCTTCGTACAAAATGAAAAAAAAAATAAAATAAAAAGAAAGCGCTTCAAATAACAAAAGAAAAACACAATTGTCTCCATTGTTGCTTACAAGCTCGAAAATCCACTCTGGAAGTGCTAGAATCGTGCACACACAGTTAGAAGCTACCTTCTTGAGGGTGTGGTGTGATCGGTGGGTGAGTTACTTTGTGAGGGTACCGCTGAATTTTTAGTATGTTTTCCTGTGTACTGGAGTTCCAAGCTCCGGCAAGACCCACATACCCCACTTCATATGGGGGAATGCCTTTTTCCAGCGACATAAAAAAAAGAAGCACGAGACATATTGCCTAGATTACTGGCACATTGACGATATAAGGAATTGGTAATATTTCTTACAGCGCTCATGTATATGGACGATGATGACCATTTACCATCACGTGGTTCATTTGGTTCAGTCGACCATCCTACTTTATATTAAAAAAAAATCTCAACACAAATCGGAGAGGCTGTGCTTACGCCTAATAAGTAGCTTGCTCCACTCGTGGCTCGGCGAACCTCTCCTCAGGGCGCAAAGTGAAATTGGCCCTCACACTCCTCGCTGGTGCTTACGGAAACGCGATGCCATCCCAGCTCTTGTACTCCTCAGGGATTAATACTAACCAAAACTAAGTTTCACTGTTACGGACATAAAATACTAAATTTTAATTTTAATGCAAATTTTTTTCCTCGATTTGAATATTCAGTTCAGTCTGATTGAGAGTCTAATCTATTTAATGCACTCGATGGTGTGAAATAAACAATTAATTATTCTTACCAAATACAAAAATTACCTTATTTATATAATGCATATGTTTGATAGCAAATCGTAATAAAAACTGAAACCAATTTAATTTAACTCTCAACTTGGTAAAGCTAACTCATAGCAAACAAAATAAATCAAAACAGTTTCGTTATGACGTATAAAACAAAGTTAACCGCATATGCACTGCAGATAAACAAATCCCAAAATTCATTGCCTAATTAATGTCACCGAGTAATATTATATAATAAAATATTAATATAGAAATAAGTGTTGTTGATATTGTTCAATAAATTAATTGGTATTTATATATCTCGTATATTGTATACTTTATACAATTTAAAGTCTAATTTTGATATATATATTTACCTGCTTTTAAATAGCCTACTTAGTACATGGGCGACCGATATTCGTTCGGTACTAATAAAAATAATTATAATTTAATGTTTTGTGCAAGATGAACTTTAAAAGCGTAATCCTATCTCAATACCGTGATAGTGAGCCAAATTATAAGAGCAGTTTCCGAGATACGCAATATACACATTTAATATTATAAGAAGATAAGATACTGTAAAAACTGTAAACTTTGCCGCTAGCCGTGGGACCTAATTAGTCCCTTGTTGCCCGTTTATTATGTTCAAGAAGCGTTTTGCTCACGACAAGTAGAATAAGAGAATCTCTATCTGTCTGTTATGCTGTCACGGCCATATCACTGAACTGATTTTGGTGAAATTTGGTACACAGCAAGCTTGAATCCCCAGGAATATTGGCTAATTTTTTGAACCTATCACCTTGATTCATACACGGCCGAAGCGTGGGGGGAAAGTAGTTGTCTATAAGTTGTAATTGAAAATCGTCTATATAAAAAACATCGCATCCTCGTCTATCGCATTAAAAAAACGAGCAATGTGTCTCTGTTACACATTAGTGCTTACTCTAATTTATATTTTTAAGCTGTGACAACTGTTGTTCATGACCACTTTTTCTGCAAGAAACCTCACACCATTATATTCGTGATAAAATTATCTTTATTTTGATATAAAAATCAATCGATGAGCAGAGGAGTACAAATTGCTTTAAAAACTCACCTGCTTACACTAGCAACCAGGTTTTTTTAAACTATTTAGGTAAGCGGACGAGCATATGTACCACCTGATAGTAAGTGGTCACCAACGCCCATAGACATTAGCATCGAAAGAAATTTTAACCGTCGCTTACATCGCCAATATGCTACCAACCTTGGGAACGAAGATGTTATGTCCCTTATGTCTGTAATTACAATGGCTCACTCAGCCTTCCATCCGGAATACAATACCAAGTACTGCTGTTTTGCTGTAAACTATCTGGTCATTGGGTGGTACCTACCTAGACCAGCTTGCACAAAGTCCTACCACCAGTAAGAAGGTAGTGGTGACAGGAAAAAGGTGGGCAACCTAAGTGTAGCATTTTCTATATTTTCGATTGGTGTAAAAATCGTGTAGTAAGCACGTGGGTGAAGTATTTAAAAAAAAAAGGAAATAATAATTGAAGATAGTCATGACCATATTTTATTGGGCAACCTAATTATGATATGTTTATTTAATTATAAAATTTAAGAAAAAAAATATTTTTATCCGGTAAGCAGATGGGTGAAGGTCAACCCTAGTTCGGATCTTAGACAAATCTTTATTACAAGCATTCTCATTCTACAATACTATATATGGACAAAATATTGCGATATATACTTATAACACCTCGTCTTATTGTCTCTACTGGCGACAGGAGGACTGGTTCATTTTCCGCCCTGAGGATCGCAATTGCGATTCAGAGGAAAAATGCTGCTAGCATTCTTGTCATCATTCCACACAGTCATTATTTGCATATATTTAAGGCTTATAATATAAGCAATTCTTATAATATTATAAAGTTGTACCACCATATTTTGTACTACCTGGCTATTAGTCATCTGAAATAGCAGTATTGTGTAATTTTATAGGTGTTGCTACCACCAAACATTATTTTTTTTACAATAGAAGGTCAAACTGTGTAGCTAATTTATGATATAAGCGCAGCTCATCGCGCTGGATACCGGTGAGTCCCACATAACCATCTACCGTTTCCGTGGGGGAAACGCGTAATGCGTTTTCCAGCGTAAAAAAACACACACACATCGCCAATATGCCAACAACGTTGGGAAATAGATGTTATGTCCTTCTTGAATCTAGTTACGCTGACTCACTCACCTTACAAACCGGAACACAATAACACTAAGTACTGCTTTTTAGCAGTAGAATATCTGATGAGTAGGAATACCCACTCATCTGGATAAGTACCAACCTATCCAGATGAGCTTACACAAAGTACTACCACCAAGCTATAAGTATACGTAAACAGTTACTGTTTGGTGCCAGTCAATTCAAGAAAATAACGAAGTATCAATATAATATATGTAAACATATTTGAGTTTGTTAATTATTTTTAAATGAAAATATATTTAATTTATACATTATTCGATCAACAAATTACAAATACGTGCCGCACAAAGTCGTGTCTTCATCATTCAGATTGAGTCCATGGCGCCAGGTGACTGTCTTTCTAAGAATTCGCAATACTACACGGTGACTCAACATAACTTATTTGGCGCCTAAATTTCAAATTATCAGAACTCGTGAATAAGTAGTTAATTATTATGAATTGCATATTAAAATGACTGCATACTTTTATAAAAAACATTTTCATTATCATTTGGTTTAATGCTTAAAAGGTTAAAGATATTTTGTAAACCGAACTAAAATATAATTTAGAATTATATCTTAGAATGATAAGTATATGTATGTATGTATACAAATGGAATCGCGAGACTTTCATACCAAAGCTGTCTGCATTATGACTATGTGTTATGCCACTTATAAGATAGACCAGTTGCCTTCTTGCTAGAAAATTTCATATTGCTGAAGGCATATTTCAGGTCCTTTTGAAAACTTTGACAGTTATACAATGTTAATTTTCTATTTCATTTACGTTATTTATCGAGGAATGCTCGACATACTCTAAGAAAAGTATGGTTTCTATCATTAAGATGCGCCGAAATCACGGTGCCGAATTATACACGTGAGACCAGAATTTAATTTGGTAGTAAAATTCATATATACAACATATTATAAAAGATAAATTTTAAATCCAAAACAACTTGAACCGTAATCCAAATGTTATTTCAAATATCTAAGAATAAGTTAAAATAAGTATAACACTTGCATCCAAAGAATTAAAAACAAATGCTAACAATTTATCTTTATATATAAGTTAAGTATAAACCCAGATCATATAATACTATAGTAGTATAAATTACGCGAATATAAGCCCTTTTTTCTATATTTGATATTTAAAAAATTATTCTCTAAAAGCAAGTTGAGAAAAAAGCCAGAAAGTTCGTAATTTTAAAATTTTAGACTAGTTTTTAATCCGGCTGCCCATTGTAGAGGAAGTTTTCAGGACATGTCCATGACGACTTTTAAATTCCACTGTATAATTGCTCATTTTTTTAATTTTAATTTCGTTTAAAACGAGTAGCAAAACGGATAATATTCATCATAAACTAGTTTTAGTTACAGAACATTTCACAATAGTAGCATATATGATTTTTTTTTTGTATAAATGAACGTTTGATTTAAACAAACTAAACAATGAAATAGAAATCAAAGACAATACACTGTTGAATTTTTATAGTAGCTATTTTTAAATATATTTCAGTCCAATAATTCTTATATGAGTAAAAAAGACCAAAGGTTTTTCAATATTTAAGTGTGACAATATTTATCTACAAATCATCTTAAGTCCACGGTCGAATCATTCGCCGTAAGCCTTAGAATAACTAGGCAAGATATACCTTGACAATATTTTATTCAGTTATTTTCTTACTTAATATAAATATACTATGATGCTATCGGAAACACGAAACAAATAATATATAAAAAACGTATACAAATATTTAATTAACACTCATCAGCCAATTCTAATTGAAAGATGTTAAATGTGAAATGAACAGATAACAGTTCCATTATTTTATACATGTAGCTAAAATTTCTATGAGTCAGAAAGTTGTAAATCTAGATCGGTACATTAACTCAAGCTTCGAATAGATCTTAGTGCTCAGTTGTAAGCTCAAACTAGTTCTGAAGGTGAAAGTTGGGAACGGGCTTTCTTCGTTTACTCGTTGGAAATAAAGTCGGCTGTACATCAAATAAAATGAAACATATTTAGGATGATATCTACCTGGATAGATACTTCCCATTTGTCAGTGTTATTGTAGTGTCGTGGAAAAGATGAGTGAGTTATTTTAGTTACTTAGACATGATATCGGAAGATATAGCCCTTGTATTAATAAGGTCCTCCGACCGATGTCGGCCACGGCAACCAATCTCAAGATAGATTAGGCAACTGCGCAGGAGATATTATAGTGCACAAGTGTGTGCGCAAAAACAGGTCCACTCTCTTTTCCCTTACACTCATAATCCGATGGGATGGCAATCCAACACGACCGGAAAGAGTTCAGGGGCAGGACAGACGGCTTTAAGTGCTTTCCGAGACACGGGAGTGTACACACTTCCAATTTTCAGACCCTGGGCTGCTACTGAGAATTTTCGACAGAAAAACTCAATAATTTTTTTTATTGGCACGACCTGGGATTTGAACCCAGGACCTCCGGGTCTGCGGCCTTACATGTAACCACTAGACCAATAAGGCAGTCAAATCCCTAGCATACTACTATTTATATAAATAGGCAGATATGACACCATACGATCATGTGGTTCTCGACTTGAATATGTATCAACATGTGATACATATAAGAAATTATTCATATATTATATCATTTATTCAAGTAGACTTTTATAAGCACTTTCGAATTGTAATATAAAGTTACTACCGGTTCCGAATGTAAAATGCGACGAAGACAAGAAACTCAGTGGTTACTATTTTTCATCAATTGAATTACATAGCTATGTTAATTAAATACAATTTCTTTATATATTTCGTATTACTTGTTTGTTTTTCGAGTGTATTGACATGAAAATTAGTGAAAGATATATATTTTAACAGTTCATTAAGTAGCCTGGCGTTAATACTTTACACGTAATACGCATACAGTAAAATTCACTTCTCTGTAACAACGACCCGAGACAAAACACGTACAAGAGCGGCATTGGCTCCGGATTTCGTTAATTCACAAAATAACCGGAACATTGGGCATATCCCATTATTATTTCGATGATTCAGCTATGTAAATGCTGTGATTTAGAGTCATCCACAAATGCAGGTGAGCATATGCAATGACTAATTTTTTAGTCACTGACTGAAATTTTAATCCAACATAAAATAAAATAAAAAATAATAAAAACTTATAAAATACTCATTTATGTAAATAGTCAAAAATACTTTTTTATATGTATAGCTAATGTCAATATGTTTACGTTTTACAAATATAGCCAGAGATGATATATATTAGCAGGCATTAAGTATTTAATACAATATATATAATTCAACAATTTATGACAATATAATAAATATAGTAAAAAAAAACTGTTAAAAAAATGTAAATGGAGCTTTATAAAAAGAACTTATATAGAATCAATAGTTAAAATCTTTTGGTTATGTTAGGTTAGTCTTTTTTTATAAAAAAAAACCCGAAATTGTCCTGTGAAATTAAAATACTTGAAAATATATATGTACCGTTCATAATTTATTAATAAAATTAATCTCGCTATTTTTGTTAATATTAAGCTAATGATAGTTACAATTATCCGGTAGATACACGCAAACACGTCAATTTCTTATCATTCAGATCGCGTGTTTTCTGGCGCCAGGTGACTAATTTGGCCTACCCTCAACTCACTTGAAATTCTTATCATACATCTCCATCTTCTATGTAACTACTATTTATATACCGTACTAAACAATATATTGTGATTTTAGTAAAGAATTGCTGTAGAAGTAATTCTTCACTTTATATATTTAGACAAATCGAATAATTTTATTTATAAAAACACCTAACACATTAAGAAGAACAGCATTAGCTTCGGCCGTTTATATACAATTTGATATAAATAACACGAAAAAACAAATAATTTCATTTAATTAATTGACTATGAATTTTAACATTTTGTAATGTTTTAATGTTAAACATTTCAATATTAATAGCAAATGTGTACTTAATGTTCTATAGACAGTACCTAGATATATTCATTTAATGTTACATAACCCCATTTTAGATACTCTCGTCTGCTTTTCTGAGATGTAGAGCTTTTTTTCGATACGAAAAGACGACGCCAGCTTTTTTAGTACAGGACTACGTTTATCACTTAGCAAAACACTCTTTTTTATTCAACTTACAAACAGTTAAATGCCTCTTATATAGCGGTAATCTGACGATTTCAAATAACAAAAGTTAACAAAAATAATATATCTTATTGTCGCTCATGTTTAATTTTGGTAAACATGCTTGTTTTATAAAAAAATATGAATAAACTATATAATAAGCCTAATCCGATGGGAAATCGCATCGGAAACATTATTCAGGAACTCACCAAATTTTCGAGAAGTTTCAAGTATTAGAGTGTTTTGCTAACATGCCTTGCATTTACCCTCAATTTATCTCGGTCACGGTGCACTATCCCTATGTGTGTAACTTTTTTTTTTTTTATATCGCCGGGAGGGCAAATGACTCTACTCCACCTGATGGTAAGTGGTAGTAGAGTCCAAACGCGACGACGGCCAGTACAGACGGGAAAAACGTTCTGCACTAGCCGCCTTCGCCTTGCCGGCCCGCAAGATGCCTCTTCACGCCTCGTTTGAAGGAACCCGGGTTGTAAGAGGAGGGGAATACGTGAGCTGGTAAGGAATTCCATTTTTTGGAAGTGCGACAAAGAAAGGAGTTGCCAAATTTCTTTGTTCGCGATGGAATTGATGTCACAGTTAGGCGGTGACATCGAGAACCAGCTCGCGTGGACTTAAGAAGGAAGGGGGAAGCAGGAATTAGAGAGAATAATTCCTCAGAGCACTCGCCGTGATACAGTCGATAGAAAGCGCTCAGTGCTGCTATCTCACGACGCAATTGTAAAGGTTCAAGGGTGTTTGTGACCTTTACGTCGCCAATAATGCGTACGGCACGTCGCTGCAACCGGTCCAAGGCCTCAAGTAGGTACTTAGCGGAGCCATCCCAAAGGTGCGAGCAATATTCCACGCAAGACCGTACCTGTGTTTTGTACAGCAGGCACAGTTGTTGTGGCGTGAAAAAGCGCCGCACCTTGTTCAGAACTCCGAGTTTCCGTGAAGCTGTTTTTATAACAGCCTCGATGTAATCCCTTGGACTAAGGTCGCAGCGAACGTCAATCCCCAGCATGGCGATTTTGCTTTGCATCACCAGCGGAGTACCACAGAGGGAGGGAAGAGGGGAAAATGTTGACTTTTTCGCCGTGAGAGCGCATACCTGTGTTTTCTTGGCATTAAACTCAACAAGATTATCAGAGCCCCATTTCCGACCCCATTCCGATAGAACTGCTAACAAAAAAACGACAAACTTGTCTACAACGAATCAACTAAAAGATTTTAAGGAGTATCTCATTTTGTGTTCAGATTTTGGTATCAACAGCAAATCATTAGCAATAGTCTTTAACTCATTAACGAAGCTTTAAATACAGATTTCCATATTTTTAACATGGGAAATTTTTCAAATCGAATTTCCAAAGAAAAATTCATCCCTTATTTAAAAACTTAAATAACAAGTTCATTTTTAAAAATCCTTTCTTATTGCTTACCACTCACATCACCATCACTCATCACTTACCTCATATCTTGTCTCATCACTCATCATATATATATTTATATAGTATATAAGTCAGCCATTTTATAATATTTTTAAATAGATAGGTATTTCTGGATTATATAGATGATAAAGATACGTAGGTTTAGTATTGCTTGATTTTTATGAACGACGTATAATTTTATTATATATAATTAAAATAATTTTTTATTTACTTAATGAAAAGTTCTTACCGGTTCGTTTCAATAGAAAATGTTTTATACCAGTGCCATAGTAACGAAAGAAATTCAAGTAATATTTAAGACAGTAGATGAGCGGATCAGCGGTAAATGTGACTATGGGAGTGATGTGGTAGGATTTTTAGGTCACTTTTATAATTGAGGGAATTCAATAGAAGCAATATAGTCATTATGTTTTTTTAATTAAAATGTTTTACTTAACAGAAGATGTTTACAAAAAAAGTTAAGTAGTCTTTTTATAAATTAATTATAATTTAATACATTAATATTGCTTTTTTTCTCTACCTTTTAACCTAACTAGGGACCGCGAAACAAATAAATTGAAATAAACGAATTTGAAGGTTTAAATAGTTTCAATTTTTTTTTTGTTTGAAAATCAAAAACCATAAATACTACTACTGGACAAAAGCCTCCTATTCTGTTAACAATAAAGTTAAAAGGTCTTCCACAACGATTATACACGAAACAGTGCAGTAGTGTGAATTATAAGTACAAATTAAGCTCTTGTAATTCGTACTTGCTGGGATTTTAGTTAAGATCCAGATCCACTTGGTTATTTAGATTAGATAACATTTATAAATTGCAAAATAAATGGTTAAAATAATTTTGGTTTACCTCACAAATTACCTGGAAGATGTCGCTAATATAAATTGAAAATGTATCTTATTCAAATTGGCACCTACATGGCTTTCAAGTTGTCACTTTATATGTATCTTTTGTCAGTTCTACGTAAAATTTTCACTGGTTACGAATGAAAATTCTACACAGAAATGCCGGACGAAAACTCAGTACTTATTCTTTTCAAATCCAATGAATTACATGATTATTATTCGATATTCCTTTCTGCGTGATTCATGTATGTGTGTGTACGATAAAAAATAAAAATACATGCTTTATACGATATAAAGTCCTTTCCACAATTCTCATACTGGATTTCAATGCACGAAGAACAAAACAAATATTCAATACAGATCTTGTAAAATAAAAATTGTGCATTGAAATGCTCTATTTTAATACATTCTTTAAAATGGCAAAGCGATCTTTATCCATAGTATTTAAATGGTGAATCGCAACGGAAACTGCTTAAAGGCGTTTATTGCGACACTTGCTTCTTTTTATTTCTTTATCTGTTACGTGCATGTTATATCGTTTGAATTTCTAAATTATAAAAGTAAAATGGTTGAATAAAACCATTTTACTTGGTGGCACGGCTTAGTGCAAGCCCATCTGGGTAGGTACTACCCATTCATCATATCACTTATATTCTACAACGAAACAGCAATAATGTGTATTGTTATGTTCCAGTTTGAAGGGTGATTGTTGAGCCAGTGTAACTACAGGCACAAAAACTTAAAACAAAAGAGGGTTAATATTTCTTACAGTGCCAATGTCTATGGGTGATGTCACCATCATCACCGCTTACCATTAGATGGCATTTGACAGTCTGCCTCCCTACTTTAAATGAAATAAAAACACCCTCATTATTTAAATAGATCTAAATGTCATCATATTAGGCTATTGAAATTAATAGATTAAAAAAAAACATAATAATACTAACTTATTACTTCCATTATGGTTACAAATGTAGCTATCTTATATTAGATTATTTGTCACATTAAACAAAGGTCAGATTCATAAATTTCTAGACAGTGTGTAAAGAAAGTGAGATGTTTATTTGCTAATGCACAGTAAGTAAATTCAATAAAAAAAAAACCTAACATTGTTGCCGACTCTTCTCGATTAAAGCTAAGTTAAGTTTTAGTAGGATACAGATAGATAGATAGTCTTTGAAATCGTTATTTAAACGATTCAAAAGACTTCTTGAAAAGGAACATTTTTAAGTAACAAAAATTCAAAAGATTTATTCTACGTTGGTAGAGTAAGATTTTTATTGAGTGTATAAATAATTTATGAAATTTAATACAAAAGATATAAATAAAATATATAGTACTTATGGGACATTTAAATATGTATTATATTCAGATAAATTTCTCTACAGTAGAGTCGTTCAGTCCATATGGCTGTGCAGCTCTACATAGCGTATGCTACATATAGAATAGTAACAATGAAACTAGCGTTATTCTAACATAGTGATACGCTGTGGAATGTAATATTATTGCTACGTGCGAATCCTTTCATGGCTCTATTTCCATTGGGAATTACCTTATTGACTTGCTATATTCACTACCCTATAAATTTAACATACAATGTAATAAATTTGTAATAATTATAAAATTTAGGTCTATTAATCTTCGTATACTTATCACGATTTGTATTCGATAAGATATTTTCTAAAAAGACGATAGTAGAAGATGTTTTTGAACTTTCTAATTGTGAAATACTTTGATTTAAATTACAAAGCTTCTTATTATGTCATTAAAATCATTAATTGAAGTATCTTTAAATGTGACTTTAGTTATATAAATAGCTTTTTATTTATATTTTAAGATCTTTCACCTAAACTGGTTCTCTTATCTCATCAGCTACGTCGCTGATAATGCGTTGATACTATAAGTGTATGTATTAATGTTTATTCAGAAGGTTGCGATAACATTACGTTCAAGATCCACTGTAATTGCGATCCTGTATCTGCCAGATAAAATGTCGAGGCGAGATGACGTCACCGCCGCAGGCGCAGCAAGATTAACCGGGCGACTGCCTAAATATAGAATGTAAACATCTTAAGTGAATCACTGTATGCTTAAGTTATACGTAAACAATGTGATAATCGGTAGTCAATATATCAAGTTGATATGTTAATGACCTATCTGTAAGTAGAAACCTATGTTACAAAAAAGGGCGCGACGAATCCCAAGTTAGGGTAGGGACCATTACAAAACATAACCTCCAAATGTTGGGCTATTGTCCGGTGTAAAAAATGCAGGCATGGCGTGAGCCGGAACGCTAGCCGGCCGAAGAGCGAGTGCAAACGAACCGTCGAACTCGATTCGAGTCAGTCTCATTCGAACGGAGCAAGAGCCCGCGCGCGCTTACGAACGGTTTCACTCGAATACTCTTCGATAACTTATCACCAAGTAATTGCATGAAGTCATCGATTAAATTAAGTGTAACAGCGTTCCTACGCTTTACTTCACTCTGTTTTACGAATGCCAATGATCCTTCAAGGATATATGTTAAATTTGCGAAATCGCTCGGATGTTCAAGTTTGACAGTGAACTCCACAAGTGTCCGTGAAAAAGTTTTGTGCGATCCGATTGGCTGATTTTGTTTTGATTCGTTTTGTAAAATAACTGAAGGATGAACGGGACGCCAGCGAGGAGACCAAAGAGCGCCTTTTCTGAGACGGTCAGTTACCTATGATGAATTATATCATACATAATACATTTTCTACGTCTAACTCCGATAATGTTATCGCCACTTTGTACTTAAATTAGCATATGATTGTAAGAATCATTTCATTATATTTTATTCTGTAATTTTTAAACGTTGCACATGTGACAAAATCCATACTGTATAGTTAATAGTTTATAAAAAAACTTTGCCGGTCACTGTCAAAGCTAATGGCGAGTGAGATGGTATATGTGAGCAGGACAAAACAAAGGTGATTTGACCGCGTGAAACATATCATTTGTTCCAACCGTAAACTAGAATATTATCGATATTATTGTAGAGCGTTTGAAGTTGTTATTGTAGAGTTCTTACAATACTCTTAGAACGAATGCAGGTAACATGTTCAAACTATTTCAATTGGATTGTATTATTTCTAGAATATGTATTAAAACTATGAGAATTGATTGGAAACTATTTACTTCGAGCACTTGATCTGCCTTAAATGTAACAAACTATTTTATAACAATTCCAACCACTTGCCGTCGAACTGTTTCTCGCGACTTAAATTAAATTGTTTTGTCTCATTCGGGACCAATTTAATATATTTTCTGAGTCATAATGTTTAATTATGCACAGTGTATATAATACCTTTTCCTTGATTATGTTAATTTATAACTATTAAAACAGAAACTAAATTATCAAACTATGACTATCGAAATAGAGTTGATGATTCCGTGGTCCCCCCACTTAATTCTTAGTTTATTGTACATTGGTCATGTTTGAAATCAAGCAGGAGATAAATGTATTACTTAATAAGTAAATTATAATGAGTTATATAATATATACAATTTTTAAGTAATAATAACAATAAACTAAATATGATTGCTTCAAGAGGATATTCGTATTATATAATTTAATTTAAAATCATTTTCTATTCTAACTAATAATACTGGTCAAAACTTCCTTCTAAGCGAAATTTGTCGTATCCAACCGGTTATAAAAAATATTCTTGTTTCATTATCAAATTCTCAAATCGATCTCTGTGTTGTATGAAACAGTTTTTGCATTTTTTTTAAAGTAAAACACTGAGTAATTAATTACTTTTACCTTCATACAAAATGTAAGCATTATGTACTCAATTAGTTCTAAAGTGAGCGTCGCGTATTATTTTAAATATTTATTATAGATATAGATTAGTTTAATATAATTACAATTTATCAATCTAGTAATCTAATCTCCGTTGCGTTAAGTGAAAAAAGTGATTTATGATTGATTGATATAGAAGCAATACGTTTTTATTTTGCAAGAGATATTTATCTATAGTAATAAATGAGAAGACTTTTTTTGTAATGCCTTATAAAAAAATACTAATCTAATATAAATAAAACTTATTCTAGAAGATGTAGCGTTTCAGAGAAGGTTTTAGTTTATACAATTTTTGTAGAAAATGCGCGTTGCAATTTTATCCGCTTTAGATTTAAGCTAAATTTCATGTTCTTTTAATTAATAAATGACTTACAATAAAGTGACTTTTTTTAACACCAACTTAGCATTGAAACCAATATGTATAGTCAAATCATATTGTTTTAAAAAGACAATAAACAGATTCCACCGAAATAAACGATGCCATTTATTATACAATTTTTAGAACTACTATCCAACGAATTCGTTAGTGTCGATACAAAAAAATAACTATTTTTTGACAATACCCTGGAAAAAGTATTCGACGAACGAAAGGGTCGTTTTTCGTTTAAAACTGTTCTATAATTGTAGAATTAAGTCAGTGTCTAAAATGCCGAAATTATACTCTAGTTTAATCATATTTAAAAAAATAAAATAAAGATTTTAACATACTGAACGTATCGATTGATATTGACTAATTTTCAATTCTATTTATCGTTAAATTAAAAATTTACTAAAATGTTATGTTTGCCTAGCTAAGAGCAGACTGCACAAGTCATAATAATAATAGTATATGAGTGTGCACGCAAACTCAAGTGTACTCTCTATTTCTTTAAATCAACAACTTCGACACAACCGTTGAGAGTTAATTTTTAACGTAGAATCGGCGGCTTTACTTGGTTTTCAAGGCACGGGAGTGTAAACATTACTAATATCAAGGCTCTCGAACTCTAACTCCGAAATGCAAACGGCAACTTCTGCTAGGCAGGATTTCAGCATCATGAGCCTAATAAGCCAGCATGTATAGTAATACAGGCGAGACAGTCAACGATTGTTTTACGAAAATAAACTTACCTAAATATTTAGATAAAATACGACAATCACAGTTGTCAATTCGTTGATATAATTTCATAAGAATATATTGATTCAGTTAGATTTAGATGTTCAATTACTCCTTTTGTAGACCGCATGGAAATAGGTCAGAAGCAGCTGTTAAGTCAATCTTTTATTTATCGATGTTTTGTATTAACCTTGACCTTTTAAGTTCGTAAATAATAAACCTTTTTTTAATTAACCTTTTCTTGTAAACGTATTCGTCTGTGATCTTGTCTGTCATATGTAAACAATAAAAAAACCCTTATTATATATGCAAGCCGAGATGGATTGACACGTGAATCTTAGAAGATTGCGCATTTAAATCCGGGGAACAGGTCAGAAATTTCATGTACTTGTGTATTATTTATGTTATAATTAATTCATATTCAAACTCATGACAAAACATCATGAAAATACCACCGTATGTATCCTCCAAACAGCATTGAAGCTTGCTTAATAAGCTTCAAACCTTATCCTAAAAAAAAACGAGGCATTGGACCAGGAGTGGGACATTGACATATATATATAAGTAAATTAAACTATCAGTACATAGTAAGTAAATTTGTCTGCTTATTCGTTGCGGATACACATACGATTTTCAAATTTAAGGTAGCTCACACTTTCAATATGCACATATATAATTTCAATAATGCATATTCAATTAGAAACTAATCAAGCTTAGACAGAAGGTAATTACGTTAGCGTAGCTAGAGGAAATCTTCCGATCGAGCGTTTTTGTAAAGAACGCTAACGCGAAACTAATGATTCTTATTAGTTAGAGAAAAACCGTGTACACACGATGTGTGCCTCTTAAAAATAGTTACTAAAATCCATATGCTTTAAAAGAAGCAAACAACGTACAACAATTTAGTAGTATAAAATAAAGTAGTCGAAATTTTTAATACTTTTTGTACATCAAATTTTATTTTTTATTTTGTGTTTAATTTAATATTTCGATAAAAATATATATTTTGTTATGCTTATTAACTTAATATTATAATATTAATATAACGTTTTTTTATCAAAATTTAATATTAAAATATCTCGGTATTAATTGTAAGCCTTAATTCGTATCCTTACGGAGTCGACGCGATTACCTAGTATATTAAAAATGTATAGCACGTTGTACAATCAGTTAAAAAAAAACCATTATTATACTTATTATTATTTCTTAATTAAAATATCGTATTTATACTCAATAAAGAATGCAAAAACGTACATTTCACATCAAACCTTACGAATAGATGATGTTGTGGTTGATTGTCATTGTGTAGTATTTATTTTATTTTGTTAGAATCACCAATAGGATTATATGTATATTTATATTGGGTGTAATTATCTGTATAAGTATGTATTTTTGTCTGTTGTTCTCTGTTTAGTTGTCTGGTTTCCATAGCACATGCTTTGTACAAGCTTAATTTGGGATCAGATGGCCGTGCGTGAAAAATGTCTCAGAATACTATTATTATTATTATATTACAGAGCCTTAGGTACAAATAAATAACTTATATGTAGTAACAGAATGTATTTAGATTCATAAACCTACAATAACTTTGTATTAAAAATAATTTTGAATATTAAATTATTAATATAAAACAATAAAAATAATGTAAACATTATATTGGGATTGGCTAACATTAACGAATACTGTTTAAATTAAATTGTTAAATATTTTATTATGCCTTTCTGGGGCTGACTGTACCTGTTCTATATTTTTGGTTTGCGTTTGCTGACCCTATAACTTGGTTGCGAGCGATTTTTGTGAAAGTAGATACCTTGCTTACCTGGTGGCCAATTCTACTAACGAATTGTCACTTTATCGCAATCGAATCAGAATCGGAAACGTACCGTTCCTGTTGTAAAATAATAGAATTAGCTCTCAGTTACGATTTAAGGTTTTATTTTGTTAAGAATAGAACCGGAATCGAATCGTATCCGCAATAAAATAGTAGGATTGGTCCCTGTTTACGTGTGATACGCGTGTGTGTACGCTAATGGTATGGTATGTAGTATTTCTTCTTGAATATTTCTGCTCTTGGTAGTAATTGAAATCATGTGCTCTTAAACATGTTGAACATAAGAGTGCTTTCTTCACTTTTCAGAATACCTGTACAGTATAAAATAAAAATGAATCTTTATTCAATAATTATATGTTATTTTTTAATTAAACATTGTGATAATTAAAATACAATAAAATAGTCTGCTTACCATTTGTTCTGTGTTCTTCACTTGCCTTATTTAATAAAAAAATGACGGCCTTACTTAAAAAAACATTGCTTAGCAGATGTTCAGACTTCATTTAACTCGCGCTTTTACTCTGTCATCATTTGATATTCGAAAGAAGAAGACAAAACATTGTTTAAATAATAATCTCCGAAATTACTTTTATAGGTAAAGCCGTGGGCGTTCATTAGAACGTGCATCAGATGAATAACCTCTTTAGTCTAATTTAATATAAGGCAGCATTTAACTGATGTGAATTTAATTCCCAGATCGGACTGGTAAAATTTATTTGGTCATTCTATCTGGAAATTGGAAAGACCAGCCGGAACTTCGGTCTGCTACTATTGTCAATATTCACACTCACGTTCCTCTGAAGAAGATAAAGCCGTAAGGTCGTGCAATTCCTTAATATACGCGAGGCGAAAGAACACACACACACAGTCATCCTTTTAAACAACACAACCTAACCCGAGGTATCTACAAACGACATTTTCAATATTTGGCTGTTATAAGGAAACGTAAGAATAACTTTCAAATTGAGTTAATAAAAATTTATAAGTTAAAAAAATACGATTTCTACAAGGCTATTCGTTTGTACTAAAACTTTTAGCGCGCTTTTATTTGGCAAAACGTGACTGTAAAACTAAATCTAATTAGACAGCTTTTATGAAATTGAAGTCTATTGAACGTTTAATATTATTTCTTTAAATCCGTGTCTCTACAATTGTTGTCCAAGTTTTATATATATTTCAATAAACAATAAGACATGAGCATACTTTCCTAATATCTGTCGATTTACTAACATTATTTTAATCCTAAAATTAAATGAAATTCCTAAATAGTTAAGTCTTAATTTCACATATTCATTTTATACGAGAACAGCAGCAACATTTAGCATTACGAAAAAGTAAGCACCTTCAGTTAATTTATCATAAATATAAATAAGTAGTTAAAACAAACAAACACACCTTTACCATATATGTGTGTGTATATATAATTATAATTCAATTTCTCCACAGATATGTGCGTCTATGCCTCGAGTTGTATTTGGTTTCTTATTTTGTTTTAAATGTTTGTCAGATTTAAAAATTACAAAAACTGACATTTATGATATTAGCAAGGATGTACAATAAATGTCTGTCATTTCAAACTACTCTATGTATTATGAAGAATAATGCAATAAGCTCAGTGATTTCTTTATTACTACACTTTGGTACAAGTTAGGTTACTTACCAAACGTTATATTCTTTAACGTTACACAAAAAACGTTTCTATAAAGCTAATAAAGCTTATAGTGGTTCAATATATGACGTGTCGTTATTGGTAACAGATAGGGCTCGAACGATAGTGTAGACATAGACTATTAATACTTATGGCTTTGGTATACGATACCAAATACTCAATTGACTATATAGTTTAGAGTTAATATGATAAAAGCTAAAAGGACAAAAGTTTATATAATAAATTTAAATTTGGAATATTGATCGAACTTAAAAAAATTTTTGGGATTAATCTTTGTCAGTATCGTCGAAAAAAAATATAAAAATTAATGACATTTTTAATAAATATAATATAAATAGTAAAAGTACCCCGATTCTGAGTATGAGTACTTTGTGATCGATATACATATGTATCTCGTAAATCATAATAACCAATAACCATTATAACCTATACTCATTAAATGAATATAGGATGTATCCATGTGAATGCTCATTTTTTATAATTTGGAAGAATGCAATTACTTTCGATCTGTAATTTAAAAATTGTCTTATCATTGACATTACCTTATAAAATACGTTCGCAATTTCAAGTTCTTATGTGGTAATTACAGAAGGATTACAATCATATTTATTATAATAGCTAGCTACCCGTTCCGGCTTCACACGGATAGTATAAGGATCTAAACAATACTTTTATTCTGAAGGACAAATATACAACTATTTATTTTTATGTATATAGATAGATTCAAAGATAGATAAGTACGCTACGTGACTTATATTATAATTTTCCATTTCAGTATGCGTATTTTATAAGTCCTCATTTAGTTTTACTAAAATATAAACCTATCTATGTAGAGATATATAAAATATATCTATGTATGTACCTACAGTTAAAACAAAAAAAAAATTGAGTATCCGGAATTATTACAATACTGACATTGAAGTACACAAGAAAACAATTTACGTTTATTTTAATTTATAACTTACTATCTTACTTTTAATCGTAATACTTAGATTATTTACAAAATAATTAAGCAATAATCATTTCCCGTGTTTAAAACTAACCTTAATAAGTTCAAATGTTCCACAGACTATGTTTAAAATTGATTAGCGTCGCGTAAAATAAAAAGTATAATTAGATGTTGATGCAATGTTTGTTTAAATGGATAAGTTATATTTTATTAAACTTGATTAATTAAAAATCCACTCGATTATTTTTCACTTTTAAAGCCGTCTTCGATTCGTCGTCGTATTTATTACTTTTTAGAAATTTTAATGTTTGTTTTTTTTTTATCCCATATAGGCCAGCGTTTGACCCTTGACTTGATAAAAATATTGAAAAAATATAATAATAATATGAAATAAAAATTATAAAAAATTACTTATAATACTTATATAATGTTCGTATAAGAACATTTTGAATTTCAATTTAATAAAAAATTCGAGATTACTTATGTTACAAGATGGTATTGAAAATAATGTATTTTCTAACATAACACATTAAACATACCATTTATGGTGAGGAAAATGTAAATAGACTATTTTAGAAAGGTGAATTATTTTTAGAACGCACGATACTGTATGGTGCGGTAATAAAACTGGCCTTTCAAGGCTGTTATTAGCATTTCATAATTAGCATTAAGCCGTGGTAATATCCTTTAGTTTGCCGGGAGCGTTCACGCGAATATATGCCTAATGAACTATGAAGCATAATTTGTAGGAGCAAAGCTTGCGTAAATAGCCCCAATAACACCTCCCGGTGGGAATTGATTTACTAGTACTGCTTTAAAATTAATTCCGGTTTTATGGTTATACAAATTTATAAAACTGAAAATGTTCAATATTGTTATGAGCGTTAATTAATTTTGAATATAGAATCATGTGAATATTGGCGATTAATTTTGTTTTGCTTACGAAGAAGCTTACAAAATATACCAACGAAATAGCATTATATGAATAATTAAAATAAACTGTTTAAGTTTACACATTATGTGAAATAATTTACACTTGTATCTTTTGAACAACGCGCCTTTTTTCATACCATTAGTATAAAAAGGGGTGTCTTTTTGATAAGGTCTATTTTTTTGCTTAAAAATTCCGTCTTTGAACTTTTTAATGTTGATAAAATTTATTATTTCATTCGTATCGATATTGTATTATGCATTTAACATTTAAAATGTTTTCGTTTAATGGTATTATTTTAAATCTAACTTCAATTATCTTTCTGCGAAAACAAGAAACATAAGCGAGTAGAAAGAAAACTCTGATCTGCCTATTTAAACTTTGCACTGAATTGTTCGAAGCAGTCGTTAGGTAGCATTTGTCTCTTAATGCGAACTTGAAAGAACCTGTTTTTGCAGTATCTACTTCAAAGGAAAAATTTCAACGCATTCCCTCAAATGAACTTAACTGAGGGGCCTTGATGACGTCATATATATTTGAAAACCTTTTATTTCTTCGAGTTTAGAAATAAAAGGTTATTAAATATATATGATGAAATATGTAATTAAGATTCTTTCGGGTCTTCACAATTTGTAGGTAATAATATATTGTATAGCGATCGATGATTCCATGTATGGTCCGCATGGGAGTAATAATAAAATATATTGAAAATAAAGTATGTTTTATTAGTGCAAATTATTTCATACTGATCTTGATAAAACTTATTTGCATATATTTTGATTAAATAAAAAATAAAAATAAAATATTTTACTTGAGCAAATTTTCGTTCT
The DNA here is from genome assembly GCF_905147045.1 of Nymphalis io. Classification (NCBI taxonomy): domain Eukaryota; kingdom Metazoa; phylum Arthropoda; class Insecta; order Lepidoptera; family Nymphalidae; genus Nymphalis; species Nymphalis io. Next base: position 12,524,776 of record NC_065892.1, on the reverse strand, counting down.
TAATTTAAATGGCAATTCAAGGAAAAAGTGTTTTTGCATTGTTTTCACTTGTATGTATATGAATGAGACATCTTATAAATATAATTGCACATAAAACTGCTTATACGTAAGTTGTAAATTATACATACGAAATAAATAAATAATGTACGTTTTTTCGCCCATTAATTTTTTTTATCACTGGTAGTTATTTTACAAAAGTTATCGATTTATACGAAATATACCACAGCAGCCATTATTTCAATATAAAATTCCGACGTTACAAATTTCATACATAAATGTCAAATTCTGATCGGGCTGACAAAAAAGTCGCGTCACTTTTTTCATTTGCTACTTGATAACGCGGTGCCTGTGGGATATGGTACGATTATGCGAAATATGTACGACTACATGGAATTTCGCAATTGGAGTGCATTTCTCAAAAAAACAACTAGGTACGATCGATGAGGTCCTGACCGTGATTAATTGTGTACGTACAATAAAATAAATGAAGTGAATTTACACAAAAGATTATTGTTTACATTACATATGATAATACTACTGACGAGTCAGTACAGATTTTCTGTTTTTACTCAAAATATAAAATATTAAAAAAATATTGCCCCCACGAGACGAAAGATATGAAACATTGGAAATTGATGGTTATTAAATTATAATTAAGGAAAACCAATAAATTAATATGGATTAAAATAAAGAAAAACATTGAATTCCATTAATGAAATATAAATATATATATTGATATACTAATACATATACAGCAACAAAGTGTACACGCAAAGTCCATATTTGACAAGCCGGTTGGCGTGGTTCGATTCCCAACCGACACAGACATTTGTGTGCATTAACATGTCTGTTTGTCCTGAGTCTTGATGTAACTATCTATATAAGTATTTATTTAAAAAAGAAAAATAATATATGTAGTATATCAATTGTCTGGTTTCGTTTCCATAGTACAAGATCATAATTTGGGATCAGATGGCCGTGTGTGAATAATGTCCCAGGATATTATTATATAAGGGAGCAGAGATCGGCGGCGGAGAGGAGAACGATATCGTTGATATTATTTTTTTATATATTCTCTTTTTAGACTATTATTTCAATCTTATCAAACTGAACTCGAAACCGATCTATGAATTATTATAAAAGTTATTATTATGAAGACAGTCAAAAAGAGTTAACAACGTCCACGCTAGCAAAGTCTAATCCGTTTATTTTTATCGCGATTTTTTTTCAAGATTTAAATTGATTTACAATGTTCAATAGTAGCTATAATTTGAACTAAACTTGAGAAGTAAAATGTAATTAAATCAACAAATAACCTTCAACAATCAACCAATTCTTCATTATTAAGATGGAACATTGTTTACGGGAGCACTACAGTGATTATAAATTAAAAAGAGTGCGAAGCACGTGAAACGTACACTACACGAGTCAAAGAACATGTGACACAAGTAACACAAAAAATTTAAGCGATTTATATTGTATATTGAATATATACACTTTGTAGTTAAATTCAGCTAAATTTTGACTTTTAATGAAATTTTACGCCCATCGCACCCTTTTTTTATCACTGGAATAACGCGTCACGCGTTTCCCCCACGGGAACAGTGGGGGGGGGGGGGGGTATGTGGGGCTCACCGGTGTCCAAGACAAGACTGTAAAAAAACAGCGGTACCCTTTCCGTCTTATCGAGGAGCGCCACGGGATCGGTTTCGCACCTGTACAGCAATTGTTACCTTTTTTTTTTTAATGTTTAGAAAAACTACTTTTATTTTATTGTTATGTTGGAAACATCTTGATTTTCACTGTAGTTTTTTTATATTTTTATAAAAAAAAAAACAATTAAATTCAGACAGTGTTATTGTTATTAAGTAACCAGACGTCGTGACTGATGTTGAGTGCTTTTATTTGTAAAGTCTATCAATAATAGATTGATATAGATAAACAATGATAATATAATGATATAGATAACACAATAGTTATTAAAACTTCATACACTATATGCTATTCATTCATAGTCGCTCCGGATGCAATAATATGTCATTGTTTATATTCAAAGTAGAAGTAGCTTTTTCAGTTGAAGTGATCTATAATTATATAAGCCGAGGTGGCCCAGTGGCTAGAACACGGCATTCTTAACCGATGATCGTGGGTTAAAACCCGGGCAAGCACCACTGATTTTCATGTGCTTAATTTGTGTTTATAATTCATCTCGCGCTTGACGGTGAAGGAAAACATCGTGAGGAAATCTGCATGTGTCTAATTTCACTGAGATTCTGCCACATCTGTATTTCACCAACCCGCATTGGAGCAGCGTGGTGGAATAAGCTCCAAACCTTCTCCTCAAAAAGGAGAGGAGGCCTTAGCCCAACAGTGGGATATTCACAGGCTTTTACTGTACTCTGTACTATATACTTCAAAACTTATATTCAGATAATGTATGTTATGTTTTATTATATTATATAAGATAATTCATAAATATACAAAGTGACCTTTAATATAATGCTATAGTGCAATATTTGTGATTTTTTTAGCTTCAAAATTCATTTGTTTGATTGTGTACATTATTTAAATATATACAAGCACACATCATCCTATCCTTATGTGTTTTGAATATTTCAATGAAAATCACAAACGTCCGTTCTAGACTTTTAAAGGCCAGTTCAAGGTAAAGCCATGTGCACATTCAAAGTTTCAAACTTTAATACAGCTGTATTTCAACTTGACTTCAACCATTCGTTTTATTTTATAATAAATTCACGTGCTGAAATAGCTTAATTACTTGGCATTGCCATTCACGCTGTCGTTTAAATAACAATAAATTATTATAAGTAGAGTATATTCACGAATTTCGTTAATGAGCTCATAAAGAATGTTTAAAATTAATGTTAAATTTTATTAGTGACGCTGATGGGCGTAATCAAAATAATACATATTTATACTCTTCAAGTATTACACCAGCTTATCAATATTGTTTTTTTATGTGTCACTCTTAAAAGAGTGAGTGAGCCAGTAATTACCGGGACACAGCATTTTAGATAGCTATGAAATGTGTTGTTTATTCTTCTTGCATAGCGTGTGTTATCGTTATTTTTTAACAAACAATAAGTAAGTTTAAAACTTCTGTATTCAATAACGATGGCTTTGGTCAAATATCATTAATCAAGATCTTTGCTTCTATGTTTTCTTAAGAAAAGTTAAGCATACTTGGTTTTATGACTTCATTAGAAACTGTTACGGCGTTGTTGTCTCTTTTGAACTAAAGTGATGTCGTGGTTTTTATAGGGGTATCACGAGATCGTTTGCGCATCCTACCGTGACGGTGGACCCGCCTATGCGGACCCCAATACCTAGGGGAGTTCTTGGTCTATAGTGAACCCCACTATAAAGAACAGTTACTTTACTTAGTGGTAGGTAGTTATTTTACTTTGTGTTATTGCTAGCTTTCTATATTAACAACACCAGAATACAAGGGCTCCAGTATATCACTTATGGTAATAAAACGTTGACGTTGCGTCAAATACCCCAAAATTATAAATTCATATCAAATTTATATCATATCAAAATTTTGAACCTGTCAAAAATTTGTCAAATTAAAGCAATTTAAAACACTACAAATTCAGGGTAAACGACCAAGGTCACTGAAGCGAGTAAATATTCACAGAGTCATTAATTAAAAGCGTTGCCGCAAAATGAATTCTGTTTCTAATGAACACTTCAAACGCAGCTTTCTTTGAAATTCCACGTTTCGATGCAATTTTGAATAGGTATTTATTTAAAAAAAGAACGACGGACCTTTATTTAAATTAATTTATAATTTTCTAATAAACTTTATTCGACTTCATAAATAACAGTTAAAAGCTTGTACTAAGAATGAAAATATCGAGAGGTTTCTCAAACGCTTTGTTGCAATATTAAAAGTAAATACTTATTATTGCAAATAAACATTTTAAAATACCAATTAAAAAGCAACAAATCTAATATTGCAAGTCTTTGAGTTTACGATCATTTACTATCACCCGACATGATATTCACAATATGTCTCATTCATAGGATTTCACGCCTTTAAATACATCTATTATTATGTAATATTATTTGAGTTAAATTAATACATATTTAATATTCATTTATAATTTTAAATTATATATCTTTGCCGATTGCAAGTGAAACATTTGGACCTTGGAATTGTAGTGCAAAAATATTTAAAAAAAATATCCGTCTCTCTCCGCCTCCATCCGTGACAGGAGGGTTGGTTAATTTTTCGCACAGAGAATCGGAATCGCGATTCAAAGGAAAAAGGCTGCTAGCAATCTTGCCACCATTCTGGGCGACCATGATTTATAAAGGAGCAGTTTTAATTTTGATTAGTGTGTGCTTCTTTGTGTATCAAAGTAATGTAATGTTGAAATCGATATGAGATAACTATTTAGGGATAAAATATCTCGTAAGTGGTAGATTGTTAGACGCACCACTATTATTATAATTTTATGAAAACAATTTTACTGTTCGATAATCCATTTTATTAGTCCAAATCGTTGACATTGCATTCTCTACTGACTTTGTTATAGCATTAATTATTTAATTTTTAAGTCCACAAAAGGTATAGTCTGTGGATGTCCATGTGTGTGTGATGATTTCTTGCTTAGTGTACGCTGTGGATACAAAACGCTTAAACTCGTGAAGTCAACCCACACACGACACATACGCTACCGCTAAGCCACAATGCTAAGTTATTGCATAAAGGGCCAGTACGCCAGTGTACATTATAGGCATATAAGAAAATATAATATAACCATTTTCAGTTAAGACATTATAGTATATACCAGTCAACATTTATAATATGTGTATTTATCTTTCACACCTTATTATATATAATGGAATTACTTTTTTTATATTCTTATTAAATATATATGTATGTATTTACATATGATATGTAGTATATCAGTTGTCTGGTTTCCATAGCACAAGCTTTGTACTAGCTTAATTTGGGATCAGATGACCGTGTGTGAAAAATGTCTCAGAATAAAAATAAATAAAAATAAACAAATAAACAAAGAACTATAATTATATTCAGCTTATCAATCTTTTACATTAAATATTTTGGTCATATCGAGTATAATTATCATACAAAAACAACCTCAACAACAATGGAGCATGTTAAGGACCACATGAGGAAGCAATCAAGCAAAAGCACGATTTTATAAGAAAAATAAAAATTAATTACGTAATACATCTATATATATAATAGTAGTTTTAAAACGAGTTTAATACATAATAGTCGTAGCATTTTTACAAGATATTTGGCAATTTAAATGAAACGACATTATTAAGCGTCGTGGTTCGAGGCGCGTGGCAACTGTGGTGCAATTGGAATGCAGACCCGCTGAATCACCTCATATTTACGAGCTGAGCATAGTGGAGATAGTTTGTGATCTGGTAATATTACCCGCTAGGTGGCGCGGAGGCAAGGGTTTTTACCCTTTTAGTAATACTGAATGAGAAAAGTGGTATTTTTAATCGGGAATTAAAATTGATTTAATTTGGAAGCATCTGCATGGAATCTTCCGAGACATTTATAAACAAAGTGATATTGTTGTAACTTTACGATGCACAGACCATTATGTGGATAAAGCAGCAAACACTAAAAACAGCAGATTCAATTCATAAGACGGGATAGCTTAGCAAACAGGACCTGAGTATCACAAGCGAAGGTTCCATTAATGTTTTAAGAGCCAAATTTGTGTTTGCAATTCATTTCGTATTCAGCGCCGAATAAAATCATCGTTAGGAAAGCTGCATTTGGTCACAAAAAACTATATATACAAGGCTGAGCTGAACGGACTACCAACGCAAAGCCGAAACTATAATAAAGGGACTTGAAATTTGGAAGGAAACATTTGTTTTATAAATTCCTATACTTTACAGAACCACTTAGAAAGATTCTATGAAATTTTGGTTTTAAAAGTGACGTTGAGACCTTAATCTTTAAACCCATCCAATTGAATCATTCTATGTTACCTATGTACCTGTTTTGAAAATAATCTATTATTTTAACAAGCTATAATAATTGATAGTATATTAAACATATTTTATATGAGTTGTTCGTTTAAAGTTAAACTTATTAGTTTGTTGTTTTCTTTCTGAGTTAAAACTATTTGATCTAAGCCGACCGTTAAAATATAATGAATTGGATTAATATTATCTTGCCACAGAATAATGATTCTGTGATCAGGAATAGCGATAACGGTATCAACTCATAATGTATTCTACGTACTCCGTAATGTATTGATAATTTACTTTATTCGCTTTATATTATTATGAAAAAAGACATATTAATTAAATATATTTATATATTTTTTTTATTCTAAAGTTTTTTATTTCATACCTCAATGTCACAAGGGTTCATCATAAAAGCTATTAGGTACAAATATATTTACTCATTTGATTTGACAGCCTAACTTAATGAGTGAAAAAGGTGAGGGTGGTCCTACAAGCGTGCGTGCAAGCACAACTGCACTTTTTATTACCACATTCTCTCAAACTCCATACACGACACGACCGAAAAGTGTTCAGATGTAGGACTAAAGGCTTTACGTGCTTTCCGAGGCATGGCAATAAAAACAAGGCAAACTTCCAGACTCCGGGCTGTTATTGAGAATTTCTCAACAGAAAAATGCAACAACTCTTTACTAACCCGATCTGGAGTCCGGTGCCTGGACTTCTTAAGCCAACAAGGCAAGTATAACGTAGACATATAAAATCATAGCAGAGATTACATATATTTATAATAGTTATATAAAAACTTTCCTAATTTACACATTTGATTAAGAACAGTTAGTCAATAAATGCATATTTAATAAGTATAAATCAAACTCGCTCTAAATACTGTTGACTAACTCTTAGGCATATGCTTGGCTAATGCATTTGACAAGACTAGAAGATAAAATATAAAATTTCGTGAAGGTCGTTTTCTCACTTACGTAATAACTTGGCAAGAACTGTAAGAGCTAAGCTGTCCCAAGATTTGTTTGTTTCTTTAAAACTTCCGCTGATGAACAAACATAGAAACTTTAAACTATTCTGACGTAAATATTTTAGCTGCGAAATATTTTTGAGAATTAAAAACACCTTACCCTCGTGTTTCATATTACAAAACAAATGAAACGGAAGATTAATGAGTAGAGCTATTATGTAATGTAATTGATATCTAAATACTTGTAACATATGTACGTTTAATTGTTTTATAGCACAATGGTTTTGGGGCCGGTTAATGATGTAAAAGTCTTTCCTGACACTTTGGCTATTGTCGTCTCCACTTTTAACATAAGCTATAATTAGAGGGGTAAATAGGAATATTAGAGAAATAAATGATAACCTGCTACCGTAACATGACTTTTATTTTTATTAATTACATTGGATCACCCTTAAAATATAATCTAATCAATAAAAATAGACAATTTGATAAAAAGTTCCTTTACACTAAATACTATAAAGTTGTAACTTCTACGAGTAGTAAATAGCATCCCTTAAATAAAGTGTATTGAGAGCCGTTTCTGGAAGTACCTATTTTAAGTTTTATCGTACAAATCTAGAATTCTAACCAAATTAAGTTTCAGTTACAGTACAGCCTAGTGGTAAGAACGCGTGAATCTTAACCGATGATCGTGGGTTCAAACCCGGGCAAGCACCACTGAATTTTCATGTGCTTAATTTGTGTTTATAATTCATCTCGTGCTTAACGGTGAAGGAAAACATCGTGAGGAAACCTGCATGTGTCTAATTTCATTGAAATTCTGCCACATGTGTATTCTACCAACCCGCATTGGAGCAGCGTGGTGGAATAAGCTCCAAACCTTCTCCTCAAAAGGGAGAGGAGGCCTTAGCCCAGCAGTGGGACATTAATTAAGTTTCATGTTTAAATTAATTTCAATGTTGCAATAAACAAATATGTTAATATTTTAATAGTGTTTTTCTAATTTAAATGGGCAAGAAACACAGAATTTTCATTTGCTTAAATAGTGTTTATAATTCATCTCGTGCTTGACGGAAAAGGAAAAAAACATCGTAAAGAAACATGCATGTGTCTAATTTCACTGAAATTCTGACACATGTGTATTCCACCAACCCGCATTGGTGGTGGAATAAGCTACAAACTTACTCCTCAAAAAAAGAGAAGAGGCCTTAGCCTAGCAATGGGACATTCACAGACTGTTACTTTACTTATATCAAGGAGGTGAATGTAAGCATTACATTTTGTATTGTTTTTAGCTTCACTTTTAAGCTTTAATACACTTTGTAATTTAAAAAAAATTGTATAATGACTTGCATAATATTTAGTCTGTTATTAAAAAATAAAAACTGCATTATGAATGTAATAGAAAATACAGATAAAAACATATATTTAGTTTAATGTCGTAATTACTAAACTTAATTGGACCGTGGGTAAAAATTCTATTATAAGTAAATCAGTCAACAGACGGTCACTGAACTCGAAATAGAATAAAATAAGATTACTTAGGGAAAATTATATTAATACCAATGGCCACCACATTTACAGACATGATGGACTGATCCTGGTACAAACTTTAGCACTGAATTATCGGCAATGAGCAATGATATTACTATAACAATTATTTTTAATTCAAATATTTCTATACTTACAAATTTTCGATTTCGTAATTTCAATTTTTATTTTTTTATTGACTTTTTCTATTGATTAAAAAGTCACGATGTTGGTGACATTTAGGTTATATTTATGTTTTTCATAGATGTTATACATTGTGTTGACCACAAATATATAATATAGGATAAGAGCAAGTAAATGATGATTTACGTACATACATATGTATGTAACAAGACTTTTCGATGATAAACATATTACCCAAAATCCATTTCGGTGTTTAGACATATACTAAATATAAAAAATAAATAATTAGTCCATTAATAAAATTTTGATTCACCCAATGATAGGTTGCTATTAACACAGGCACTGTAAGAATCCACTTCTTGCCCTGATCCTTCAACCTTAACCTTTAAGAAGTTATGTTCTTCGTGGTTATTTCACTGACTCACGCACCAAAACCGAAGCCGGAAGCTACGGTGTTTTGCGGTAGATTTATTAGTGGATACCCTCCAGACGAGTCCTTACAAAGCCGTGCAACTACCATGCTATAAACCAACACTTTACTTACATACTTGGTAGAAATCATCTTAAGGAATGTTAATTAAACAATAACTTTGATATCACCGGCTATTGTTTTCTAGAGCGGAAACGAACTGTGGATCTCTAACGTTCTGTTTGTTTCGCATTGTTTACTTTATACAATGAGAAACGTTTGATTTCTTATAATACTTCTAGTAGAATTTGACTTATATTTAATTAAAACTAATTGAAATAAAACAAAAATAACTGTTTTGAACATTTGTTGTATAAACGAAATATGTTTGTTAGTATACGTACCTGAACTAGTCATAGAAAAGTTAAGTAAGTAATATGAGACTAATATCCTTGATATACATTTCAAAGTTATTTAAAGCTTGTCAAACCAGACGTCCCAAGTTGAGCACATGTCTATAGTGATAATAACATTATCAGCAATCTTATCTTTATTTATATTAACTCAATGATTATTTAGAGTTATCGATAAATATTATCCAATTATATTTACAGAAGAATTGAAGGGTGTTTGTAAATAATAATTAATAAAGAGACAGTATATATTTTTATTATACCCCCCCCCCCAATTATATTGGTTGACATGTCATTTGGCACACATAAGCTGATATTTCACAAATTAATAGTTTTTGACTGTGCAAATGAAACCAATCTTGAAAAACAAAGATTATTGATTTGTCTATATGAAATAATTACACAGAATTTACTGAAATAATTTTAATGAAACTGCGTCTATTCAACACAACAACAAGAAGTGACTTTTAATAATAATGTCCTCCAGACCGATTTAAAACTCAATAATTTAATTTTAAATTTTTTATTTGACCTGGGATTTGAACCCAGGACCTCCGGGTCTTCCGCTTTACATCTAGCCACTAGACCAACGAAACAGGCTTTTAATACCGACATTTGAAATACGCACATACATTGGTATATTTCATATTAAACTATATAAATCAAAAGCTACGGAAATGTTATATTGCAAAAATTTGTGGGCGGGATCAATTGCTCTCCCTTTGATCCATGACACGAGTGCGCAGCGCTTCTAATTCGGGCTATTACTACTATTTATTGGCGGAAAACAACATCAGTAAGACCAACATCACCACGGAGGCAAGGCAATATAATCCTGGATAAACATCAAGGTGGCTTTGAAAAAGTGTAACAGGATAAATAGTTCCACCACTCAAAGTAAAAGCCATTTTGCACCTTCGGTTAGTGTGACATTAGCCCAATAATTCACTTAGCTTGTTCCGACGAACTGGATTAGCCCCAATACGCTTAAAATATATTCTAACTCACAATTAAATCTCTGACAAAATGTTCTTCATGCACTAAATACAATTACGATAGAACAGGGACTCATATATGTGTTCCATTTTGTAATTGATAGCTACAGTATCCGGGGTATCGTTCATTTTAATATTGGACGTAAGGAAGGAAAATCGTGTAAATATGTTTATCGAAAATATATATATTATATATTAAATGCTAAAATATTTTTCACTAAATAAAAGGTAAATATTTTTCATAGATTTTTTCATACACATTTTAGATAGAAAGAGATAATAACAATCCTACGTTGTAATTTTTATCTGTCATGTGATTTCTCATTTCCAAAACAACAGTAAATTATGATTAAGGAAAAACCAGCTACTTAATCATTATACGGGCTGATTAACTGTTCAATTAGTAAAAGCAAATCTGTAGAGGTGGTGGCAACACTCTCTAGAAAACGAACATACATATTACTAATACAAAAACTCTTTATAGTATACACCATTAACCCATTCCCTGCTTTTTTTTGCCTTTAGTTATTACAACAGGACATTCCTGCAATTCCATGTTGGACGCCGAAGACATTCTCTTATATCTGATACGCACATGACAAAATCTCAAACATCTAAACATAATTTCATTATCTCTACAAATAATTATAAAAAAAACATCAGCTAAAACTTGCAGCATCTTAAGTACAATTTAGATTTAAGGACGCCCATTATATCAAATAATTTGTCAAATTGAATATATCAAATGCTATTTTTTTATGTTAGGAAGATTGATTTACTTTCTTCTTAATATCACTTTGCGGCCCCTTGGCTATGCTCAGTAGCCCCGTAATAATTCGCTTAGCCGGCTACACGAGGCTGGATAAATTATGTTACGCTTAAACTGTCAATATGTCCTGTATTCTTCGTTTAATCTTCTTTCAAAAGAACGGTATACAATAAGATTATAATAAAACTTAAACTTTTATTTTTAATTATTTAAAGCCAAGCTGGATACAATAAATTAGGTGGTACCGCACATTATCACAAAAAATAAGATTTAAAGAATTATTTAGCAATATTGTATAATTCACATTTCAATCAATCTGTAAAAAAAAACTTATAATAATTAGCAATTAAAGATGTAAACACTTTTTGCATTGAGAGTTAAAATTTAAAAAAAAACCTATGTTGATTCCAACGTCCTTAACTAAAATTTAAAAATGAAACGTTTCTAATGAAACAAAATTTTACTTATTTTTTTTATCATCAACGTGTCCGTGTTATGAAAGTCCAAATTTTAACGATTGTTGTTAAGTCTGTTGCGTGCGGTGTGACTATGTTTAATGAATACATATTTTATTCCAATAAATTGCCTAATTCTAATAAATATGAATAACAAATTATGGCAAGAGCAAATTTTCCTGGTTTAATCTATACGACACTTTTGTACCAAGAAATATGATGCTTTTCATATATAATGAAGTCATATACTTGATAGGGGACAATTAACAAAAATAAACGATTATTATTATGAAACGTTGTGTGCAATCCGGATATGAAAGGACGTGTTTGCACTATTGTCGTCCTCGAACTGCGTCAACTGTTCATCGCATAAATATTGACTCGTCACGATCCGAAATTCAGTGAAATGGTATTTAATTATCAACTGTCCTATAAACATTTAACAATGAAGTGATATAAAATTAAAACCGGAAAGTGTTTATCTGAATATTGAAACATAATTTAATCTCTAGCCGTATTTTCATTTTAACGTAACACACGTACCCGCATATTGGGATCAAATGATCATATAACCAAGACTAAATCCTTCATTACATTTTTATTTAATATGTTTTTACATTTATTTAATCTTTAATCAAATAAATATATTACATATAAAATAATATGAGTTGAGTTTTTTATTAAAAGATTTTCAATTCGTACGAGTATGAAGAATTAAGACTTTTGTGCTTAATAATGGGTGTCAGACCGCTGTTCTACCCGTAATTTAATCTAAGTGCAGTTATATTATAGCAATTTAAGTTAGCTTATTAGATTTTATTTTTCGGGAAGTATATGTTGCTCAGTGACTGTCCTACTTGCTGCTTAGATTAACATGACAAGACACATATAGTGTCTATCAGCAAATAATAAAAACTTTATTATTCGTCATAGAGATGTAATTATAATTTAACTTGAAAGATTTCAACCATATTACTATTTCATAAAAAAGAAAATACTTTTTAAAGCATTAAAACTATTCGATGTAGAAATAGTTCCATGGTTTAACCGCAAGCAACAACAGTTGCAGTGATACAGTCGAGAAATAAGTAAAAAAAAATACTGAACGAAACAGCGCAATCAAGTGGAATATATTGACGACCAGTCTGCTCGTGCAATATTCACACATTTTTCTAGAACAAACTCTCTTGACCGGTTGTTGTTGATTTTATGAATAGTTTTTTTTTTCAATAAAATTTCGAAAAGCACTGGGTAGCAATAAAATGGCCGATATTAAGTTCGATTAAATATCCAGTTCGGAATAGAATGCTGCGTAAAGGTAAATATTATTTTACATCATCATTATTTGTTGCAAAAACGTTACAAGCGTATAATCAAAAGTAATCAACCAAATCTAATTTCTTCATATCAGTGAGTAAAATGTTGCCATATACATTTTAAGCTTTTATTTCAAATTTTAACAGTTGATAAAGAGTTTTAGCTCTGTTTCCGTAAGGATATTTAGGGTTTGCGCGGCACTTACATTGTTGTTGGCAGATGTGAAGTAATAATTCTCGATACAATTGAATCATTGTTTAACCTTTGACGTTATGTTATCGTCTATACGACTGAGATGTCAATAACTTTAGAATTCCGAGATTTCCATTAGAATTGTTAATTTGAATGTACCTATGTGAACAAGGCCTTATGTTATTGAACAAATTAATTAAAATATTTTACAATAACTAAGAGCAAATAAAGTTGACCATTTATATGTAAATAATATTTTCATTTTAATTGCCAGTAAATATTTTGTTAATATTTTGCACTTTAGTCTTGTTGTCTTTAATAATTATTATTCTTTTGTGTTTTTTGACAAAGATTATACTTTCATCAATTTTTTTATGACTAACATATACGTATATATTACTTGTCAGAACGACGTTGACTTACTAAGCTAATGCTCACCAATTGCGTGAGGTTTTATTTCTTCAATTACGTTGCCTCATTCACCTTATATCGGAACACATCAATGCAAATAATTATTTTTATTGATTGTAGAATACCTTTTATGAAATGTAACCCTCACTATACTAATATAATTAAACACTTTTAGTTAATTAATTATTTCCTAATTATCAATAATATCATAATGTCATAAATATTACTTGCCAGTAGTGAACAAGTGAGCCAGTAATTACAGGCACGAAGGACATAACATATTCGTTCTTAAAATTGTTGGCGCATTGGCGATATGAGCATATACAGAGTGGATAATATTTCTTACAATGCCAACTCCGGGTTGTACGTGATCACCACCATCTATAGACATTGGTAATGTAAGAAATATAAAAAAAAACATTATCCGTCAATGCGTAGCCAACCGTGGGATGAAAGATTTTCCACTGGCTTACTTATCTTTCGAATTGGAACTCAGTCAATACAAAACGTTGATATTTAGTGGTACAATATCCAATTGGGGCTTAGCAAAAAAGGAACTCATGTTGCAGTATATAATCTAGTTAAAATTTAAGAAGCTTAGAATGTTTTGCATTTTTTTTTATTATATTCGAAATGCTTTTATATTCAGTTTTAATTGATTTTTATTGAAATTTAACTGGATAATTAACGATATTTACTCATAATAATATATTTATACATTAGCAATTTTTCTGTAAATCTTGTTTATATTTATTCCAAAAACTGGGTTGTTGTGTTCATTTAACGGTACTTCAAAAATATTATCTCTTTTTCTTAAATCACTCGTTATCGCTCCATTGAGAATACGTTACTTGAGAAAAATTATGACTGCTCTTCGTCGTCTCTTCATCGTATGTAATCTAATTAAAAGAAACTTTTCTCAGCAATGTTGATGTATAGGCAAAAAGCAAAAAAATTGAACCAATACCAATATAAGGGTCGGTAAGCAACTCATCGTATTATGATAAGTAAGTTTTCAATATCTCGAAATGATCTTCGTAAATTTTTCGGATTTTGCATAATACATTAAGCTGTAAATAATAAATGACAAATTAATCGAGTTTAGTGTTAGAATAAATGCTAAACATGTTCCATGACGTAATAATCTATGTTTTTGATTTGGTTTTAGTTTTCAAACCTAGGATTGATTTCTAGTCATGTACAAGTAGTACTACTAACTAAATTAAAATTATTTTATTTACTTCATATTTTGTTTTTTTTTTTATACGAATTTTAGACAATTTACGCAGATTTAGTTAGCCCGTGCGTCCGTGCGTCTGTTTTTTGTTCCACGAACTACTATGAATTTTGATTTTCTATGGCACTATTTTTGTCACTCGTACATAAAATTGCGTGGTTTTGTTTTTTAAATTTCAACGAGTTAAATGACGTTGTGATAACATATTGAAATAAGTTCAAATGTAGAACTAATTTTACACCATGCAGCAACAAATGTATATAAGTTATAGCAAGATTTATAGTTTTTTTTTATATTATTCGTAAGAGAATTAGATTTCAAATACTGGAACAGTTTATACAATAATCAGACGTAAATACAAAAAATCAATCAACCACAAATCAAATATTTATCTTATTTACTTACTTTCAGTACATTAACTACCTTATGTGGTCATTTTATTTGACGATTAGCTCACTTTACTTGATTTTTAAATATTCCACTGCTGAGCAGATAACCTTCTTAAAGAAAAAGTAAGGACTTTATATCACTACTGGTTGGTTGAATCTATACTAATATTGTAAATGCAAAAGTAACTGTCTGCCCTACTATCTTTCTGTCTGTTTACGACTAAACATCTCAACCGAATTTGGTAAAATATTATATGAAGCAAGCTTGATCCCCAAGACATAGACTACTTACACCTAACACCTGTTCTCCCCCCACCCCCACTTAAAACGCGGACAAAACCACGGACGAAATCTTGTTATATATGTTTATAGTAACCGCTTTTAATATGAACACGATTGTGTTTATAGAGATTTATTTGGTTATATATATCATTCTTTTTTTGAATTTAAATTATTTAAATAACTTAATCCTTATATTAAATTAAATAAGTAGTTCTCGCAGCAGATTTATAATATTATAGCCGTGCGAAGCATTGTGACCCACGTCGTTACACGTCCACTAACACGTTGGGCATACAAAGCCCTTAACAATTATCGACTGAAGCCAATTCAACACCTGTTCCGATAACATAAAGCTTTTATGGAATACGATACTAACGGTTATCGAAGTCTTACTTTTTTGTTTAGACAATGCCATTAAGGCATTAGGCAACATTACTATACCAATGAGCTCAAAGTATATCTAAATCGTTGTCCTTGTTTCTGTAACACTGACTCTTATATTTCAATCAGTTTATTGCTAGAAATGTTCATTGTAAATATAAATAAACTCTCCTTAAAGTTAAAGATATATTGTTATAAATTTCCTATAACTGGTTCAAAACTTATCTTATTTCTCGTGTGTCAAAAACAATTCAAAGCTTCTTCGGTCACGCTACTTTGCTGCCGTGTGTACGTGCCAATCTTTTTTTGTAATCCAAATGAAATCGCATGTTATATGTAGATGGGCCATCTGATGGTCAGTGAAATGAAATCGCATGTTATATGTAGATGGGCCATCTGATGGTCAGTCCTCCATTCCTTTCCATTCCTTGCATCATCAACTATTACGAAGAAATAAAATTATAATAAATGTTATTTTTAAACGTTAAAACGTAAGTAGTCTAAAGAATTAATGGTAGGGGACAAATTGAATACAAAGACTTATCGATATTCATAATTGTACTGGCATTGAAAGCAAAAAATAGTTATGATAAAGGCATGAAGAATAGAAATCGCATAATAATTGAAGCCCTTTGCAATTTTTTTATAATATTTCTCTAAATAAATCATTGAAAAACTTTTTCAATCCAATAATGCTACAAAAGAAAATCTTAGTTACTACTTCGAAAGTAAATAAAATCACTATCTTGTTATTAAGTTTGAAAATATAAACGATAAAATTAATCTTTGGCTATAAGCTCTTTTAGGTTAATAGCCAGAAAAAAAATGTTATTGAATAACATTTGACAATAAATAAAAATATACTTACTTGTTCCGAGATTGTTTTTTTTTTAAATTAGATTGAAACTGGTACCTTGCTTGATAAACAACACGAATGAATGAAATGAAGTATCACACTCACAGAAAAATCCTATCATTTAAAATTTGAATAACACAACTTGGTAATTTCTAGAAGCAAGATGATTTCAAATTTTGATGCGTTTATCCATCGATAGAGTCCGATGCATTTATCGCAATAAGTCACTCAGCCGTTATGAATTGCTTTCGGGGAGCGAAACCGACATTCATGCGGCTGATTGCACCAGTACATCGGAATCAGCTACAAAGTGAGCGATAGCACCAATTGGCATATTATACTTTTTACATCTAGAAATTAGTAAAATAATTTTCAAGGACTTAATTTTTCTACATTACTTTGCTAAGAAGATCTTTATCATTAATAAATAAAAACTAATCTGCCGAGAAGAAGAGCATGCACCGAAAAAATGTAGATTAAATTGTAGATTATATAAAATATTGGAATCAAAGGTTATAATGCAAGAAACTTTCCTTATGACAGAAGCAGAAGTCACCTCTACCCATAGATTTGGGTTATTAATTATTAGGATGTTAATAGAAAATGTATTCTAATTCAAAAACCCTCATCTGATCATAGGCGTTATTTAACAAAATGTTATTTGATTATTGAATATACATTGTTAAACAATAGTCGAAATAGCCCATTTGGTAACATCTCTCTGAATCTTAATCAAAGAATTCGGGTTAAGATCCGAGCAAGCAACACTAAAATAACAAACTATTTAATAAGTATTTATAACTAATATCGTATTCAACAATGACGGAATTCTGCATGTGTCAAATGAAAACTGTATCAAACTTCATCGATGCAGTGTGGTGGAATGATTTCCAAAACTCCTCAAGAGAAATCTTAGCCAAGAATTGGGGCATTTACGGGCATTTTATATTTTTGTATATACCTAATTATTTCCACGGTTCAGTCTTCTTTAGTCGTAATATTGCGATATGACAACATAAATCTAATGGAGCGAATGTAGCTACCATAATGTAATGGCTTTAAATTGATCAATTAAGTTTCATTCAAGTTGTATAAACTTATTTTTTCATCAAAACTTTTCTCTCATAAAACATTATTATAACATTAACAAAATTCGAACACCATATTTACATTTAATAATTCCCAGAACATATTTGATGTATATAATGAAGTGGAATTGTTGAATGGCCTTCGACCACTGAACCCACGCGGCTTTTTGCTGAACCGAGCCTGTGAAGTCATCATTGTCCGCCCACACTCGAACATGTTGGATGGTGACATAACTTGAAATATAAACATGAAATTATTACCATTTAATGAATATATATTATCATAGCTTAAAACATTATATACTACAACTTTCCCTCGGCTTTGTATTGCAAAAGTAGAAGGCATCTTTAAATACGTTAAAAATATATTGGAAAAGTCAAATACACTGAGAATTTTTCATATGTACACAGTACTATTTTAACGAGTAGGACTTAGTGCAGGATCGTCACCAATCATCAATATTATTTATTGTCGTGAAACCGGTTTGAAGGGTGCCTGATCCAATATAATTACAGGGATATAACATTGTAGATCTCATTGTTGGCGCGGCATTGGTCTATTTACTAATGGGTATTTGCTGGTCAGCCTTCCTAAAACAACAAAATAAAACATAATTTTTATATATATTTGGTATCTACAATCTGTGAGATTTCATTATCTCCCTAAAGAAGCATTCTTAGGGATATCTGAATAAATACTGAAATTCGTTCTTAATCTGCATAGCAACCAATAACTGAATATATGTAGTCCTTGCAAATATAATCCTCTAGGAATGTTTTCGATTAAATTGTCTTATCGTCTGACTTAAAATATTAGGATATTACCAACAATTTTCAACATATATATACTCGTATGTTATATATAAAAGTAAAAAATGAAGTATTGAAATAAAAAAATAGCAGCTGTTACCAGTTGGCATGAAAGGCAGAGAGATGCGCTGATTTTTATTGACCTTTAGAAATTAATATTGTTACAAGAATTAAGTATTTTAAATTGAATTTACGCTTTCGCCTTTAATACTGAATTGTGAGTGAATTCCGTTATATTGCATTCTGTTTACTTTCGTACAACAATATGTAAGCGTACAATATTTTTTAATTCGATGGTTAAAATAAGTAGCCCTGGCTTGATGAGTTGTAATGATATATGATGTACCTTACTTAAGTTTTTTCGGTATTATTTAATAACAAGTAAAATAACTATAAATATATAAATAAACTTGAGTGTTAATAAAATTTTGTATTATTGTTATTTTATTCTAAACTAGCTTTTAATTATCACGGATAAATATGCAATGTAATTAATTTGAAGTATTAACACAATAAGGCGGAATACTTTCTATGTTTACTTTATTTGTATTAATTACATTTATGAACATGACAAATCATTACATTTATATACAACAATAAAAATCGAGGGTTTTAATTAAAAAGAAAACTGAATTATTTATCGTTGGCTTTAAAAAGTAGAGTAAGAGTGATTTTAAGATTTTTAAGAGTACCATGGGCATCAATGCATGTTTTTCTTTTTTAATTTACTTGATTCAAAAATGTAAATAAAAATATTCCTTATTCCAGTAGGCGAAAATGACACTTCGAAAGTTACTTAAAAGCTCTTTTGATATATAAAATTAAGATGATATTTTAATTAAATATTTAAATATTATGTATAATATTATTTTCTTGTTGCTATTTTGTACAATAGAAATATCGCAATAATTCCTTATAAAAATTGTACGACTACGAATATATCTGCTTAAATAATGTCCTAGATTTCACGAACAAATTCACTAGCAACAGCTATTCTCAAATACGATAATAACGATGAGCAAAGTATTATCCAATCAACGAACTGAAATTACATCCCGTTTCAGCAAAACTAACAAGCCGGGGGTGTTAGTGGCATAACCGTGGTGAAACCAATTCACTAGCAATTACTATGTGGGCTTTTAGATTTAAAATGCTAATAAAGCCTCGCGAATCTGAGAATTACGTCACGCGCCGAACAAGCGATGATCGACTTTACATCGAACTTTTTTAATAACTTAAGTTTTGATAGTTTTAAAGAGTTTCTTCCGCCATTTTTGTTTCTTGAAAAGTGAATTTAAGTTCAAGTTTAAGTACAACTTTATCTTATCGTTCTCTAAAACTGTATAAACTAGAGAGTAAAATGCAAAATTAAGACGTGTTACATTATATTTTGTAGTATATCTATGTAAAAATTCTTTTTAAAAATAAACAGAATTTATTATAACAAGTAAAATTTCCAATATTATTAATTTTACAAAGCCCGTTTAATGCAAAGCAGGTCTTTCCATTTGACCTCGATTTTCTATTTTACAAGTTTGAATTCACGATCTGCATTAAATAAACTTTTATCTACAAAACAACAAAGGCACAAAATGTAACAAAGAACTAAACTCCAGTAATGGCAACCCTTAGAAATGCTATTAATAATATAAAACAAACCCGCAATAGTCACATAGAACTATGGAATATCGCTTTACAATAATATACTGTTACAAAAGAAATTGACTTAAGTTTTTTAAACTATTTCTGAACGATATTTGTGGCAAGTCTCCATTAACAAGCGTGCTCGAAGATTAAAATGAATTTAAAATCTGCTTGAATTTAATTTTGTTTTATTTGGTCTTATTATCTTAACGAAATTATAATATTATGAAAGTAGAACTTTGTCATATTATACATAGACACGGTTTTTGTATATTACCATTATAAATGCAAAAATGAGTTTGTTTGTTTGTTACGCTTTCACGTCTTTACTCAACCGATTATGCATACACATTGTCACGGATACAGAAAAGAACATACCTAACACTTCTTCTCCCCCTAAGAAGTGGGCAACTCCGCGGGAGCTAGGAAGGGGATTTTTAATAAGAGCTCCTATCAATTGAACATGTGTGCCTTAACCGTCCGTGTGGTAGCATTTCTAGGAGGGTTGGCGTCAAGTGCCTACCCGACCGTAAAAGTATGTCAAATTCTTTCTTGCAGCTTACACACTTAACCGACCCCACATAAATGGGATAACCGAAAGCGAATGATATCATATTTCGATCAAAAATACAAATTAAACTAAACAATCACTTGCAATATAAACCTTCTGCTACGTATATTGTATATTTCGACAAAATTAAGAAATTTGGTTGTAACGTAAATTGTGACATTTAGTGCCGAAAATACTTGTATAGCTGTCAATAAAACTTTTAGGTCATTGTGAGCTTGTTATCACCATCTTAATACACGAACCTTTTTTTATTACTCGACAAAGTTGTATTTATTTAATTTCGATGCAAAATATATATATTTGTATGTTTTGTTTATAGTTTGATGAAAAACTTAGTACTTTGTGTGCAGTTGTAGACTTGCCTTTTGCAGAGTTTTTGTAGTTTTAATTCACCTGTTAGTGAGTATATGTGGGTCAATCTTGTAACTGAATTTTTAATCCATTCCGAACCTATTGAACTGAATATTGCACATAATATTCTTGCTGATGACAATACAAACTTTACTGACGTTAAATATATATATATTTTTACAATTTAATTGCAATGGCCAGTAAGTGCTGAAATGACAGTGCGGGTTCTAATCCGGACACAGCTGTGTTTTCATGAGCATGATTTGAATTTATAATTTATGAAGCTTAGTTGTGAAGAAAAGAATGGCAATGAATCGCATATTCAAGTCAATATTATACTATTCAAGGCTTTGACGGGCGGGCAAAATTATTTTCATAAAAAAAAAACTTGGTTTTGGAATTCGAACACCTAGCGTAAAAAGTCAGTATTATCTTATCGTATACATTTTACGTGGTTTCCTTATCTAATTGTGTCATTTATGATACGAGATATGTTGAGGTTAATGGGTTAACTGTTCAAGGTTAACAATGCAACCTTGATCGAAGGTGATATCGCTTGATTTTTCAATTAAAATGGATACACTTTTATCACCTATGAGTCGATTCAAATGTAATGAATTAAAACCTCTTTGAGCGTGAAGTAAATTTTCAAGGTCGAATTTGAGTAGAACGTTCCTGTAAGCAGCGAATTCAACACGAAACATTACGTGTACAAAGTTTTAATTCCGTTCTGAACTGCATTTCCAAAAAATATTTAATAACAATAACTTGTATAATTAAAATAGCGAGCTTTTAATTTAAAATAATCAATAGGATTTGCACATTGCCGATAATATGTTGCAATCGGTAGTTATCTATTTAAATGACAAATTAAGGATTACTTGACAATCGACTCAAATCGCCATGATCGCTTTATCCCAAATAAATGCATAGCTTAATTCGGTCAAGCACTTTTTGAGATTGAGAGAGATTTGTGGGTATGATTTTTAAATTCATAGCTATCTTTGAAGTGAGATGAGGGATCGGACTAGTTCGGTAATTAAGTACTACCCAGTCACCAATTACTCTACCGGCAAATAGCAATACTTTGTACTGCAGTTTGAAGTGGGCGCCAGTCAGTTTAATTACAGGATCAAGGGACATATCAATTCCATGGTTGGCGGCGCATTGATATTATAATGTTCTTGTTACAGTGCCAATTTCTAGACAGAGGCACTTTTTTATTTAAAATAGGTAGGTAGATTGGCAAATGGGCCTGATGATAAGAGTTCCCCTCAGTCACACTTACATCGTAAATGTCACCAACCTTGGAAACTAATGTTTTTTTCTGAAATAACACTAGCTCACTCGCCATTCAAACCGAAACACAAATATACTAAATATTGCTCTTTGGCGGTAGATTATGTGATGAGTGGGTCGAAAACTTACTGATAGTAAGTAGTTGCTCATTTATTATTGTATTATAAATAAAGAAAACAATGCTCGCAATTACTAATAACCCCGCATTATATTAAGAACATTACGTTTTGTCATCACATCACACACCCATTAGCCATTTACTATAAAACGCTACAAAACTACCCGCATATTCTTTATTCCGAGATTTTAAGTAATACTTTAAATAATTATGACATTGACCTTATGCTACGAAACGGCCTTGGTACAATTTGTATGTTGAGTACTAAAGTTTAACTGCTATGAAAAGTAAGGGTTATATAAAGCTATAACCTTATCTGAAACAGTTACGCCCTGTTTAGTCAATGCACGTACAAAGGCACTTAGAAGAGTAATTTTCATTACAGAGCCTTGCGTTTTGCAGCGCTGAAATATACGGGATCATTTTTTATCTTAAGATGCCACTTTAGATTTTATTCAAATTTAAAAAAAGTATTAAGTCTGTAACAAATATATTTGTATTTGGTGAACGCAAGCAGTATATTAAAAAGTTTCACAAATCAGTTTTGAAGTTACAAAATTATATTATTTTATGAAATGGCATCGTAAAAAAAATATTGTTTTATTTCTTAGAAATTATTCCCTTAATATACAATAATAATAATATTATTATAGAATATACAATAATAATAATAATATTATATATTATACAATAATAATAATAATATTAGTTAAAGTTTAGTTAAAGTCAAATACTAAGTCTGTATTAGTATACGAAATTTCCACCATGTACCTGTCGTTGGGAGGTGAAAAAATATAAAACTAAGCACCTAAAATCTTATTATTTTATTTTTAATTGGCCCAAAGCACCGTCAGGCCAACGAAAATACGATCCTGTATGTTTTACCGCGTTTAACTCAAGAATACTTAAAAATACAAAATAAAAGCGCTTAAAACCTGTACTTAACTAACGTTATTAAGCTGAAGACACTGATTAAAATAAGTTCACTAAGTTTATAATTTTATGAAATAAATGTATATGTATAAAAAAAGAAAATCAATATACACTTTTTTGAATAAAAATACAATTTAAAGTTTTATGTTATTTTTATCATCATGTATGTATATATTTTTATATCATATCAAAAACATCGTGAGGAAATCTGCAAGGATCCAATATCACTGAAATTCTGTCACATGTGTATCCATGAATCCGCATTGAAACAACGCAGTGGAATAAACCCCAAAACTTCTCCTCAAAAGGAGAGGAAGAGCACAGTGAGAAATTCCCAAGCTGTTACCTTAATAGTATGAATAAGTCTTCGTGCAGCTGGCAAGATTGCTTCTTTTTTCATGTTGCATATTATTAAAAAAATACTTTAAAATTGAAGGCACGTGCAACTCTGCACAGTTAATGTGACAAGTAAGAAACTTATTTCTTGGATAAAAACGATGAAAACGAAAGAAAATTAGACCTTAAAATTATACTCGTATCGCTCCCATATAACGTTTACTTAAAGGTAAGGCTTACTGGTGGTAGGGCTTTGTGCAAGCTCGTCTGGGTAGGTACCACCCACTCATCAGATATTCTACCGCAAAACAGCAATACTTGATATTGTTGTGTTCCGGTTTGAAGGGTGAGTGAGCCAGTGTAATTACAGGCACAAGGGACATAAAATCTTAGTTCCCAAGGTTGGTGGCGCATTGGATATGTAAGCGATGGTTGACATTTCTTACAATGCCAATGTCTAAGAGCGTTGGTGACCACTTACCATCAGGTGGCCCATATGCTCGTCCGCCTTCCTTTTCTATAAAAAAAAAAAAAAAAAAAAAAGGCTTATTATATAACTTTAAATATATTTATTGAAAATATATTAAAAGTTAAATCATAAACGCAGAGTTGGAAGATGCAAAGTGTTCAAACAACACGGACCACGGTTTCAAAGCTAATGAAAAATATCTTTTTTTTATTTTGTTTGCAACAGTACCGTTGATTCTACTCTCCTTTTTTTCTATTATCCTCCTGACCTGGCTCTACATATGGCAATACATATGTCGTGACACGTGCAACTTACACAGTAATACAATTAGCACATTGTGAAATATTGCACGAGATATTCGGAAGGCTCTGGGAATATTTTGAATCATTTGACAAATATAATAAAATATAAAATAAAATTTAAATCTACCATCGGTACCATATACCGGCAAGAAACTCAGTAGTTACTCTTTTTCGACAATAAGCATAGATATTAATTATGCTTATTACAATTGAATTGTAATTTATCCTCCATGGAAAGAAGGCACTGATGGCCCAGTGGTAAGAACGCGTGAATCTTAACCGACGATCGTGAGTTCAAACCCAGGCAAGCACCACTGAATTTTCATGTGCTTAATTTGTGATTATAATTCATCTCGTGCTTTACGGTGAAGGAAAACATCGTGAGAAAACCTGCGTGTGTCTAATTTCACTGAAATTTTGCCACATGTGTATTCCACCAACCCGCACTGGAGCAGCTTGGTGGAATAAGCTCCAAACCTTCTCCTCAAAAACGGAGAGGAGGCCTTCAGCCCAGCAGTGGGACATTCACAGGCTGTTACGGTTACTGTTATCCTCCATGAAAATCGATGTATACTAACTGTAGTACTAATTGTAATTTATTGTTATTAATGTAAGGAAAATATTTTATTCGCAGAACATTTACACAAAATTGTTACATATTAATAAAAGAAGATCGATGCTCTGGAGATGTGGTGCTGGAGACGAATGGTAAGAGTTTCGTGGACCGAATTTCGGACCAATATTTCCATTCTTCAAGAACTCGGCATCAAACACCGTCTTTCGGCGCTGGTTCGGAAGTAGATACTAACATTTTTTGGACACGTCTCCCGGCAAGGAAATGACTCCGTTGAGCGCCTTGTTATTCAAGGCAAGGTGGATGGCATCACACCACGTGGAAGGACGTCCATGCGATATATGCGAATAACATCTGCGCCATAACATAATACTTCATGGCGACTACGACCGCTCTGATAAGAGTATCACAACGAAGAAGTTACATATTAACGCATTATTTAAAATTTTCAAGGTTTGAATATTTTAGTATGCGTCATAATAATAACATAATAATTGCTACATGACATGAACCATTAGATACGTTGAACCACGTAGCAATAATAAAAACGGGGATGAGTCTCACCCCGATTTTATTTTGAATTCACGTTCGCAACATAATGTTGATATTCGCGACGTGTCGCTTGTGTAACACCGGCGCATAATGCTAAACACATGTCTGTCGCCAGAAAGATTGCGAGCAAGACCACACAATCTTTCTTTTAAATATGAACGAAAGGCACCGCACAACGAACAATCCTTCAAATCAAATATATCCTTTTGGAGAATGATATGTGTTATTATATACCTCTAAACTTTTAAGACAAATCAATCATTTAAGTTTATTTTTGTATATTTATTATTATTTGGATTAATTGAATAAAGTCATTTTAAATAAAGTTAATTTTGACGGAATTTTAGCCACGGTGTTCATTTCGCGGACTAACCAACTGCATAGGCGATTTTTTAGTGCTCAAGTGTTTGCGCAAACACAATACGACACACATGTTTTTCTGAAAACACAGGTGCACTCTCTCTTCCCTCACTCTCATAATCCGATTGGACGGCAATCCGACACGACCGGAAAGAGTTCAAGCGCACGACCAAGTGTGTGTTCTGAGGCATGTGAGTGCACACACTGCCAACTTCTAGGCTCCGGGCTACTATTGAGAATCTTCCACAGAAAAACTCAACTAATTTTTTACTAGCCCAACCTGGGTTTTACACCCAAGATCTCCGACTCTTTTATGACTAGCCACTACCAACGAGGCAGTTAATTTACATTACATAGCATAAATTTTACACAAAAAAGACATGTTAGTAAAGGTAGTACGACTTGTTCATTATAATTATAAAGTCATAGTGGAGTTTTATATATATATATTTTTTTTTTATAGAATAGGAAGGTGGACGAGCATATGGGCCACCTGATGGTAAGTGGTCACCAAACGCCCTTAGACATTGGCATTGTAAGAAATGTCAACCATCGCTTATAGCCAATGCGCCACCAACCTTGGGAACTAAGATTTTATGTCCCTTGTGCCTGTAATTACACTGACTCACTCACCCTTCAAACCGGAACATACCATATCAAGTATTGCTGTTTTGCGGTAGAATATCTGATGAGTGGGTGGTACCTACCCAGACGAGCTTGCACAAAGCCCTACCACCAGTATTAATATGTGTCGTATACTAATATTTATTTTGACATACTCTGCGTGCCTACCCGAACTTTTGTTGGGCTTTTATATCACTTATTAATTACACTGGCTTATTATGAAATAACAACGATTATAAATTGGGCTAGTTTTTTTATATAATAGGTAAGCCGACGGGCAAATGGTCTACTCGATAGTAGGTGGTCGCAACCGGACATAGACATTGGTGCTAGAAGAAATATTTTAGATCAGACTGTGTAAGTTTTTGTACTCATTAGACATTAAGCGTTGACGTTAAATGCGATTTGTATGGAATTCTGATTATTATCACTAGACGTTGCTGTTTTCATTTCAGAAAAACTCGAACTAGGAATACTGATTAGCCTAAAGGTTGACTGGTAGAGAATGCCTTCCGGCTTCAAGTCCGCTATTTGTAACAAATACAATAATTCAATGAAATTTTAAATTAATAAAAAAAATCCTGAGTTAAAATTTAACCATAGCACATCATTTTCTCGACAAGAGTCAAAAGTAAATATTGATATAAAATACATCTTTACTTTTATCAATACATGACTCAGCTGTTAACCGTGTATTAGTTTAATTTAATTAAACATTACGTCAACGTCAATATGGTTATGCTACTTTATAAAATATACTAGTTCAGCGGCGCGGTTACGCTCCCTTTAATATTCGATTATACAGAATCTGTTACACATTTTTTTCACATTGGTTAACGATTATGGTAACAGCTCTGTTACTAAGTGTTGCGTTGAGAAAACATATAATGTAATTGTTTCATCTTACTCAAAAACTGGTTATAATATCCTAAATAATATCCTGGAACATTATTCACACACATTCATCTGATCCCAAATTAAGCAGAGCTTGTGCTATGGAAACTACTACATATCCTACTTTTCTTTTGTAAATACATACTTATATAGATAATTACACCCAGACTCAGGACAAACAGACATGTTCATGCACACAAATGTCTGTCCTGGGTGGGAATCGAACCCACAACCTTCGGCGTGAAAGACAAGTATCTACCAACCACGCCAACCGGCTCATGAGTTTTGCACAATCTTTTTTTCTTTTCTTTACATACTTTGCGTTCTTTTTACATAGAATATAAATGAAAACATTTATGTAAATAAAAATAATTATTAAGCTACGGCTACAGTGGTCTGTATTTTAATTAAATCATACATTAATGCAAAAATTCGTGCAAATACTTGTGCTAGTGTGCCTTAATTTTAAAATGTAATGGTATCAAGTTATTCAGCCCACTCAATGCGAAATGATAGCTATGTATAAGAGTGGGCAAAGTATAGCTATATTTTTCTAATACTTTAATAATAATTTCTTGATTTAAAAATAATAATATTTAAATATAACTATTTAATATAATACATTTCGTATTCATGTTCAAAAGATGAAATATATCATTCGGCCTATTAAGCGATAACGTTTTTCTCAATTAGTTTCCCGCTAACACTAACACTACATGAAACCGTATGAATTAAATGGGATTTCGTGTGATGAAGAATTAGCCGCACCTCCAATTAATTAACTAAACGATTTTTGTCACGCCAGACGAGTTGCCACCCGTTCGAGGTGTGACCGAGAATTATAGTGTTAAGTATTTTATATTTATTTATTTAGTTTTGATCCCATTTATTATTTAAGAATGAATTTAATCCGAAGTATTTAAAATTTTTCGCTTACACTTTTTGTGTACAGAAAACGTAAAATTAATCTGTTATTCATTTTGATAATAAATAATACACTGTAAAAAATAAGTCGAATTAAAGCTATCACAAAGCTCACATTTTTATTAAGATATAGTTATGCTACCTGCTGTAGTGTTTTCTTGTATCTATTTTAGTTTAAAATGTATAGCTTATAACCGTTATGCAGTGCTATTCTGTAAGAAATCGCCTCATTAATCACGAGTGAAATTTTGACTTATCATGATATACTATTTTGATGCGTGTATACCTAAAACGTTATAATTATTATGGCATTGTCGCATATCACTTTTTGACATTTTGCCAACGTTTTCTATGGTGAGTTTTGTGTTTCGTCTTAGAGAATAGCCCTACTGAGCCTAATCTTAAAGCCAAATTGGTTTTCTGAGATTAGAGATTAGAGAGACGACATATCTCGTTAAAAATTATGGAAAATATAATTATATGATTAAACAAATCAAAATAAATATATCTACTACTTTTAATGAAAATATATAACGAAAAACCTGCTAAAATTCAAATTTAACATATAAAAAGTTTGTTCGTATTTCAATAAAAATGATGCAGAAAATCCGTAAAAGTTAGTGGAATATAAGAAGAGTTTCAGGACCTATTATTCAACTTTACCTATTAGTAAACTTACTTATCTAGCTTTTTATCTCTATAAGGTTAATATTTTCTTTTTAGAACTTACTTCCGGCATTCATCTAGAGTCAGCTTGTTTTTCTATAAAAGCGTAAAATTAAACGAAGATGAGATGCTTAGGCTATTGATTTTATAGTATTCTATTATAATGTTATCATTTTAATTGTTTTCTAAAAACGTCATTTAAAACCCTTTCAAGGGAAGCTAAATATGAAACTTCGGAGCGTCCAACGAAAACTGTTGAAACTAAAGTCACAAAGTCAAAGTTTTAACGACGTAACGCTATATTCATTGCAATTAGCGAACAAATAACAATGACTTTAGATAAAAATAAAAACAAAAGTAAATATAAATATATTCCAAATTTTAAAATTATTCATTCTAATTCGTAAATAAACTTTATATTTTACTCAATAAATATTTATGAAAATTATTATTGATACGAATAATTAGGTAATTCAAATATAGTAATGAAAACAAAATTATTTCAATGAATTCCTACATTACATAACAATTGTAATAGTCTTACATTAAAATGTTTTTTAATTTGTCATTATTTGCTGTTATTATTTTATTCTATTATCATTCAACCAGTAGATATTCATAAAACATCAGATTTCGAAAACATTAATATAATTTTACACTACATACGTTAAAGGTCAGATTATCCCTACCATTACGCGCTTAATGGCGTGTAGGGTTGAAGTTAGGATAGCCAAATGTTAGCTTATATCTGGAGTTACCGGAAGTTTTATATTATAACTGATTTTTGTTAATATAATATTTTTCAATCAATTAAGAATATTCATAGCAAGAATTTAAGTAAATAAAACTCACAAAGATCAAGCACCGTAACCGTACCGTAACAGCCTGTGAATGTCCCACTGCTGGGCTAAAAACCTCCTCTCCTCTTTTTGAGGAAAGGTTTGGAGCTTATTCCACCACGCTGCTCCAATGCGGGTTGGGGGAATACACATGTGGCAGAATTTCAGTGAAATTAGACACATGCAGATTTCCTCACGATGTTTTCCTTCACCGTAAAGAACGAGACGAATTATAATCACAAATTAAGCACATGAAAATTCAGTGGTGCTTACCCGGGCTTGAACCCACGATCATCGGTTAAGATTCACGCGTTCATACCATTGGGCTATCTCGGCTCATCGAGCATGTCTAACATAAATCACAAGCTTGGTGGGGCATTGGCATGGTTGGCTAGGATTGGCAATTATTTACACTTCTAACAATGACAAACATACTCAAAAAAGACAATTTACAACTTTTAATATTTAAAAAAAAATCTGTTATTCAAGTTGCTGCAAACTTAAAAGAACCTTTTATATACCAAAATATCATATTAGGCACAGCAACCGCGTCAAATTGTATGAAAGCAAAGCATTCCAGTTTTTTATTACGTGATTTGATTTCCTGGGTTCTATTCTGTTTTGGAAATGATTTTTATGTCAAGCGTTATATCTTTTGCGATTTAGCTAAGCTGTTTTGTGCTATACTTTATCGGGACCTTAAAATGTATTTGGATTTCCTTTCGTTTTGTTTTCAACAAAAATCTAATATAGTATATATAAATATAATATAAACCTTATTTATAAATCACGAAACATAAATGAAATAATATTGCATAATGTAAGCCACCAGAAAATTATCATTACTCTGCTTATTTTACGACAACCGATGTAATCAAAATGTAACTCAAATATGAAATATATAGATGAAACAAAATATTTCTATTCGCACTACTAACTGCACTCGGTAAGGAATTTTTATTATCTATGAATGACGAAAGATACAGAAAAACATCCTATACTATTTATAGACTATAAAAACTTACCCTGCAGCCAAATATTTGCAAACTGATGACATTAACAATATGAAACAATCTTCTAACTTTGCACACTGGCAAAATGGCTAATAATCATTAAAAAAATGATCTTACACTGAGTAAGATCATTTTTTAGGACTTCCTATTATTATTTTAATAGCAACAAGTAACTTATGCTGACAAAATAGCTATTTTTTTTTTATAGAATAGGAAGGCGGACGAGCATATGAGCCACCTGATAGTAAGTGGTCACCAAACGCCCTTAGACATTGGCATTGTAAGAAATGTCAACCATCGCTTACATAGCTAATGCGCCACCAACCTTGGGAACTAAGATTTTATGTCCCTTGTGCCTGTAATTACACTGGCTCACTCACCCTTCAAACCGGAACACAACAATATCAAGTATTGTTGTTTTGCGGTAGAATATCTGATGAGTGGGTGGTACCTACCCAGACGAGCTTGCACAAAGCCCTACCACCAGTAAGCCGCTAATAATAATGCAATTAATAATAACGTCATATTAATTAGAAACTTTGATTTAATTCTAAATTAATCCTAGTAATTGAATAAATATGGTAACCCTTATCATAATGCACTCACCATGACAAGGAAACGAATATTGCCATGTTATGTTGATAACATTTATGAAATAAAATGAAACATTGTTTAGCCTTCAATAAAAAAATATACTGTACTTACTTCATCAAAGAAGATAAACTTAGTAAGTTCAAGACTAATCTGAAAATTAAGGCTGTATTTAAAAAAAGTACAAAATTGTGACTATTCATAATTTATATTTGAAAGAAAGTTAACATGAAAACGAATCTCAAGACAAAAACATTAATTCAAGAATGACTTCATAAGTTTAATGAATATTATAAGATGGAGTTGAGCAATGAATTTTAAAATTGTAGGGAAAATCCTCTTTCAAAATTTTCAGACGTTGCTAGACGCGCGAACTGCATAATTCGTTCTTTATTATGCATGACACCAATTTGTTAAAAACAGATGTCTACTTTGATACGACTTTTATATCTGTACAGTTCAAAATAGGCCGATCTATATACGCTGGTTAATATAATAGTTATGTATATACTAATATTATATAGAAAAAAAAAGCTGTGTGCTTGTAATCGGTAAACTCTGAAAGGATTGAACCGATGTTAATAACTCTTTCCCTATAAAAGGGTACTTTATCCAGAAGCAATTTATGCCGTATAACATAGACATATTTCAGTAGTAATAAGATTACAGCCTGTAATGTTGGTATTTGTAAAGCAAGCCAGAAAAAATCGCAAATGAATAGTTTCATCTACGTGCGTGTATATATGCACTCTTATAAAAACAAATTGAATTCTACCAGGGCGAGGCAACGGGCACAACTAATTAGATATAAAAATATATATTCTTGTAATGGTATGATCAGGATAGGTTGAGAGAGTCAGATAATCATAAGGGCTATAATATAATGAGCTTCAAGGCAAGTAGTTCATTTACAATGTATCTTTAAAGCAAATATTTATGGATAATATAATAATATCCTGGGACATTTTTCACACACGGCCATCTGATCCCAAATTAAGCTTGTACAAAGCTTGTGCTATGGAAACCAGACAACTGATATACTACATATACTACTTTTTTTTTTTTGTAAATACATACTTATATTGATAATTACACCCAGACTCAGGACAAACATACATGTTCAAGCACACAAATGTCTGTCCTGGGTGGGAATCGAACCCACAACCTTCGGCGTGAAAGGCAAGTGTTCTACCAACCACGCCAACCGGCTCGTCATATGGATAAAGATAAACATTCACTTCCAGATCAACCTTTTTACTGCTGATTTTTATTTAGTATCCTCGTTAGATATTAAATCACCATAAACAGATATCTAATGGCTAATAATATATATACAGCAAATCTTATCGGTTTGACGCTTATTCCACAACATGCTCAAATCCGAGTTCGTGGATATATGTGTGACAGAATTTTATCCTACGCACATTTTTCCTCACGATGTTTTTCTTTCATCGCCAAGCGAGAGATAAATTATACCCATTGCACTTAAAAAAATCAGTGGTACTTGACCGGATTTAAAACATTTTAAAATCTTATAATATAAATTCTTTCTAATATAAATTTTCTTCGGTTAATATTCACGTGTATAGCCAATGGGTCATCTCACCCTTATTTTTTTTTAATTAAAATATAAGCAAAATAAAATTTTACCCATAGTTTAAGAAGATAAGGAAATTATAAATAATCTGTTAAAAGTTATGTATTAAAAATCTATTGTATATGTAAATACAATACATATAATCAAAGATACTTTAATTAAATAGAGATTCCCCGACATTTATGTACTGAATGCGTCACTTCTGCCTGTCGTGAATTTATTACTCTGTGCACTAGATCTATCAATTTATTTGCAGACATGCTTCAATTCCTTATCGGAAGTAACGATAGCGATACATTATAGTGATCAACAATGTTATGAAAATAAATGGCTAATCGCGTAAACGAGCACAGAAAATGAAAAAAAAATAGGTCTTCGTTACACCATCACCAACAATTCTCTACGCTTTACGTGTCATAAAAATCTATATTTATAAATTAAATAATTATGTGTTATGTGATAAGGTATTTATTCAAATAATAAGCGAAACACGCAATGCTTTGATAATTTTTTCTCTGTTTATATTTGACACACACATACAGACTGAAAGTAAATGAAAAAGATACTTTTTTACTGTTATGACAATAAAAATATTCACTACAGTACCAATACGTACACGTATGTACGTAATTTCTACAAAAGATCCCGCTCTTCTAACTAATAAATATCTGTAATTTGTACAAAATTGTATATTTTACTGTTATTCTTTAAAAATTTAAAGAAAATTGCATTTGAATAACATACATATATCAATGTTTTTTTTTAATTTAAAATAGGAAGGCAGACTGGGAAATAGGGAACCTGGTGGTAAGTGGTCAGCGATGTGTATAGACGTTGGCACTGTAAGAAATATATCATTACATTTCCAATGCGCTACCAACCTACGTATGGCGTCTCTTATAGCTGTAATTACACTGGTTTACTCACCCTTCAAATCAGAACAAACCAATATTAAGTACTTATTGCGATTTGGTGATAGAATATGGGATAAGAAGGCGGTACCTACCCAGGCTGGTACCGTATGCCACCAAGTAATGTATACTTTATTGCTACTTTTAAAGGAATTTGCATTTGAATAATATGTTTCTTTGTATTATTATTCTCTTAACCCATTCAATTGAGAACTATGTTAATAGAATTGCAATATATAAAAAGCTTTCAATCTACGTCTTTACAGCAAACACTTTGAGTATTTGCTGTAATTTTTAATAGTCGACTTTTTTATTTCTATTTACATTGTTTGAGTAATGTATTGCTGCAGTTAAATAGTAAAAATTTCGGAACGAAGAGTTTAAGCTCCTAATAATATAAATTTTTAATAGAGCTCTATGTGGCCACATGGATGAGTTTCATAAACCTATAAATTAGTATTCACAATTAAAATGAACAACAACTAATTTCATTTTACTGTAAGTTCGATTATACGTCGATAATAAATATTATTACGTTTGTGATCTACGAATAATTCCACAGTAACAGCCTGTTAATGTCCCACTGCTGGGCTAAGGCCTCCTCTCCCTTTTGAGGAGAAGGTTGTGGAGCTTATTCCACCACGCTGCTCCAATGCGGGTTGGTAGAATACACATGTGGCAGAATTTCAATGAAATTAGGCACATGCAGATTTCCTCACGATGTTTTCCTTCACCGTTAAGCACGAGATGAATTATAATCACAAATTAAGCACATGAAAATACAGTGGTGCTTGCCCGGGTTTGAACCCGCGATCATCGGATAAGATTTACGCGTTTTAACCACTGGGCCATCTCGGCTTACGAATAATTCTATGTTGTAATTAAAATAATATATTTCAAGTGGCAAAGGGGTCAATTCTGCTCGTACACATAGCAATTGTAAAAAATACATTTAAGCAACTCCTTATGCCGTCAATGCGTCTCCATTACGATCTTAAGATTTTACGAGTGCGCTTGCATTCAAAATGGCTCACTCACCTTTAAATCAGAATACAACAATATCATTTATTTTATGCCAATCCTTGAGTAACGAAACGGCCAAGACACATTTCGAATAAAATGTAGGGTTTGTAGATAACTTAAGAAGATGATTCACGTAGAACGCTATACGCTATAATAAGGATTAGAGAGTGTTAGATTAGGGCGTGTAGAGCTAGGAAGTCCACCTCTCCATTTATTTATTTTTGTTTTTTAGTGCAACCAATATGTATGTTTTTGATGCGATAACACTAATCAGCAATATAACATAGCTAGCGCTATCAATAGTAGAGATAAACAAAACATAAAGAAACGTTTTTAATAAGATTAAAATATGGTAATTCTTATCCTACGTACATGTCTGATGATGTCATATGACTTTAATTACTCAAAACGAACGCTTAAATCGGAACCATTTGTAAAATAAATACAGTGCATTTGCATTATTTTCCTTTGCTGTGGCGTATTCGAGACAAATACAGCATATATTAGTTAGTATATATGTATTACAAATATATACTTTCTTTTAATATTTCTGATTAATTTATGCAGCTCAGGTAAGAAAAGCTTGAGTTAACTTTGTTAGCGCCAGTTTTAAAACAGACACGATTTGCATTTTAGTAAAACTCCAAAGAAAACTTAAGAAACATTGTTGAAAATATTATCACGAAGAACAACAAACGGGAATTTGCCTTACAATATTCTCTATTCGGTTTGCCCTTTGTATTTCGTCTTTTAATTTCATTTTACTAACTCTAATTTCGTATAAGGAGTTGCTAGCGAGTTGGAACACACCCCATGGGAAGTCATTCTAATAGAATTTCAAATATATATTTTTTAATTATTTTTCGATTAAAACGGTGATATTTATGAATAAACAAGATAGTTTATACATTTATGCTTGAAATTGATACTTAATAATATAGAATTGAAGAATAAACTATTTAAAACAAAATAATTAATAATATAATGTATGAATATCATAAGCTTTTGATGACACAAGAGGGACGGCA
Source organism: Nymphalis io (assembly GCF_905147045.1). Lineage (NCBI taxonomy): Eukaryota > Metazoa > Arthropoda > Insecta > Lepidoptera > Nymphalidae > Nymphalis > Nymphalis io. The sequence continues at coordinate 12,488,509 of NC_065892.1, read as the reverse complement.
AACAAAATCAGGTATAACAATTTTTTTTTAATTTTTTTTATAAAAAAGCAGTGGAGATTCAAATCTTAAGATATAAAGCAATGTATATTTCTAGGTAAACCAATAGAGTGTCAAATAATAATAGTCATGATATAAAACTGTCTTATTTCTGCCACGAAGGCCTTTTTCACGGGAAACTAGTGAAATGCGCATAAATCGAGTGGTATACACTGGCATACAGTGGCAAACACAAGCACAATCTCTATTTTCTCACTCCTATAATGCGTTGAGTAAAACTGCAAACTTCGGACTGCTACTCAGGTTTTGCTGAAAGAAAAACCTAATAACTGTTTTCACTCCGAGTTTGAACATTATAAGCTACAAAACTGACAAGGCTGTTCTAATAACTAATAATATCAATACCACCGTCCATAGAAATTGTCGCTTATCTGAATACCACTTCGCTGCACCGTTTGTGCATAATCGAGAATTACTGATTGACTGAAAACGATCTTCAATTTCGGACAACAAGCAATTTTAATGATATCATCCCAAGCATTGAGACGTCATTATCTTGGCCTTACATTGAAGAAGCTATATGAGATTCCGATGGAGTATTGACATAGTTTCTTAGCACTAAGGTAGTCAATATTAAATATCATAACCTGGTAACTGACGTGTTCTCTGTTCGTCTGATATTTGAATATTTCTCTCAGAATTTGCAATGTGCTCTAATTAAGGATGAAACGATCTATTATATGCATATTTTCATATATAAAATTGTATGCGATCATCAAATTAACAATAAAAACCCGCTAAGTTTCATTCGTCGATTCTTCTCAGATCCGGTGTTTCTATTACTGTCGGAATTTTTTCTAATATTTAATTTAAAAGTTTAAAATTAAATGTAAAATAAAATTGTTTTTACAGATTTATTACTGTAAATGTCCGTTAAAACAAACGTAGAATCTACCAGATTAAATTTGTATTCCAAGACCGAACAAGAAATCCGACGATTTTTATTTTCGAAGTATATTTCTTTTTTGTAAACGTAGTTGATTATGACCGTCAAAAAATAACAATTTAAAAATATCCCCCTACTGGACTAAGACCTCCTTTTTTTGAGGAGAATTATTGGAGCTTATTCCATTATGCTGTTCCACACTATGTTGAAGATTTTCATATGACGCATGACGTTTCTCTTATGATGTTTTCCGTCACCGTCGTGCTGAAGATGAATTATAAGCACAAATTAAGTACATGAACATTCAGTGCTTCACTCGGGCTCGAACCCGCACGTATCGGTTTAGATTTACGCCTTATAGCGACTGTTCCATCTCATCTGGACTGTATGACTGTCGATTTAATGCAATTTATAAGCGGCTCGTTACGTAGAGAGGACTTAATGGATATTAGGTCACAGGGCTAATGCAATTCCAAATAACAGCTAGACTTGTATAATGAATACTTTTTTGTTTTATTTACATTATTTTTTTTTATGACTAAAGTTTCTTTCGCTAGTTTTTATTATATATGAGGTATTTTCTTTTCAAATTGGTGATTGTAACAGCTTCTGAATGTCCCGCTGGGCTAGGGTCGGAGAAGGTTTGGAGCTTACTCTACCACGTTGGTCCAATACGGATTGGTGGATACAGATGTGGAAAAATTTCAGTGAAATTAGACACATGAAGGTTTTCTTACGATGTTTTCATTGTTACCTCCGGAGATAAGATGAATTATAAATACAAATTTTGCACATGAAAATTCATTTGTGCTTATCAGGGTGTAAGCCCGGTTAAGATTTCCGCATTCTATCTATTACGCCATCTTGGCTCATAAGTAAGTTTGATGCTTCTATATTAAATTAACTTTATGTGAATTAAATTTATGTGAATATACTTTAAATGAGAATTCTTGTAAAAACGACTGATCTACTACTATATATGTAAAACTACTCTATATACTAACCAATATTATTGATTGTATTGTAATGAGGCTTTGGTTCTATAGTTTTAGAACGGTTATCATGTTAATATTTTTTTCTGCGTAGATGTAACGAAAAATCATAACTTTATAAGATGAGTCAACCCATGGAACAATTACAGTAATATTGTGTTATAAAACATTATTAAGACAACTTAATTGAGCACTCCATTCTTTTTTTATTTGAAATATATACTGTCATATATTCATACATTAATAATAATTAATCTTAAATGACCAATTAAAAGGCGCAATCTCAAAAATATCACTTAAATGTTACAATGCACATGCGAATATTTTCATTTTTATATTTTTAAGCATATGGATAATTGATAGTTAAGTTACAATTATACGACTTAACGTGTTTCGATGAAATTGGTTACGAGTCAATTATGAAGTGGAATAACACATGAAGTGTTTTTTGTATAATAGCGAAGCACGCTTATGATAGCTTGTATAAAATTATTATAATTATGCTTCCTAAAGAGTACAAACAAAGTATATTTTTACTCGACTGCCCAAAAATGAGTTTAATGTCAAGGTTCATGGACGTATGTATGTGACATTCCTTATTCCATGATAACTTTTAAATGCCTGAACAGGTTTGGATATTTGGGAAATCGTTAGCATCCTCACATCATATATTAATTCAATTATTAATTTAGAGCAGTCGTGTTTTTTTTTTTAATTTTTAAGGTAACTTTTTTTTATGAAATTAGTCACCAGATAGTAAATGACCTTAGCTCATAATATAAACAACTCCATAAACTGTCAGTGCTCCACTGACCATGGTAATTAAGATGGTTTATCTCTTGTCCCTGCAATTACCCTCACTCTTCAAGCTGGACCACAGTCATACAGAGTTTAATGTACTGAACATTAGAAAGCTAGAATCATTGATAACTAGACAAAGTAGAGACTTGTACAATGCACCGTATAGGTACAAACTGAATTAATTTGTATCTTTGCCTAGACAAGGCATAGCGACTACATATAGAGTTATAGATAAAACACGTGTCCATAAACAAACGTAATGCAAGTCAGTCGTGATATTACACATCATGATGTCATTTGCAATGCAAATAGCAGTGAAAGGGGAGATCTTGAACCGCACTACTCTTAGTCATTCATTGTAATATATAAGTAAAATAGATAGTTTTTATTGCTTTTAGAATAAGATTTATATTCCTATAAAATAAAGATGTATTCTAGTTTATATTATTGACTTTTAGATCGTTTGATGTTTTTTATTTTTTTGTGATTGTTAGATTTAAAGCGGATTTATTGTAATGTTTGTTATATGTTTACATAATAAAAAATATAAGATGTAAAAAAATACTGTATAAATGATTGCGATCGTGTCGAATGCGGTCAGAAATTTGCAGCATTTCTCCGTTGAAAAGCAATTTCGATTTGATGGAAGGAAAATTTATGCAATTTTCCTATTTTATTTACTCACAAAATAACTTCTCCGACTATTCTAATAACTTTAAAGATATGTGCTTCCAAGTCGAACGTATTTCATAGCTAATCATAGTATTTATATACTACATTTCACATTATAAAGATCAAAAAACAAATATCATCATATTATGATCGTTTTATACATAAATATATACAAATATTTTGTACAAATATAGTATTTATAAATCTCATTTAACTTTTTTTAAATACTTTATAATGTCGAAAGCAGCCAATAAAGTTCAGTCTTAAAGCAATTCACTCTGGTAGTTTATAAGCTGTAAAAACGTTTTATCCACGGCCCACAACAGGGCTATCATTATTTGGCACGTAAACCGTTGTTGGCTCGCAAATTCCAATTTAAAATTGCAGTAAAAAAATGCATTTTAATCGAAATTGATTTCTATGTATAAATTATTTAAAATACTGAATGTTATCATTCTATTCGTTATATTCGTTTATATGTATATAGGTTTTATTATATTAGTATTTCGTTTATTCATAATTACACTTAACTATTAACATTGACTAATAATATTAATAAAAAGTTTTAAATGAAAAAAGTGATACACATCTTTTTTTAAAGAATAATAATTAGATATTTCAAAACATTATCTGTTAAGTAACCACAGATTATATACATTCATATTATAAATTGATATCATATTTCGCATTTATTTTGTAACAGCATCGAAATGAAATATATATCATAGAGTTTTATCCGATATTAAAAAAAAAGAATAAAATATCTAGAATGTCACTGAATAAGCTTTATAACTTGTTAAACAAAACAAAACAAATTTCAATGACAACATATATTACGATAGATACATATAAGGCATATGGCATTTATATGCCATACCCTATAACGCGGAAGGTTATAGCTTTCTAGGTCAATAGCGACCTCTCCAGATGTTTTATTCCTGCCTCTTCGCTAGGTTTATGTGCTTGGCTATTCACTTTAGGTTAATGAAGTTAAATGTTACTTAGGACTTAGGAATAAACGTGTGTTTGTTAGATGATTAAGTAAAAAAATTAGTACAGGTTATTTTAACTCATATCGATGACTTGTTTTACACTGTACTTTTACAAACTTAGTAAACAGTTAAGGAATATTACAAAACGTCAAAAATAATGTTTATATATTACATATAGCACACACTCTTCTAGTAAGAATGGATACTCGAGCTAGAGTGGTCTCGCTCTGCCGTTTATTATTAGCTGACTTCTAGAAAGACGGACGCTTAATTCGGTTGTTTTATTCTAAATCATTATACATATTTATAAAGGACTAACAAATAATACTCTAGAAGATACTCAATTTTGTTATGCAATTGTCTTCAAAATGTCATACAAAGATAACAACGAATATTGTCTTAAGCCATACACGTTGTATATTGATTTTTTTAAGCGAGATATGTTTTTATTTTGTTTGTTTTTTTTTTTAGAAAACGACATTGTTTTTAAATATTTGACAATGATACTGGCATCGCGTGAGTGCACCGCTAATCTAATAATATCTCTTGTGCCTGTAATTACACTGGCTCAGTCACCTTTAAAAAAGGAATACAGCAGAACAAAATTTTATTTATTGACGAAGAATAATTGGTTAGTAGGTAGGTAAGCTACCCAAATAGGTCTATACAAAAGTTCAATCAATTCATGTTGGACATCGAACGCGTGAGTAAAATAGGATTTTATCACTTTTAATTACTTTTTAATAACATACAATTGTTTAATTAATTTTAGTTTTAACAATACAGCACCAAATTGCCTTATGGCAACATGTCCTTGTATCATCAGTTTGACATTTGGAGAGAGTCCCACAAAAACATTATGGTATATAATAATAGCTTTTAGCAAGGGATTGATATTGCACCGATTCCTGCTAAGGCTAAGCTATATTGAGAGTTTGATTATAATTCTAAAAGTGAATTTATAATTGAAATAAAACCACACGCGCAACACTAAGCCAACAGATTAACATGCTCAGATTAACATAATCATGCTCTCATATTCATAAAAGTAGGAACGTCCTGTTTCCCCATAATAATTTTCCAACAAACATGATGCGGTTTACCTACGATTTACATTTTCACGTGCTTTGCCAGAATTTCATCCGACACATGCATGTTTCGTTTGCTTTTTCTACTTAAAAAATATTTTCAATATTGAAGCGTAATTAAATATTAAAATATAAAGAAGAAGTATTCAAAATATAACACAACATTACTTTATACGTTTTGCCTCGGTTGTTGTAAGTGTGAATTAAAAAACGAGTACTCCGATATATATGAACTATATTTTATAAAGCTCAAGTATAAACGTGCGTTAGAGGCGAAGTTCGGATAGTGACTCGAGCACGTTAGCATGCAAGGAACATTATGCAAACTAATCAAAAATGCTAACGTGCTAAATAATAAATGAATTTAGTATAGCTTGGCAGAACATCACATAAGGTTCGTACCTGAAAAAAACATTGTTAATATTGAAAATAATACAAATAACCTAAAGTTAAATAGAAACATCTAAGGAATTTCATAGCAACAAAGTTAAGTAATCATTTCATAGTAATCTAAAGGCCGTATAGATTAGAAACAAGTACTAGATAGGCTTAAGTAGGTTCAGTTAGGTCATACACCCACAAATAGCCGGTCGAACGGCCTTAGTCGTCTGGCCAAATAAGGCTTACGGAAAAGTATTGTGTTACAAGATTCCATAAGAGGACTTAGTTCGAATTACCTTCAAACATGATTGCTATAATATTTATATCATAACAAGCTGATTTTTTCCTTTAAGAACATAAATTATTTTTTTTATTATTATTTCCTTTAGCTAATATATGTTATAAATAAGTTCGAGTCATGGCTATAGTTCTTTTATCAAATAAGGAATAATTTTGTTATGCCTGTGTCACATTTATTAAAAGTTAAGATTTTTTTATCGAATCCGGAGATTTATACCGACGCATAATCTAGATTCCAAGTTACCACCCTGTCAAATTTCATTTCATGAAATAGGTTCAGTGGCTTAGTCTTCATGAGGTTACAAGCAGACATAGCAGACAAGAAAAAAATACATATCAACTAGACATTAAAAGTAGCTGACTAGGTTTAAGAATAAAACAAATTTGCAGCTTCGAGTTATTGATTTCGTTCAAGCACTCCATAAACTAGTTTGGTAGTTTTAAAAAACATTTCTATCTGATTTTTGAATCAACTAACCAAAGAACAATAGAGGTAATATCGTCAACATATTGGACACTCGGCTTTGCTGCAATGCAGTCTCATTTAGCTGCATGCCTTTCGTTCCTTTGGGCTCGAGTCATGAAATATATGGTTTTGATATCCTATGAATAATATAATTTTCACGAATAAAAATTGTATTTTGACGATTCCATGAATTGTATAAAGAATTTACATATATTTAAATAGAGCTTTTCTAAAACCATACGATTTTTTTTATCTTTATATTATTATTTTAATTTATCTTGCTCTGAGGAATTATTCTCTCTAATTCCTGCTTCCCCCTTCCTTCTTAAGTCCACGCGAGCTGGTTCTCGATGTCACCGCCTAACTGTGACATCAATTCCATCGCGCACAAAGAAATTTGGCAACTCCTTTCTTTGTCGCACTACCAAAGAATGGAATTCCTTACCAGCTCACGTGTTCCCCTCCTCTTACAACCCGGGTTCCTTCAAACGAGGCGTGAAGAGGCATCTTGCGGGCCGGCAAGGCGGGGACGGCTAGTACAGAACATTCTTCCCGACTGTACTGGCCGTCGTCGCGTTTGGACTCTACTACCACTTACCATCAGGTGGAGTAGAGTCATTTGCCTTCCCGGGGCATATAAAAAAAAAAAAAAAAATCTTTGTTATATTTATTACATTAAAAAAAACGCACAACTGAAAATAATACAATAGACAAGGAAAAGTAAAAAATAAAAACATATATGCACCTCTATAGTTACTAAGACCACTTGAAATTTCTTGTTCATTAATTTAAAATCCTAAAAATCCTTGATGTTGATGATGTATTAATGTTTTAAATTTAATGTCGACCTCATTTAAATAATAATCATAAATCGTAACTTTTGTTTGTGGTTATGTCGCAACAAAATTGACATTTATTATACCTAAAGTAACGTGCGTTTAATAAGAACAATAAAACGATTTGGACAACTTTACCGCCATATGACGACAACTCTGTTTCCGCTTAAACAGGAAACTGTAAGCTAAATAATAATAGGTGAATGACAAATATTTTACAAAATTTCAAGACATTTAGGTCCTTTTTGAAAACAATAAATTAAATATTTACTACTAATAAGATCAGTTAAGATCAACATATTCTATTCGCTGAATCCATCTCCATTCTGTTAAGGGATTAGTGTCTAACAATATCAGGCATTTGATCTTATTACGTCTACCGATAATTTAATCAACCAATTAGTGGCTGCTAATCATGCAGTCAGTCCATATGGCTTACCGAATTGTAGATGCTGTGTTATCTTATGTTACCATAACAAGAGCTGGTTAGATCAAGCTACGTCGTGAATGTATTTACCCATGTCAAACTATACTGAACTTAAAACCACTCGGTAAATAGTATCAAAATAATAAATACAATAGTACTATCGTTAGAGGTTCAACAGATAAGTATCTAGATCTCATTCATGAGGTTTCTGCCTTGTTCTTTGTGTGGGTCTAGTTCATTTGCAGCCAAGAGGTAAAAAGCGCCGGAACTAAATTCAGATAGGATAATCAGTCGATTTCTTAAAATATCACCCTGACCGCTGTGGTCTATCATGCCGAGGCTTAAGCTCCTTCCGCTACAAGTAATTATTTGTGTAAAATATATTTAAGCTTATATATATATATTAATTATGGTAAGTTTAGTTGGTTATATTACATAATTATACTTGATTATAAGCATTTTGTATATGTGAGTACGAGTTTAAATTGTACTTATAAATAGTATAATTATATATAAGCAGTAACATTTTATAAAAGCAATGTTTCAAAGTAAACAAAATGTCTTTGGATTCATCTCTTGTTTTGTCAGCGATCTTCTGTGAAGTTCTGAGGCTATAAAATAATAAGAAAGCTAAATCTAGAAACTGAAACGAATTCTTACTATTGTTTTTACAACTATACTATAAATATTATTATAAATTTTTAAAATTGACAATATCAATTGAATATATTGCATTGAGTATGTTAGTCGTAAGCTACTTTGAAGCTGTATGTTTCACAAGTCAAAGAAAACTCAATTTCTGTTTTATCGGTAAATCTATGCGTTCTGTTGACTGCAGAAGCAATATTAATACTCTGCGTTCTCTTTATTTTATTGGTGTGAATTTGAAATAAATATATGACAACTTAATCTAATACTAATGATAAATTCTTGTTTTATGTGTTTAATATTATAGTGCTCTTAATATCATTTATACAGTAAAAGTTAATGGTGACTGTTCGCATCTCGTTTATTTAAATAGATTATATTATCGTGACTGAAAGGTGTCGAAGCGTATCTTCACACAAATCTACCACCATTACCAATAAATCACCATCACTATTATTCTTTATACATTTAAATTTTGTTTAAACTTTGTGTTAAGATCCGAGTTAGTCCAGTGGCTGGAACATCACGGTAGTATGCGAAAGTGTTCCCGTGGCGCTCCTCGTTAAGACGGAAAGGGTACCACTAAGATAAGGCCGATGTTCGGGGCGCACTCGGCGCCTTGTCACCGGCGAGCCCCACATACCCTCCACTAATCCCGTGGGGGAAACGCGTAACGCGTTTTTCCAGCGAAAAAAAAGTGGCTAGAACATTAGAATCTGAACCGAAGATTTTGGGTTCAGCCCCGGGCAAGCTGTGAGTATACCCACCAATAATAAGTTCAAGGCCTTCGCCTTTTCCCAGTGGGAGGTATTCAATTTTATAAAAATGCAAGCAAAAGCTTGCATTTTTTTATTTTAATTCATTTCGGTCCTAAAACAACTATCACGAGCCGGTAAATGATTAGTGGAATCAAAATTATTTTCAAATGGAACGAGATTATGAATAACATTATTAACGGTAGGATAAACGGGTTATTTTTTTTTATTCTTATTTCCATCTTGAATAAGGACGACGGTAATGAGCCTCGGGATAGTCGTCGCTCATAGACACAATTTTCAACGACAGCAATAACATCGATTGACTACTATTAATAATGTCCTAAACGTTTTATAATTATATAATAACGCTTTTAGTGTAAAATTATCTGCAGTAATCATACATCATATTATATAAAGTGACGTCATCGTATGATCTATCGAAGCTATTCAGTGGCCACATATCGGATGACCGCGCAATATATTCGGAACGCATAATTAGTAACCTTGACTTGTATCAAGCTTGAACAATAAAAAAGGAAAGCGTTGTGATATTTATCGATACATATTTTATAGCTATCGTTAATGTTACTGGTGGTAGATCTTTGTGCAAGCTCGGCTGGGTAGGTACCACCCACTCATCAGATATTCTACCGCAAAACAGCAATACTTGGTATTGTTGTGTTTCGGTTTGAAGGGTGAGTGAGCCAGTGTAATTACAGGCACAAGGGACATAACATCTTAGTTCCCAAGGTTGGTGGCGCATTGGTGATGTAAGCGATGGTTAACATTTCTCACAATGCCAATGTCTATGGGCGTTGGGACCACTTACCATCAGGTGGCCCATATTCTCGCCCGCCTTCCTATTATATAAAAAAAAAAAACAGAAATTACGTAAAAATATATTTAAGTATATTTATTTAAAATAGGTAGGTGGACATATGGCTAAAGCTAAATTGCCACCGCGTATAGACACTGGCGGAGTAATATCTATATAAATATACGTATGTTAACTTTATTTCTTAATTCTCCAATGCACCACAAAGCTGGAGAATTTAGAAGTTATCTCCTTTTTCTGTTATTACATTGACCGACTCATCCTTCAACCCGGAACACTGCAATACGAGGTTTCGATCTTTAGTGGTAACATACATACAGCTAATATAAAGCCCTGCCTGCAATAAAATAATATGTGCAATGATAAGCTTAATGACGATGCCTAGTTTGAATTACTAAAAGAAAAACGCACTAGGCGTCATGAGCGGGCTTCAAGCCCCCGCCCAACTGGGGGCGCGTACACTTGAGTGTGAGTGGAGTGCGGCCGAAGGATCCTCTCTCGCATTGGTCTCTTCAGTTATAAACGCAAGTGCCTTCGCGATGCTGCTTAAATCATCTGTCAAAGATGCAGAGGCCTATATTAAGCTTAATATGTGTATGCAGCTACCGAATGAGTTACAAATTAATGCGAAATATTAAAAATACCGATTCATACTGATGTTATTTTTAAAAATTGAACAATTATTATAAGTATTAAGATAAATGTCGTTTTTTAATCGTTAGTCGGCTAATAAGCAATTAAATTGCTATATCTAGTTTTGACGGTCCGATATCATTAATACAGTGATGTGTAATGGAGTGTAGCGAAATTTTATCGAATCATTTATTATTATATTCCTAATATCAATTTCTTAAAGTCGTATAGTTTTCATTGGAATTAAAACTAATGAAAATCTATGAAGAAAATAAAAATATTATTCAATTAACAAAATGTGTTATTGATAAATACATTGATAGGAGAATGCATTATTTACATTATTCATATGTTGTTACTTTTGACAATGTGTCTGTGAAAAGTTTTTAAAACATGTGTGTCGTTCTCGTACATTTGTCTTTGTAGTAGTAATTTAGGCGGGAAAAGTGCGGCGACACTCAGACTCTAACTTTCAGATATCTATAGCCAGATATCTTTCAGATATCTTTAGCGGGATGGTAGATAAATTTAGAATTTACTTTTGTTTCCCTCCATCGCCGAGCAAGATAATATGATTATCATTTAAGCATTAAAAAACTTATTGATATTCGCTTGGATTGTAATTCGTGATCTCGACTCATCGTCATCGTGTGTGCATGATAAAAATGCATCTGGGTCGTGTCTGTTCATAAATTATTATATTACAGTAGCGTGTCGCTCACCTTGCATATTATTAATTTGTGAAGTAAAACACGAATAAATAAATAATTAATGGGGACATTACGTAAATATAGTTTTGAAATGCAAACATTAAGATTAAGCCAATATAATCTTACAATCTGTGCTTGCAACACCAGCAATGCAGCTTGATAATTAACGTATAATATTCTACTACAGACTATGAGCCGGTTCTGTAAGAACGTTTTAAAAATATTATATATTTGTAGTCCACACATCTCAAAAGGCAAGCATTATTTTAGTTTCTTTTTTATTATTTAATGGAAGAAAAACGACTGGGACAGATGCGTCACCAAGCTTGAGAACTACGACCTTTTGTCCCTGGGGCCTGTAGTGACACTGAATAATACACCCTTTAAACCGGAACATAACACTTCTAATTATTGCTGTTTAGCGGTTGAATATCTGATGCGTGGGCTTGAACAAAGCCCTACCCCCACGTATAAATAGTTTTTTATGCTTTGTTGACAACAAGACCACTTATCCATTTGAAAATCCAGGAATTTGAAAGTTCCTGCGCCTGAACCCTTTCCAATCGTGTCGGATTGCTGACCCATCGAACCATAAAGGGCGGAATAGAGAGTGCAGCTGGGCTTGCACACACACATATGTACTGTAATATATCCGTGTAAGTGTGTATTTGGCTAGTATCCGCTGAGGATGGACGCCGCATCCGATATCGGTCAGGAAAACATCATAATTTTAGTTTTATGACATCAACCTAAATAAAACAAGATTACATTCATCCACCATGTTTCGAACGAATTTTATTTTTTTAATTTAGAATACCGTTTATGTATCAACGCAAATATTATTGAGACTGTTAAGATTCTAGAGATTGTTAAGACTATTAAAAACACATTTTAATATTTTGTCATAAACCATATAGATCGATTGCAACACCTTAATATGAGTAATTTTATTTGTAAAAGCATAATGAATGAAAACATATGTTTCTACTTTCAAATGAAAACGAGTAGCATCGTAAAGACGTCGTTACTCATTACTTAAACAAACAATCGGTATCTTGATATGGCAATGATATCACTGTTTAATCGATTTTTACATAATAATGGCGATTTATTATAAATCCTCTTTTTATTTCAATGTGGACTCAATGTGCGGTTTTTAATATCATTAGCATAGAGGTATTACCGCCTAACAAATAATGCAAGTCGCAGTTTACATCCCTTTGGCTAATGTCGTTCGCACTCCTAATGCAAGCGTAACAGCGGAGTCAGCCGCGACAAGTAAAATAAGGAATTACACTATCTAGATGCTAATATGTGGCTGGATCGTGGTAAAAGCGCTTACTGGAGCCGGGATGCTGCATCCACTATAGACAACTATATTTAAAGCTCGCAACATTCACTGTTACTTTTCTCTAAAAGATGAGAGCAATCAAAGTAAAATAAATAGCACTTCGTATTAAATATCAAGTTAAACAAGGCACGACCGCTTAGTCTCCGGGGATTCAATGAAAAAAAAAACAAGCATAACGCGTATGAAGTAGAAAAAAAGGGTATAGATAGATTCAGAAAAACAGCCATTGCTGGAATATTATATAAACATGTTCTATGTAAGTTTTAAAAGTAACATTAATGAATTATTCATTCAATGAATGTCATTTTGTCTTGCGTAATAAATGTTTTTTTTTTTTTTAAATCTTCGTTATTAATTAAAAACCATAAATATTTGGGCAACTTGTTGTATAAATAATTTAACTATATCTATTTATAAGTGAAACACATATATCTAAACATAAAAGTAGATCATGTTGATAAATACTATTTATTACTCATTAACTATATTTATAAAATAGATAGGCTCTTAACTTTTCTTACCTTATACAAATACTATTTTTATAATGGCATCATTTTGAAGAATCGCTAAAATTGTTGCATTTCAATACAAAAAAAAAACTAAATTCTTCATTGAATTGTAGATGGCGCTATGGTCGCTAAAACTGAATACTTGCATCGTAAACAAAAGTTCCGTTACTGCAGTCTCTCGAGACTCAGCTCAATTAATTTAAATCTTTGGATAAAGATTTATATATACATGCTTGAATCCTTTAATATTGCTATTTTTTAATGGGACAATGACGAAAGTAATTTTTTTTGTGTAATATTGCGTTTAATGTAACATTTAAATTACAACATTTAGAAACGTAGGTAGCACTTTAAACACACAATTTCGTCCTGACTTTTTACTATAATTAACACTTTATTCATACCCTATTATTCAGTGTATTTCCCAAATAAATAAAAGCTCAATATGTAAATTTTAAAATACTACTGACTTTTTCAAATAGTGCCCAATTTAAGATTGTACAAAATACAATTAGTATTATTGTTAATAAAAAATGTAATGTACAATTCTTATTTTGGTTATAATAATAAACGACATTGTTCTATGGTTCATCTACAAATTTACTTACAAAGTACTGCTACTCATCCATAGATGTCGCCACGCTTCAAAATTATTGCTCCAACATATGTACAATTTCCAATGTACAGATGGCAGCACTGTATAGTAATAAACTATAAAAATATTATAATTACTTCATATTCATAAATTACTTATCCGGACATTGTACTCAAATTACATACTTAGTAACCATTGTGTTTTCACAATAAAGTCAGTCACATTGAAACAGATTGAAATTACTAACAAGGGGACTTAACAAGCGATTTAACCCAAGGGTGTTGCAATTTGTCGAGTCATTTACGATGGACACATTTAGCTACGTTGTTTGCATGATCGTAAAGAGTTCACACCCTCGTTCGTGTATCCAACCACCATGCCCACCACCTACGCATGACCTCTTCTTTTTCCTATAAAGGGAATGGTTAATAAACGAAACTCAACGATTGGGGTTCAATGTATAATGGTCAAGAAAGACCTCGTACGCCCACAAGCAGGTTACCATTATCACGTCACCCTTACAATTCTATTGTAACAGTAAAAGCGAGCTAGTTCCCCATCGTCACTGTACCGTGTAACTGTCCCGTATAACCTAAACCTTTCCAACAGATAAAATCGTATTTATTAATTGTGGGCAGACAGTTTAATAAAATTAACAAACACACATTATATGTAAACGGATTAAAAAGTGTCTAAAAATGTTTCTAGATTGAAATGAACGGGCTAGGATCACACATTCTAAAATTTGTAAAGCTATTCTTCAATCAAAAAATAAATAAAAGACAAACTATGTACAACTTAAAACGTAGACGAGAATCTGTTGCTTCAGTTTACAGAAAAACAACTAAATTTCTTTCATCCAATACTGCAAACTTTTTAAAAAAAACGTCGAATGCAAAAAAGCAGAATCTGCTATCAAGAATAGTAGAAGAATATCAAAAGAATAATGATAGGTCTAATGGAAACTGTAATGAAGAAGATAATGATGATGGCAATGATGATTTAGGTGAAAGAGATCTAGACTATTACCTAGGAGTCAGAGAGAAAGTCACTTATTGGAGAGATCCCGCAGGAAAGGAACAGATAAGAAAAGATTATCTCCTTTACCACTGCGGTGTTACTGAGGAAGATTACGAAAAGAATTACAAAATAACGAATCTCCCCAAGCCCTCCTACGTTACCCATCCAAAATTAAAACAAGTGCCTTTTAAGATTCACAAAAAACACAAGAAAGCACACAGCTTCAAAGAAGGCGTAGCTGAGTCGTGGATAGAGAAGAAAGGGATATTCAAGTTATTTGGAAATAGACGAGACAGTGACACAACTTCGGATAGTTATAGTGAATGTGATTCAAACGACGAATCAAAGGACGTGAATTTTATTGATTATGATAAAGATGACGATGAGGAAATGATTTGGAACATGACTGATAACTTTAACGGCCTCAGTACTATCGAAGCGTTGAATAAATTATTGGTAGACTATTTAGGTGTTGTTAATTTTTCTTCTTGAACTATTCATTCATGATAAATTTCTTTGTTTTCAGGGAGTTCGGATAAAAGAAGTATCGGAGGGTAGACCCTGCGACAACTGTCCGGAACTTTGTCCTGGATTCATATCACACCCTTGGAGGTAAGTGATTTTGTTTGCTTATACTAATATTTGTTATAAGAACCCTTATGTTAAAAATATATTAAACAATAATTTCTTGACGTATTTATTATCTAAGAAACGACTAAATATAAACATATAAATATAAATTGTCCTTAATGGGCCTATTCATTAGTTTAACAAGCATAACCAGTAGATACACAATGAACTCAAATAGACCCAGTAATCATGGGCAGAGCGGCGTTATCGTACAATTGGGCCGACATCATCCGGGTCACTGATAGCATATCTGAATTCTTTCATTAATTTCTCAAACGTGATTATAAATAAACGTGCAATATATAATAAACAATCGTCAATCAGAAGAAAAATATTGCAGCCTTGATCGTGAGGTCGCAATCACAAGCTTCGAATTCACTATTCGCTTATTCGTCATTACTCATTGTCAATCGAGTGTTGACTGTGAGCAGACGTGTCACAGATAAATATGTGTCTGTCATTGAAACAGTTAGAGTGGGCGGAAATATACCGTCGTGTTATTAAACAAGATAAAGAAGATGTGCAAGAGAGGAAGATACAGAAGTTTCCGTCACGGGAAAGGAACTATGCGGTCCGACGCAAGAACAGCAATAACAACTTCAGGCCTCATGTGAATTGCCAAACGTGTGCCAAAGTAGCCTTGGAAGAGAAAACATGAATATTTTTGTGTTTAAGTTATGACGGTGAAGTGATATTATATAAAGACTGCGTCCATTGCTCAAAATTATATTCTATTGTGATTAAAATTTCCTACGATATCGATATGGCAGTGCAAATACGAAACCTGAAGAGATCGTGTTACATATTAAATATTTAAAAAAAGTGTGTGTTATTCTAGATCAAATTTCTAGATATACTGGATAATTATAATATTATTAATCAATTATGGGTACATACGTTGTTGTCTTATATTTAAATTGTTAATTTTGTTCGTGACGTCTGGTAATTTGTACGAGATATGTGACAAAAAATAGTATTTTTACATGAAATAACAACAAGCGAATAATAACTTTATCACACTAATATTAAGAGTTAAACTTGTCTGTTGACTCGAAACAATGTGATCTAAAGATGAAAGTAAGACATTATGAATATTGAAAGGTATAGACTATACATTATTATAAGATTTTAGCGATAAGAGGTAAATTCAAAGATGATATTTGTATAACGTAACAATTGTTAGTGTTTATTGTTGCATAAAAGTATAAAGACAAAAATGGCTCAAGGCCTATCTCGAATATAAATGTTACCTTAAAAATAAATAAATTTAACATTTAATCAGTCTGTCATTTTGGTTCCTTTGACGTAGATAAAGATAAAAAATTAACATGTGGTTTATAGACGATAAAATGATATAAATACAGATTATACTTAGACTTATGATTAGCGTTAATATGGCGTCGTCAAATTTCAACAGTCTGCCTTGAAAATCGTTTATCTAAGTACGAAACAATAACCTTCTATTATCAATAAATGAATAAAAAATAAGAAACATTTGTCTGTTGAAACTAATAGATTAAAATATTAGATCTACTAGCCATATAAATAAAAAAAGGCCGTACTAAAACATATAATTAAAAATATAATTTTAGTTGTTTAAACTATTATATTTTTGTTATTAAATTCCAAGAAAAGAGTAATATTTTTTTATGTTGGCATCATGATGATGAAATGATATTAATTGAAGTTTTGTTATTATTGAAATAAATAATATATTTATAATCAATTTTACACATTATTAATCGTTAAAACTTTAAATAATATATTATTTAATTACCTTTCAAATATAAAACATCACAGATTCCTTTTTTACTCAGTAAAAACAATTTTTCTAAAATTCTAAAATTAATTCATGTAATAAAAAAGAGTAGTTAAGACAAAGTAATCATAGTAACACAAAGATTACTTCATTTTAATTGAAGTTTGTTTACAAAGCCGACTTGGATTTTAAATTTAGGTGTCGACATGAAAGTGTTTATGAAGGTTAGTTCTATAGAAACTACTAAAACAAATTATTCCGCACTACCTATTAAAACATATTTTATGCAAACAGAACTGCAGACATTTTTAAGTGTTAATTGGATTCGAACGACTTGAACACAACATTTGATAACCTAGGCGTTTAGATTAGTTGCGTAATTTTTTATGAATATTATATAGGCCAAAGATATTGGCATTGTGATTAAAACCCAGATGGTTCAGTGATTAGAACACGTGAATCTTACCCGAAGACTACGGGTTCAAAGTCCTGATAGCATCCTTGAACTTGCCTGTGTCAAAATTTTGTTTACATATGCAAAACACCGCTACGGTGGAATAAATCATGAGCGGATCTGATGTCCAGACGAAAAATAACAAAGCCCGTCCACTAGATGAGTCGTAAACATACGAATCACAAACGTACATACATGTGGAAGTGTAGTATTGCAAATTTAGGTCATCGGTTCGAATCTAGCTCCAGATGTGATTAATTTTACATTCGATTTTGATTGGTTACAATCCTTTTTTGTGTTATGTTACATTCTATTATTATAGAGCCTCAAATAGAAATTCTTAAATTATATTATTACTAGAATTCGCCCACTGCTTCACTCGTGTTTTATTCATGTTTTTTTATTAGGCTTCAAGCTTGCTTCATACAAAATTTCATCAAAAGCAGTTCAGTGGCTTAGCCGTAAAAGCACAACAGAGTTACTTCCGTATTTATGATATTAGTATAGATGAATTACGTTGTGATGCTGAATGCATGCACGCAGATGTATTGTTTGTATGTAGAGCGTAATACAAATATTCCGATAAACTCTTACAAAGCGAGAAATCCTAATAATTTACTAATGAATTGAATGTATTCACAGGTTGCCTTTATATAATATAATAAAAAATTTCAATAGAAAACGTAAAAATTTAAATAATGTAAATTAGAGTTAGCCTTCATCTCGGAAAATTTTTAAGCAAATATTTTAACGGTATGAAAATGAGTATTTTTGGAAAACAATATTTTTCGATACATAGTGGTCATAACATAAATATCAAAATTAATATTCAATTGATAGGGTTTTGTAATGCGTAATGACGTCACTTTTGATTATGGTGCTATCTCTCTCGAACTAGAACAGACGATTTGTGTGTTTACAATTATTATTTAATTATTCCAAAGACACTTAATCCTATTATTTAATAATACAAGTCAAATTTGATTGATTTTGATTTGATCTTCATGGGAATTTCCGCTGCTTGTACTTGACACGTTCAATCTTTAGTTTATCAAATATTTATGATAACGTATTTTTAAACTATTTTTATACAAGATAATGAAATATATTACAAAATTTAATCTTTTTAAGGTTTACGAAAAACGACAAATCAAATCGACATAGTTCTTACAAAAATGTCACGTAGAAATGATGTGATCGGTCCGAACATTGCACCTTTAAGAAATAATTACGTCATAAAAACTAGCTAATAGTCCTCATGAACGAATTTCCGGCCAATGAATAGCCATTATCAGCAGGTGATTCTGTAAGTTCCAAGTTGTTTGAAAAGTCACGGGTCCACTTGAGACTCCCTCTCTCATGTTCCAAAGTAATCAAGCATAGGACTAACAGCTTTACGTGCTGTACGAGCCAAGGGAATGTAACTCTTCGAACTTCCTAAATCCGGGCTACTAATGAGTATTTCGACCCGGAATTTGAACCAAGGACCGCGAGATTGCAAACTCAAAAGCTATTAATCACTAGACAAACGGGTTCCATATCAATAATTATTAATCTAAATGAATACAAACGTGGAATTAAAAAGGCTTAATTAGAGAAATATTTAATGTATCAAATACGAACAAAGTGCCGTTATTAGCGTCCCTTGAACACAATGTTATCAAATATACACACTTTGTATCTCATAATGGACTCTGTACCACGAGTACATAACTAATGGACGTCACTTAACTCGTAACAAGTAATAATAAATAGTGTGTAATTGCAGACACAGGGGACAAAATAATTTAGATAATTGTCAGCAATTTGGTAATGTAAACTATAGTTGATCCGCCTTACATTTGTAAAGCAGACGCATATTACTCTCACAGCAAGAAGACGTCAAAATGAAAATGTACTAGTAAATACCGATTAACAAAAACGGCAAGAAAGTCTGTAATTATTCTTTTTCATCAAATATACATGCAGTTATCATAAACACACAATTATTACTTCCTGTATTAAAATCAAGGAATACTAATTCTCTTTTATCATATACGTTTATGTTAGCTTGTAAAAATAAATATAGACAGTAATATGAATTTATTTTATTTATTTATTTGATTACAAACCTTAAACAAACCTTAAAGTTTCATGATTAACGATTCTGTTAGTACAGTTTAATGTATTGTAAAATGTTATGGAAACGATATAAAACCTCCTTATGCAAAACGTAAGCATAATGCTTCTGCTTAAAATAAATATTTTGACTTTGACTTGTAAATTTCAATAGACAGAGGTGAGAAAGATCGAGATGGTTAAGAACAATAAAATATATTATTGTTATTATTTTCAGTGTTTATTCATTTGTTTTTGTAAATAAGTAAAATACATATACAATACTTATTCCAAGCTTCATCAGTATCAGCATCATCTATGAGAGATTTATTTGAATCATTCAAGCCGTTCGAAATTGTTTTTTTTTTATTATAGTTAATTGTAACAATGCTTTACTTTCGGTCAACGACCCCGAAAGAAGTAAAAATTGGTCAATGTGCTGTCAAATATGGCAGCCAATCGTGAGATGTCTTTCAGCGATTGAATCACAAACATACAAACATAAAAACTTTCGTAAGTATAATAACTAAACATTTAATAAAGTGGTAGAAACCGTGTCCGTGTACTTTGAATAAATTTATCAAAAAATAAACTTGACTTTTCATAGCGACATTATCTACTTGTACTATAAAATAGAGATTAATTTTTCAGATACAAAGGATTCGATTACTGGCTGAGAAAAAAGATTTCAAAAATCGAATATATTTCTCTTAAGATATAAAGTCAATAATGATCGCTCTTTATATAGGAAGGATCTAGACAACAGTAACAAAACAAATGTGCAAAACGTTGAGAAATGCGAGGAAGTGACAAGATAAGCAATAATTAACAACATCTACATTTCATATAATTAATTATCTAAACGTAATAAATAACATAAATATTTATACCATTATTATTAATATTTACATATAGGCATAGATTACACAACGCACGATATGTTTCGACATGGATTCTCATCACGTACAATGTGAAATTATTTAAAAAAAGATAATAGATAATAATAATAATAATAATATCCTGGGACATTTTTCACACACGGCCATCTGATCCCAAATTAAGCTTTTACAAAGCTTGTGCTATGGAAACCAGACAACTGATATACTACATATACTACTTTTCTTTTGTGAATACATACTTATATAGATAATTACACCCAGATGGCGTTATATTATCTGTGGTTTCGGTAAGACTACGTAGTCCACGTACGATTGATTCCCATTGTCAGCAGTGCAATTGTCGGAGACGTGATTCTGTCGCGATCGATAAATACCTTTAAGTGAAACCGGAACATTTAATAATAAAAAAAAATATAAACACTTACCGCTCTCAGTACTCATGTGACAGAGAATATTTATCAATTTATTTCTGCCAAGCAACAGAAGCGAGAATTTTAATTACTATCAGCGTTGTCGTATCTGCAATCATTGTGACATAAAAGGGATTGTTTTTTGTTCAATTTTTTAAGTCACTTGCTTTCTCTTTTTCAATTGATCAGCAAAAAATTAAAAGTTTTAGTAAATAAGAACTAGGCCGCGACCTTGTAGCTTTTTTTTTTAGTAATTCCCATTTATTTCAAGGTTCGTTGGTTGAGTTGCTAGCTTAAAACGCTGTACATACTGAGTTCAAAGCCTGAATCAGGCCAATATAAAGCACGAAAGTCATTGGCCCTACGCCTGAACTCATTTCGGTCGTGCTGGATTGCCGTTCCATCGGATTATGAGAGTGAAGGAAAGAATGCACCTGTAATTGCACTTGATCAGTAAAGTTACAGTTGGCTATTCTCCGTTGAGAATTAACTCGTCAGGAGGATATTGTTATTATTTATTTCAATACATTAATTACAAAGGCAAAAGAGCCTGACTATTAATAATTGACAAAATATCAACTAATTTTTATAAATAGAAAGCTATTTTGTAGTATGTACAGCAGGAAGGTAGATGGGATTGTGATCCACTGGAAGGTATAAGGTGACAATCCTTCAACCGTCATTGTGCCATGCGATTAAGGGTTTATTCCCCCTTGTATCTTATATAGGTAGAAAGAAATGCGCCTTAACGCCTTCTAACCTCCAGTCTCTATTGACATTGACACTGTAATAAATATTAACCATCCCTTACATCATCCACCAACCAATAAGAACTGAGATGTTATGTCCCTTGTTGTTATACTGTCTTACTCAACCTTCAAACCGCAACACATCAATTCAAAGTAGTGATATATGCTTAGAATACCTTATGAGCTGTGGCGTGTTTTAAAACTTGGCGGATGGGACAAAAAAAAAATCCGCCTCTTAAATTTGAAGAAAATTAAAATTATATATTTTATTAAAATTATATAATTATAAATTAAATATTATGTTGTTCATGGTTAATTAAAAGTGGTTAGGTAACATATAATGGATAATATAGAACATTTGAGATATTGATTGTGTAGGATCTCAAGTTCGTTTCGAAAAGACAAATTGAAAAGTGACAAGAAATGGGTAAAAATTATGAAAGGCGCCTATGTTGCCGCCCCTACTAGACTTGCCTACCTTAGAACAACATAGGGTAAATACGCCACAGCTTATGAATTCGTAAATGAGATGGCAGTAGCTCTCCAACCAATAAAACACGATAAATTATTATACTTAAAAATGTGTAAATTTAAAGTGACGTCGTTACGTAAACAGAGGTATTATACCGTATCGTTATAATCGATATGAAAACTACTTATAATCATAATAAATAGTACATCAGACAGATGGCCCTATTACGATACACATACTCATATATAGCAATGAGATTTAATTTCAACTGCTGATAACAACCGGATTTATATCAGAAAATACAATTCTATTGTTTTAGGTCATTTGCGAAACATTATTATCAGAGTATTCAGAGATAAGAGTGTTTTAATATAATAACTTCTTAATATTATTTTCGTGCTATTAAACCGATAATTCTACCGATTTACAAAAATTTGAAAATACTTAAACTAGAAAAATAAAAAAAGCCAAAATGGCCTAGTAAAAAAGTAGAACAAGTGGATCTTAATCGATGATTACGGATTCAAATCCGAGTAAGCACCGTTCCCAATATTTTTCTTCAAATGCTTGAAGCGCATGAGTTTTCATGTGCTTTAAGAAGCCATTGTCAGTCAAATTCATTCAAAGGTTGTGATATATATCTATTATGACAGTATTTAGGAAAATCTCATTAAAACTGTTTATGTTTCCAGGTTTTGTTGAGGTTTATGGTTATTTACGATCATCACGATCATTTTCTTGATTAAATGTAAAAGTTTGATATATGTAAAATTCGTCTGGGCCTATGAGATTTATCAATAGACTGGCTTGAACAATCATTGATTCTGCATGTACTCCTGAAGCTTTCAAAAATAGTTAAAATTGTTGCTTCCATTTTTTCCATGCATCAGCCCGGCTGACGGGACCTCCGCCATCCATTTTTAGTTCAGATGGCGGTCGCACGTGTTCCATTTTGAATCAAAAAAAATATATCATGCCTTATAATAGTCAATCACATTTCCTCGAAAATAAGTAATTCTTTTTTCAAGTTTCTTTTATAAATTTCGCGCACTTCTTACATTTTAAATATTAATAATTAATATTTAACAAAACCGCTGCCACCATGTTGTATTCTTTGACAACTGACTTTATTTCTTTATCACCAGCCAGGTATAGACTCAACTACAACATAAGATAAGCTTAAAATGGCTATCTAACGCAAAAAGTTTAACATACAAACCCTCCAACTTTATATTATAATACCTGGGCGACCTGGCTTTATGATGATTCATAAAAAATATTTCATTTTTGCGAAAAAATACATTTTTTCACTTATCGTTAGAGCTGTTTTCGAAATACACGATATATATATACAATAATTGCTTATAAAACATTATAATGAGATAGATTGCTTCAAGACAGTGAAAACAGTTTTTAAGCTCAAATCAAAAATATTAATAACAATGTTTTAGTCTCTAATGAGTAAGTTTTCATGTGAAACAAAGTGTGAAATGAGTCATGATGAGCTAAACAAAGTACTCTTTGTCTGAAACTTGGCGTATATTTATGTGTAGGGTTGTCACGTGAAATGCATTGTATTATCTCTAAAAAAATAATATATGCTGTAAAAAAGGATTTATAACTACAGTTTTCTACTGTTTTAAATAATGATAATTATATGTCTGAAGTCAAAATCTACCTATTCATTATTATAAATATGTTTATACATATAAAAATTTATTATATCTATAAATTGTAATTACACTAACAGGAAAGTAATATAGACTAGCCTGGAACATATAATGTTCACGTTTTGCTTGCATTAAATTATGCAGTCTATATAAAGGCCGCGCACAAGGATCTGTCAACTTCCTTTTGATTATAAACGAATCAATTAGCAGTAAAAATGTATCATTGATAAGGTGACATTCAATTTTTTATCTATCAATTTATTATTGTTGTTACCAACTACCATTTCGTAATAAATAAAACCTTGCTACATAAGACCTTTTGAACATATTCATGGAAACTAACTATAAACTCTTGAGTAAATATTATCATCGTTTAGTTGTAATATTAATGTATTATAAACACACTAAATGATAATAATTTTATCAAAGTTTAATCTAAGGAATTAAATTGAATTATATTAAAGATTATTCAAAACATATTATAAATAGTTTTACTGTATTACGCCATCTCTTATTGAATAGTAGCATTTTTACAGGCAAAAAATATCTAAGAATACTGTAAGCAGTTCTACTTTACATTAATAGAGGGCGCTCCTACAAGATTCGTTGTGTCATATGTAATTATTATATTCATTATTACAAACGATTTTCTTGTTTAATTTATTTAATTATCTATCCATGAGGTAGGTATATTGGTTTATTTAAAAAATCATAACTATAATATCTAAACTACTCTTCACCAAATATGGAGGTAACAAATAGTAGGTACAAAAAATATACTTAGAATTTTTTTAAATGCTAATTTTAGAAAATAATTAATGATACCTATCAGAAAAAAATAATTATGCATAATAATGTTACATCCTATCAAATTGCTTTTATGTTGTCGATAATTCATTTTTATTGATTACAGAAACTTAAAAATGTGACAGAATTTAAGTTTCTATGTTTTTTTTGGCATCACATATTTCAATTTTAATCTGGTAAAAAATATAATTAAATTATAAGATAGAAAAGTAAGGTTACACCAAATTATATACCCGATTTTGTATACATGTAAACACTATTTGATGATAACTAATTTCCGCTCAGTACGAAAGATAAGATAACGTTCTAATTTTGCTATCAGATAATTTTTATATTAAATAATATATCGAAATTGCTGTTAATTTTTTTACCTAAAACAAGAAGTTACTATTGGCAACTAAATTGCCATAAATATACCTAAAGCTAATGTAAAAAGTAATGCTAAAGTAATCCTATTTTTTTTTCTTAAATGACTTGTTTTTCAAGTTTATTGTAACGTATTTGAAAGTAACCAAAATAGTAGCCCATATTACTACATTCAATGGGATAATCCTTTAATTTCGCCATTAAATATTACCTATATGATATTATAATGCCGTTATACGCGAAACAAATATCATTTATGGTCAACTTTAATGAGATCGATATATTATTATTATCTGTGTAATTACCGCTATAAAACTATACCTAACATTTTGATAAGTTATTATTATGTTAAATATTTATTTATTAAAATAATCATTTACATTCAAGAGTTAAATAAGTATACACAAATAAAAAATAAAAATAGCTGCTCATAAATCATGACCAGTAGGATGGTGGCAAAAATACAAACTGCATTTCCCCATCACTCTGGAAGATCGAAAATTTTTTTTTGCATATGTAATTACTGAAGGAATGATTTCGATGAAAGCTTAATTATTATTAAGATTATTCAAAGTAAATCCATTAATTAATTACATAGACTTAGTAAGTTAATTTAAAAATTTGATTTTTATTATTAGGGCACTCACATAACAATAAATGCTTAAAATAAATACTACTATTTATTTATATTAGAAAATATTTTAAACAGTTAAGTTTTAAAAAACACAAAAATTCTTATTCTCAGTACTGTTTTGCTTCGCTATCAAATTGTAGATTACTGTTATCACAAGTAAATTCCTGATGACATCATTCTAGTCCTCGCTCAATTCCACTGTTGATTTATCAACTTCAACGGTTACAGAAAGTAATTCGCACCAAAACATTGGATCCCTCACACCTGGCAATCAGAGCGCATAGACTATACACAAATACATAATCTAAGGTCATGCTCAACTGGCCGTTCTGCACGTTCCTTTTAGTAATCCCTTGAACTTGAGTAAGCGAAACCGCAGAGGTAAACAAACGTCGAATAACTGGTTGACGCGCATTTGTCATTTGGAAGCCGGAACGCACGCGTCGCTGGAGCGCTTGTCTCTTCGCGATTTTCGAACGTAAAGTAACTGTCAAAATAAAAAGATTGTGTTTTTTTTTTTACAAATACAAAATGGTGGCTGTTTAGTGTTATGATTGATAGTGCTTCATATTAATCGTAGTGATATTCAAGAAGGATATGACCGATAACAAATAGATTTTACCAACGAAAATTCTTTAAATTATTTTTTTCCAAAGAAATGAAGTATTAATCCATATAAAATAATACTCGTAATTTTCTTTATGGGATGAAATAGTAAGTTTTTTACAATAGCATTAAAATAAAATTTATCTAATTTGTATAGATTGTGCCATAGTTATTTCTTTTCAGGTATACTTTGAAATAGTCGCTTTTATTGGTCGTAAGCACAGGTTAGTTTTCCTTTAAAATATAAAGAAAAGAATTTAGTCAGTGATAATTATATTTGTTAATGCAAATTAAATAGGTACACACTATTGTATTGAATTAGAAAAATATGTTCTTTAATCATGAGGTGTGCTATATGTACATTAATACTAATTGATATAAGTACCTATACTTATCTATCAATCTAATTCTAAACATCGATGTTGAAAACGATATTTTTACGAAATTTAGTAAAAAACTTAATATTCTTTTTTTTTCTTCGATATTATCAAAATAATGTAAATAAACAAAAGGTAACAAAATTAACGTGTAAAGAATTGACATTATAGATATTGGACAATACGAATATACTCGTCATAAAGTCAAAAATGAACTTAATTGTTTGTTTATTACTATTTTTGACATGTTTTAAACTTAATTATTTTATAGTCCTTATATAGAACAGTTTTTAATTTTAAATTCGATATATATTTTACGTAAATTTCTTTCAACTAACATTCATAAAAAAAACGGTCGGTATAAATTTTCATCGCGAAATATTAATTATTAAAATTTCCAAGGTTGGTGGCGCATTTTCGAAGTAAGCGATGGTAATCATTTCTTACAATGCCAATAGGGGGTTGGTGATCACTTAGGTGGCAAATGCTCTATCTATAATATAAAGAAAAAAAACGAATACTCAATATATATAATAATAGTCAATTAGTACGTCACTGTTTCTAATTCTGCTAAACCGCTTCTTGTAAAATATTAAAGATTTTTTTTTTTAATGTTTGTCCTTGTTTTATTGGTACAAATATTAGGTACGTGTTATTAAAAAGAAAAAAAAAAAACGTTATTAATATTAGATGCAATTATTATTTCACCCTTGCTGTGGCATTGTATTGCTGTTCTATTTAAGTAAATCCTATTAATAATAATAAAAAATAAATGTTTATTAATAGGTAAATAGAAAACAGCTGACTAATTTATGGTAAGAGTTAAACTTGCTGTAAGTGATTCTGAGTCATGTTTTCGGAAGTATGACGCGAGCTTCTTTTGGTCATAAATTCTTCGTGCATTCCGCAAACATATAAAAACAATTTTGCACAAAATTTTATTGTAATCTTTTTTTTTTTTTTATAGAATAGGAAGGCGGACGAGCATATGGGCCATCTGATGGTAAGTGGTCACCAACGCTCTTAGACATTGGCATTGTAAGAAATGTCAACCATCGCTTACATATTCAATGCGCCACCAACCTTGGGAACTAAGATTTTATGTCCCTTGTGCCTGTAATTACACTGGCTCACTCACCCTTCAAACCGGAACACAACAATATCAAGTATTGCTGTTTTGCGGTAGAATATCTGATGAGTGGGTGGTACCTACCCAGACGAGCTTGCACAAAGCCCTACCACCAGTAAAATCATATATAATAAATACTTTGTAAAAATTGCCGTGTTCTACAGAAGAACGAGATACGTTCGATTTGATTCGTCAATAGGTGTTTCGTATATTATTATAATAAATTACGAATTCAATATTATAATACAACATATTTAAATAATGTGTACACCTATATGTATAACATTTTATAAGATGTAGTAGGTTAGTAGCTAATTATTTACGTATTTTGATAAAACAAACTGTATGGTACTGTCATACAATTTTACTAATAAAGCAAGAAAAATTGGTTTTACGCCGAAACTTTACAAATTACTTATATATATATATATATGTATACATTACAAAGTATTTTATGCGAGTTTCCATTTTTAGAAATATACTGAGTATAATAATATTGTAATTAAAAAGAGGAGCTTCCAGCGAGGATATTGTTTAAAGACATTCGAAAGAACCCATCTTATGCGTAGGCTATATAAGTATTTAAGCCGAGAAGCCACTAAAAACTAGCGGTAGTAAGTTATATAAGTATTTAAACCGAGAAGCCACTAAAACTAGCGGTACTCTCCTCGTCAAGAGACGTTTCGAGATTGCTAGTGCATGTTACCATTTCGTCCCAACGGCTGGTTTGCTTCTGCAGACCCCGGAGTGGGACTGCAAAAGCCTTGAGGGCCTTTGACAGTACTAAGAACGCCTACAGCCACGGCCGGGCATTCTTATAATGAAGGGAGAACCTGTGCAAAGCGTAGTCTTTGGCCAAATGGGTTAGTGAAAGCAACTTGCTTCTGCTCCTACTCCGCGGCCTTCTTTAGAACGGTGACAGCTCGCAGAAAAATCTCCTTGCGCTGTCGAGCTTCGTATACTACACTGGCCAGCATGAGATTTCCGCCTATTGCCGCCGCTAGAGCATGGAGCTCAAGCCCATATAAAACGCACTCTGTCACAGTATGTCAAGGAAGTATTTGATCGAACAATTAAAGTTCATTGGGAGAGCGCTCTTATTTTCTCTACCTCCTCCGCTATGAGCCGTACCATTTCACCCAGCATCCCGAAATCTGCATACTTTAAGTTCCTCCTAATATATTATACAGTCCCAAAATCTATGGGCAGTGGTGCATAAAATAGAAACAATTTAATCACAGATAAAAATAAAATCGATGTTAAAAGTTATTCTAAAACATATGCACAATAAATAATTCGCTTACTAATAATAACATACTTTTATCTCAGCGAAGTTACGACAGTCTTATTAGCGAAAATTAGGAAACTGTCTTTAGAACCAAGTAATTGTATGTGTCGGTTATATAATATGTAACTCATTACTTTAGAAGTAGTAGTAGTAAGTAGAGAAGTACTAGAAGTAGCCTTATAGTTAGACATTTGAATATAGTAGATACCGTAAGTGTGACGTGAGGACTGCCTCTTTTTTTTACTGTCCATTTAAATAAAATATATATCAGAATAATATTGCTGGTAATAAAAAACTAAAATATAATTAATATCTATGTATTTTCAAATAAAATATGTAAAATTATAATATATAATTAGATGTAAAATTAGCTTGGCAATTGTTATTTATGTCGTTTAGCGCATAATTTCATCATCTCAGTGGTCTTAAATTTAGTAAATAATCTAATCATAACTTTATTCAAATTTACCTAATAAATAATTATAATTTTGACAGGTTATTATAGTGCCTTACAAAATTACCGGACTCGTAATTTATCTAAAATATATTCTGTTTGAAAAGCGCAATAAGTGAGTTAAAAATATTTTAAACAATATAATTATATTCCTTGTAATTAATTGTAGAGAACGTTTATGTTCGAACTTAATATTAAACATAAATTTATCTGGAAAAATGCCAAACACCAAGAATACTTAACTTCAGATATATATCATTATTTCGCGATTTCAGCAACTTATTTCAATACTAATATTATTATATAAATCATGTGACTGTTAAATATTGGCTAATATATCACAAAATAAACGATAAGTAACGGCATTTATCATTTTTAATGGAAACAGTTTTATATAATTGTAATATGAATATCATATAAAAATAGATATAGAGAAAAGTGTAAACGGTTTTTATTAGGTCATATTATTTGTAAACGGGATATATTGTATTATTATCTGTGCAAGTTAATGCTTTTCAGCTTAATTTCATTGTTACGCTTAAAATTAACTGCCGTGGAACAAATCTACGTGACACGTTGAACGCAGTCATTATACTAACGACATGTTGGTTGCCTACAATGCTTGGTCAATATTTAACGTTGAAAAGTCAACATGGCCATTTCGTTCCAACTAATTGGAATAGGAACATATCTTTTCTGAGAACTAATTCATTTAAACAAATAACGCTTCAAGATGTAATTGTTATTTTGTATATTGCAGTGTTATTTTGAGCTTTATTGCGCAAAGGACAAGAACCTTTTAATTTCTGGTATTTATAATTAAATGTGTGTTTGCGTTTTGATTTATTACGATCATAGTGAAACTTATGTTTCGATATAATTTAGAAAAAAATAATTGAGAGTACTAGTATTATCATATATTTTAAACCTGTAAGTAAATGAAAAAAAAAAAAATGCGTGAATCGCGATTTCGTTTCATACTGACTATAGAGAACCACGCAGCTTCACTTCGAGGTGTGCAAAACGACGATCATACTAAGGCTAGATTAGTTTAGATTTTAGAAACAGTGTTGACATCTTAAATACATATATGTGTATATAGATAAAAAATTAAATAATAAAGCCTTGTTAATGCATTCATTTGACTTATATGTATAAAAAAAAACAATTAAGAATAAATCATTTATTTTAAGTTTTCGATCAATGACGGAATTGTTTATCCATGCATTACGAAGTGTTAAAAATATTTATATTTTCAAAACTACTGCATGCAGAGCTTTCTAAACAAATGATTTGTTAATATTATTCGTGTTTTACCTTAAAATAAAACTTAAGAATATAAATCGCTCTTCTTTGAAAGTATATTTTCATAATGAAATTTATTATAAATTTCATTACAGTATTTTAACAAAAGCTGAAATGAATATTCATTTCAGCATAGTCAGCCAATTAAAATATGTTATTTTGTATATAATTAAAAGAAAAGGTCATCTAAACTTGTAAAGTATTTTAAGAAAAGCATGTATATTAAAGAATATGTATAATATATATATTATAATTACTGAAACAAAAATCAGTTTTAGGTAATTAAGTGAAATATACTTTCTTTTACGTTTTTAAATACTAAAATTATTACATTTTACGTTATTTAATTCAGTGTTTCTGCGTAAATATGCTATTATTTTTTCTTTTTAAACTACGTATTTACTTATTTTAATCTTTCAGTACAAAATCTTATATTAACATCACGTGAAATTTATACAAGTTATTATTTTTTAGAACTAACAACTTTGTACTAATACAATTATGCTCTTTATAATAATGCACACTCCGTAACATTCTTTAAAATTTCTTTTACAAATAAAATTTTAACAGACTTAAAAGGAACAAATGAAATAACAAACAAGTTTTTTATTTGACTGCACTAAAGCTTTAGCAAACAAATTGTGTAGTTGTCTAGTTTTACTATCAGCCACAACATCAATTTGACTGTTAATGAGCATTAAAAAATTCAATACAAAAATATTCTGCTAACCATTATTTGGCAATTTTGTATTCGTAATCATTGTAATTTAAATTCTATATCGTAAATATTAAAGTCGGGTTTCTTTAAAATACAAATAGATATTGAAAGTAATGTCTAAAATCTATTGTGCTGTCAAACATCATAAGCAAAAACTAATTTGACATGTCAAAGCGACGTTACTTTTAGCGCGCCCGAAGGCGCCACGTCAACTTGACAAGCGTATGTAGTGTCTAATTTTTTTTAGCTGACCTAAAAATCTTAAATTAAACACATATTTTTAATTAATAATTTTAATGATTACAGTGTTGAATAAGCTCCAAACCTTCTCCTCAAAAAAGGGAAAGAAGGCCTTCAGCCCAGATACGAGGTTTTCATTTCTTTGGCTTAAATAAGTTAAGTGAAATGCTATACATTTTTTAAAAGTACGAGTAGCTTTTAAATATTTACGTTATTATGTATAGTCTGCCTCTACAATGCCGTTAACTATTTTTGACCACATTTTGCTATTTACACGAATTTTTCATAGAGCGCTGCGTTCTTAGACAACGTGGTGTAACTTTGCCTAAAAATAGTATCAGAATTGTTATTATGTAATACCTTGACACAGGATCAGTTCATAATATTCTCTGAGTATATCAAGGCACATGACACATAACAACCCCACTATATATCACAAACATAACACATAGTAGTCACACATGACCACATATTAATCCGCGGTCAAGGTTCGCCCCTCCCAATCTGACATAAAGTTTTATTCGCTGATTGTTCTAATATACACAACGCGCCTATAAACGCGATTTAATTAAATAAAACGAACAGTTCCCGCCTTCATTTATTACTGACGTGTGACATGATAGAATAAACGAAATTCAGGTTTATTGTTTTAATAAAACTATTTATTTTAGGCATCGAACATTTTGCATGATTACTTAATTAATAAATATTATATTTTCACTTTAAGTTATATTATTTCAATTAAAGTTAAAATCAATATTTTTTTATAGAGAGATTACTTCCTATACAACGAACTTTGAACTTAACCTATTTAAAAATATACATTTTTTTAAACAATACAAGCATGCGATGCAAATTCTTTCTCTCAATTTGTTTACTAAATCGGAACGTAAAAAGTATTAAGATACGATAAAATTAATCTCATGGATACCCAGCTGTTAAAATAATAAACACAATTCATATATAATAAGCACATTTATTGAAAATTTATTACAAACAGTGATTCTGAATAATTTCAAATTGATACAGAATTCATTATAGAAATGCATTTTTTTAAAACATGTTTGTATTTCGAAAATACTATGTTTTATATTTCTATTTAGATAAGGTGTATTTAAAAAAAAAAACTCAGTTACCAAGTGCTAAATATATAATATTCATATACTTGAAATATTGGAAGTCAGTAACAAATTTAAATATTACATATTACCGTTGTTGCACCGCAAAGGAAATGAGTAGTTAAATTATATTATCTTACTAAATAAGTCAGAATTATTTATAATATTCCGTATTAATTTACATCATTTATGAAAAAATGATCCTCGATTGACCCTTCATCATGGAACTGACGCGAAATCATATCGTCGAATATTTCGAGTTCTGTAAAAATTTTTAAAGGATAAGAATGCCTATTATACATATTTTCTCGTAGCTTTATCTCTAAATAATATATCTGGATGTACATTAAATTGTTAGCTAAACAGGAATAGTTAATAATACAACTAAAGTACATAAAACTGAGAACAATCCGAACATTTCCAATACACAAAACTAGTATATTATTATATGATTTATTTTAAGCTGATGTCATTTTTTTTTTGTAATCAACGATGCAAGCAAACCGCCTCAGATTATTTCGCTATGAAAAAATATAAAGCAATTTATTATAAATAAAACTTGTAATAGCTTGTTACTAAAGTTTTTTTTTTTAATCGACTTCAAAAAAAGCAGAGTTGTATTTTTTATGTTTTCTACAGCAGAACTCGACCCGACCCGATTTGAAAAATCCTTTTCTTTAGTTTAGCCTATACTTCTCGACTGGTCTGTGGACTGGTGGTGGTGAAGAAAAAAGTATTACCGAATATTATTTGAAGTTGGCTTTGTTTATTTAAGAGATAATTAATTATTATTTTTAAATAGGACAATAATGCAATGGATTTTAGGCTTTATAAATATTAATATAGGAAGATAAATGGAGTAACAATTATGTTTTCTTAAGCATACCATTCACAGTAAACAATAAATACTACTAATTAATCATTTATTTGCCGTTACATTAAACAAATAAGGAAAAAATATTAATTAAAATACATGTTTAAATAATCCAATTGTGTAAGACCTGTTTAGTTACTTGTTGTGTTTACTATTCATACTTTAACTACCTTACTAATTAACTAAATTATAATGGATAAATATTTATTCGTCGATTTATCTCTCTGTCATCAGGAATTTGTCATTTGAATAAAGAAAACAAAACAATAGTAAGATCACTAATAAAATAATGATTGTATAATGTCGATAGTTTACATGTTATAAGGATTGGTTTACACTTACCCTTTCAATGGTAGAAATAAGTAAGGAAACGTTTTTTGTAGTGCCTAAATGAAAAAGCTACTAAACCAATGTTATATGAAATTCAAGAGCAATTCTTGTATATATACATATGTATATCGCGTATATCGGAATCAGCTCTAACGATTTGGCTGAAGATTTGTATTAAATTAAAGTATTTCATTTAAAGTTTATCTATATAGTCTCTTTCCTGAAAGAACGCGATTTATTACAAAAAAATACATATTATGTGAATACAAGTAAAAAAAAACCCCTGAGTTTCTTTCGCCGGTTCTTCTCAGGCCTGGGTGTTTATTTTCCGAAACGGTGGTAGTTTCTTATTTGACTATCAATAAGTAAGTGTAATGCTTCTATAATTAATAAAGTAATTTGATTTAATTTAGTATGTAATGGTATATAAGTAGATGCGCTTCGCAGTTCCACTCGCTTTATTAAATAGACTGTTGACTCGATAAGCTTGAATTTCATATTCAAGATGTAAGACATGTTTCTCATAAGAGAGCAGAAGCGCAGCCCTTTGCTAAGACATAAGTATGTTATTACTCAGAAAAAACTAAAATTATAAATTAATATTCCTGTATTAGTCTCCAAGGTCTGCAATAGTTTTAGTGCAACTTCATGGTGAAACCTTACATGTACTAACTACACTAGTCATCTGCACTTGACATAGATATCGTCTTTGTAACACAGTGTAGAATATGTGATGCGATAACCATTATATATAATTATGTATACGTGTAAATCTGAAGATAAAATTTTCAATTTATCATATTTTTAAAGCACTTCCATTGGCTCTGTATTTACTTAATAATATGACCAGTTATTTCCTTGTGATGCATTTACATTAAACATTATTAATTGTGATTTTACCCGTTTTTGCTATGATTATTTCAAGAAACAATCTTTTGGAACTTTAATCTCATTTTTAAGCCATAACTGGTTATGATATTATTATTGTTAAACGTCCCGGTGTCATTTACGTTATTTACAGTGAAATGCTCGACATTACATTTTCGAACTCGTAAGGCTTTCATAATTATTTTATTTAACCAGACTTCATTGTTGCACATCTTCAAGAACATTATTAATATATTATGACTTAAATTATTTAAGTTAAAGAAAAAAAGTTTATAGTATATATTATACATTTATTTTAAAAAAGGTGTCCGATATTTTCATAAAAGTGTCAGTCATATTAATAATATAAACAGAAAAGCTTATTTAATGGCTGTGTTATGGTTATATGACATTTATATGACTGTATGTCTGAATAAGAAATAACTAGAAATAAACATTTTTTTCATTTTTAGGTTGAGTTTTAAATATTTTTAAAATTCACGGGATTAACCTTAGTTCGCTTATGTGTAATTGATGGATATTATCCAATGCTTATTATATATCTCAGTGGTTTTTAGTAAACGCATACTTTATTACTTTGGACACAAGCAATGGATTTAAATGGGTTAATTTAGATAATGTCTTTGCACACTTAACTAGTTATAATGCTCGCGATATTACACTAAATCATATTTAATACTCTAATAGCATGTATAAATGTCAACACGCCTTTTAAAGACAATATTATCCTTATAAGCGGGAACACTGTGTATGGATATCATATCATTAGGACAAAAATAGAAATAATTAACATTAAATATTACTAGAAAAAAATAACTCCATAAAAGAAGCCAATAAATAACTAAAGGTTTCATTTGGGAAGGTCAACAATCAATATTCGTTTTTTCGCATTGACAATCTAAACATGTTTTTTTTAATTTTCAATGTCTTCTCTTGTAGGCGTATGTCCGAAGTATTTAGATTTTCTTTTTAAACAATTCAATTATACTTGTTTAGAAATGCATGGGCTGTTAGTAATCTAAATAATAATAAAAGGCGTGTTTTCGACGAATTAAAATCCAAATCTTAAATTATAATCTAGCAATTGATCTGAATTGCCGATTGACTGTATCTTGTCCGTGTAAACTTGTTGCGGCTTGTAGATGTCTAAACCAATCTTTATTTAGTTCAGTAACAATAGCTGTCAACAGTGAATTGTTTAAATTGGAACTTCCTGACAAGCTTATATTATTGTCTGTTGCTCACGACCACTGTTCTTATTGGCTGTTTTACTGATACGCTTATTTCGTATGACTTATAAATTGTTATTGCATTAATAGCTTTTGCTTAAGGTCTATATATAGGATATCATTTATTTTTAATTTAATTCATTGATTTTATCATAGATATTGCGTAGTACAAAAATCTTTTATATAATGTAATATCTAAAATTGTTCTGTCTGAGTTTGTGTTCCCATCACTCAGATGTAATTAAATATATTTTGACGAAATGCAGTCCAGATTTTCCAGAATATAACTTGTATACTGGGTGTATTTTAATTTATATCATGTAAATTTAACCAAAGAAAAAACATTAAATGTTTTTACTTTTCCTCGTGCATGCGAACAAATTAACGAAATAAACTTCATTTAACAAAAAGTACCGAAACAAATTATACATTAGTGCATTTAGGCCACTGAGACTTTATATAATTTTTAATGGAACAAGAACATTTGAATCGTCAGGGCTGCTCTTTAAGTGTTTTGAATAATTCATAAGTTCTTTAGTTAAGATAACTTCGTTCGTAAAAATATTCGATAAAATTATTCGATTATGGGTATTCAATACTTCGATCGATTGTGTAATCGATTAAAAAAAGCAATATTTGTAAATTATTTTCGTATATAAATTTCTCGACAAGGAATAATAATTACAAATTAATAATTAATACTTAT
This sequence comes from Nymphalis io, assembly GCF_905147045.1. NCBI lineage: Eukaryota > Metazoa > Arthropoda > Insecta > Lepidoptera > Nymphalidae > Nymphalis > Nymphalis io. The sequence continues at coordinate 12,451,343 of NC_065892.1, read as the reverse complement.
TGAAAAACGTACTACGTGCTCATAAAGAGCCACTAAAATTATTCACCATTAAATCAAGTACATTTGAAAATAAACACATTTTCGCAAACAACATTTCTAACGCACATCCCTGAGTATGAGCAGAATAACATTGCGTTAATCAAGTCAATTTTTTGCCACTGCTATCAAAAGCTCTGTTCCGTTGAAGGTCCGACCAATTGTCCTGGACCTTGCCACGAAATCTTTACCGTATAAAGATAAGCCGGTAGAAAACATGTTCTCGTATATACAGTCTATCAAACTCATCATTATCATTCAAGGCATTTAGCTCGTGTAAACCATGAGAAGATGACACGATTTTTTTCTGTTATGTTCTGCTTCGTATACATTTTGAATTACAAAGACTTTTAAAAGAACCTACTATTGGTAATATACAATATATAATTTTGTGTTAACGCAGTATTAATTGTTCTATATATAGTTTTAAGAATATCCAAGTAATTTGGTTGAGACGTATAATGTCTTGATACATAACATGAAAGAAAATTTAACACACACAAAAAAATAACTTTTTTCTAAAAGTAATCAAACCTCTTTACACGATTTATAATATTAGAAAAAAAATCATTGCTTAAATCTTTTTTATTCGTAAAGCGCCAGCTTATTTTAACTGAATAGTAAATGTCAGAGACGACAATATAATCGTATAAAAACGTACTGGAGATAAAAAAAACTTGCCTTATTAGACATAGCAAATGATAAATACATGACATAAAAATCCAAACATTGAAATAATTATGGCTACAATCTGTTAATCTTAAATGACGCTAGCAAAACCGGTCTTCCTTTATGAATCATCACTAAAGTGGTTTTAAGCGTAACAGCGCTTATAAGACTGAACAATAACAAAAGTTCCTTGAAAGATCTCAACGAAACCAAAGATTAAATGCCTCCTACGGAAAGTGCTCGCGACGGCATGCTGTGCCTGTCGAGACACGATAACTGCCCCTGGGATGAAGCCCTGAAATCAGCGGACCTGACCTGGACAGGTCTTCAATACACATGCTTGAAGATCTTGCACTTGTATTGCAAGGTTTTCGAGAGGGAAGATGTTTTGGAAATGGTCATAAGGTAAGCTAATAATGAGATATTCATCCAATTAATAGCGTACAAACACGTATACAGTGTACACTTTAGATAAGTATTTCTTCGAATATCACATTGCATTCATTCTTAGGATATAATTTAAAAATACCTGTCTAAAAATCTATAGTATTTTCCTAATATTTTATCTCGTAATTAAATTTTCGATTCGATTTTTTGTTTATTTAAGATAAATATTTCATACAATTTTAAATTGCGACTTTAAACGATGTTTAATAATATAATATAATTTACATTTACGATGTGGTATCTTTAATATCAGCAAATGCCGTGTCGCTCATTTGCTCACACATTAACAAAGTTACGACCAACCGATTCCAAGTTTAATACCCACAAAAACATTTAGTGTTGCCATCATCGCCCATTTCGATCAAATTGAGGAAACCAGTACACAGTATTGTTTACATAGCTTTACAAATGAAATTTTCCACGCGTTAATATTTTACAATCTTGGTCACAAAAAATAACTACAAAACATGGAAAACATTTAAAACTGTTTCTTCTTGTAACTTTTTAGTGTTAGGATTAATAACTAATGACGACTATTTTGTTAAGTCGAACCGATTAGTAATGCACCAAACTTGTTTAGAATAAATAATCGCCATGATGCTTAGACACAAAATCAATAGATCAATTTTAAAGTTAGCTATTTATATAATCGGTTTCGATTATTTCGTCCGTAACAGCCTGTGAATGTCCCACTGCTGGGCTAAAGGCCTCGTCTCCACTTTTTGAGGAGAAGGTTTGGAGCTTATTCCACCACGCTGTTCCAATGCGGGTTGGTGGAATGTGTATGTGGCAGAATTTCAGTGAAATTAGACACATGCAGTTTTCCTCACGATGTTTTCCTTCACCGTAAAGCACAAGATGAATTATAATCACAAATTAAGCACATGAAAATTCAGTGGTGCTTGCCCGGGTTTGAACCCACGATCATCGGTTAAAATTCACGCGTTCTTACCACTGGGCCGTCTCGGCTTTCGTCAATGCAGAGCTAAAATAAAAAGTAATTCGCGCATTATTTACACTCTAAATAACGAATAATCATTGCTGATGGAAAAATCCAGAAAAATAGATTAAGTTCAGTACACTCTCGACTTTTAAGTCGCCCACGAGAGAAGATGAAAAACAATCATGAAACATAAAATTCAACAAACCGCGTAATGAGGCTCTGGTAATTATTTCAGTTAAATATTTGTAAATCGAGATTGCGCATTCCTTTTTTTATTACATTTCGCCTTTTTGTTGTTTATTTTTAGAGTTATTTTTCATAGATTACGTTCAGACGTCGTAATCAAGAATTTATGAGTAATATGGTAATGATTAGTTCATTATTATTGTGGCATTTTATGTGGCATGATCGAATCTGACTTCTGTGTTTTGTATCGTTAAATTAATTTCCAGACATCTTAAAGCTAAAGCAAATCAGTCAGAAACAAGATAAAACGAATCATATATGTTTATTTACATAGGTACACAAACAGAATACAATCAGGACATGCATTAAAATTACGAACTTATACAATTATAAGATAACTTACATTCCAAATATATGTACACGGCATGCTCATTACAATAATATTAATAGAGTCGATAAATAAATTACGGTAATTAATAAATTAAAACCATGTAACAATAATAATTATTAAGAATTAAGCATGACAATAATTTTCTGTAACGTTAATTACCTAAATAACATTGAATATCTATAAGTATAAAATTTTTAAACAGATTACTATACATTTATCCGTTTAAATTAATTGACTAAGAAAAAAACTAAAATTAAATTAAGAAATAAGCAAATTAGAATTAAAAAAATAAAATTATCGAATTGCAATTAAATTAAATTCATAATAATGTGATCGTAAGATTTAATATAACATTGCGTTGACAATACAAAAAAGGGTTCTATTTCATAATTTAATTCCTTTCAATGCTATGTTTAGTAAAGCGATATATTAAATAATATCGTGTGATACTTTAAAACGATAACAATATTTGAAATTATAAAAACTATAATAATACGAAATGCTATTGATACCAGGTTGATAGGTAAAAAAGTTTATTAGTATTCCTAAATGACCTTTACGTTAGTTCGTCTCGACCTATTTTTATATATTATATACCAAAACACAAGTTGTGCCCTCGACTTTGACTACAACCGTTTCCTATCCGTCCGTCCGTAACAGCCTGTGAATGTCCCACTGCTGGGCTAAAGGCCTCCTCTCCTCTTATTAAGGAGAAGGTTTGGAGCTTATTCCACCACGCTGCTCCAATACGTATTGGTAGAATTCACATGTGGCAGAATTTCAGTGAAATTAGACACATGAAGGTTTCCTCACGATGTTTTCCTTCACCGTAAAGCACGAGATGAATTATAATCACAAATTAAGCACATGAAAATTCAGTGGTGCTTGCCCGGGTTCCTACCCACGATCATCGGTTAAGATTCACGCGTTCTTACCACAGGGCCATCTCGTTTCCTAGCTTGGCATAAAATTACATTCTAATAAAATATTATATAATATAATATTGTATCTGTATATATACATGTCTTAATACTGTTTTTATGTATAAGCATATATCACAGTAGGAGTTCTGACATGCAGTAGTTAATATTGTTAGCTTTGAAATAGATGCAATGTAAATCTTATGGTGGGCTTGGCATATTCGTTCCATTAGACGTCGATCGGCGCGCCAAAGGTCAGAGTCAAGGATGTAAAGCATCTGGATTCGGCTGAACTTTTCTTTCATAATACATTATATATAAATACGACATCAAAATACTTTTCAAATGTGTATATAACCTAAATAATAATTATAAAATTTGAAAACGTCATACTCTACTCTTTCTAACTAATATTATAAAGGCGAAAGTGTGTGAGTTTATTTATTAGTTACGTTATTACGTCTAAACTATTTTCGATCATCATTTCATACATACACGCTATCAGGGGAACAGAAACATAGGATAAGGACATAGGGTACCGAACACCTGCCCCCCCCCCCCTTATATAAATATAAAATACGTGTCGTTATTTGGAAACTTTTCTCTACATTTTCTTCTTATATGATATGCATATAAAAAACCGAAGCAATAAAACCTAAAAATAAATCGTACTAAAACTTTGTAGTAATATGTTTAGAGGTACAGCAGTTTTTATACAATAGATTCATAATTAAATTTGCTACTTTTGATCTTTCCGACGGACGCGTCTTGGTTCTATTAAAACCCGTCAGCTTCATGAAAGTCTATCGACCTTCTGTTGTCAATCGTGTTTTATCCTTTGCCAAGAAATCATCACATAACATACTTTTTATAAAAATATTAATTACTACATGAAATTTGAGGTTTTAGAGGATAAATACATGTATACCTATTTCCGTGTATTCGAGTATAATTACATATAGACAATGATTGTTTTTGTGCAAACATCTTGATTATCCTTTTTCCGGAGTAATATTCGTAATTATGACTATAGTTTAAATTATTCTTTTTTTTAATTAAACACAAATTGCGAGCTTGTTTTTTCAGTAACAGCCTGTTAATATCCCACTGCTGAGCTAAGGCCTCCTCTCCCTTTTGAGGAGAAGGTTTGGTGCTCATTCCACCACGCTGATCCAATGCGAGTTGGTAGTGGTACACATGTGGCAGAATTTCAATGAAATTAGACACATGCAGGTTTCTTCACGATGTTTTCCTTCACCGTCAAGCACGAGATGAATTATAAACACAAATTAAGCACATGAAAATTCAGTGGTGCTTGCCCGGGTTTGAACCCACGATCATTGGTTAAGATTCACGCGTTCTAACCACTAGGCCATCTCGGCTTCATCTTGTTTCTTCACACATGACTTTTTGTATGTGCATGATACATTGTTATGAATTGAGAATTATTCACATTCACATTATTCACACACGGCGATCTGATCCCAAATTAAGCAGAGCTTGTACTGTGGAAACCAGACAGCTGATATACTACTTTTCTCTTGATTTTCACCCAGATTCAGAACAAACAGACATGTTCATGCACACAAATGTCTGTCCTGGCTGGGAATCGACCCACAACCACCAACCTTCGGCGTGAAAAGCAAGTATTAGTAAAAGCAAGCTCATATATATATATATATAGCCAATGATAATATATAAGCAGATAATAATAATAATAATCAATGTATCGATCTTTAATTGATACGTCAGCGACCCGACAATAGCTGACATTGCATTGAATGAGCAACGAATGAAAGAATGAGTTGTTTATTAAACAATATTTCTTCAACCGACTTCATTCATCGTTGTTTTTGTTTTTTCTAACGAAATCTTCACTTATAAACATGTTTTTCAACGGATGAAGGAGAAAAATATCCACGTTAATATTTGATTGTGTATATGACCAAATATACTGAATACTAAAATACTATGTATTGAATATGTAAATGAAACTAAAATAATGACAAACATGTAGAAATTAAAATAATTAAAAAAAAAAATTCGTTTTTCAAATTAAATATCTGGTAAAATACTGTATTCGGTTATATGACGATTCATAAGTACTTTTAAAAGTTTATTTCAATAAAAAATATTTAGATTTGATTTGATATACGGTTTTTTCGCGAATAGTTCAATTACTTCGAATCGTTCCTAAAATACACGCATAGCTCATTGTGCCGGATGTAACATCGCTACTATTGAAAGATAAAAGGGATTTTGCTTTATGGTATTATTGTTTTCATTATAAGTTCTCCGTTTGCTGTTACGATTTTAATACATTTCAATTAAACCTATTGATCTATAATTCTAGTAAAGGTATTTAGTCAGTAAAAACTTGATGACTTTTTAAAGAGTACTGCTACGAGGCCACTTGCACTTATTATACGCATGAGCACGGTGCGTGTCAAATGAATAAATGAATTGTAAACCATGAGTCTTGAACGCATGTCGTTGTTTCCTGGATAATTTACTATGATGACTAAACAGGGGAAATTACGATACACATTTATTGATATTTCACATTACATTTTCATATATTTACAAATTTTCCATAGAACAACATGGTATATTAATAGGACAATTCATTTCTAATTTTGTAATAAACTAATTAAACTGAAAACTTATATATTCTACTGCCAAAAATCAATACGTGATTATTATTGTTGTGTTGCGATTTGAAGGGTGAGTGAGCTAGTATAAATTCAGGTACAAATGACATAACATCTTAGTTCCTAAGGCCATCACCGAACCGCCAATGTCTATAGGCGGTGACCACATACCATATAATTGTCATATTCAGTGGTAAAATAAACAGAAATACTCAGAATAGTATTAAATTAGACAAAGAATAATCGACTATTACAGCTTTAATATGATTAACGATAATGGGGATCATTTCGGTATATATGACCTTTAGTTTCTGGTACGCTGATCAAAGTCAAATAAACTAATATAGCTTTAATCTCAATGACCATTGGTCAGTGGCAGCCGATGACGCAAAAGCAACCAATGACCGTTAATATATAACGCTACGTTCATTAATCTGACTTTAGCCGGCGTTTCAGAAACTGAAAGAGAATCTCCTTAAGAAACTTAACGCTACAAGAAAGCCGTAACGGATGATAATTATCAATCAATCAATCAATCAACAGCCAATCGTTGTCCACTGCTGAACATAGGCCTCTCCCAAGGTGCGCCAAAGCTCCCTGTCCTCCGCCTTCCGCATCCAGTTGGTGCCCGCCACCTTCTTAAGGTCGTCGGTCCACCTGGCTGGAGGGCGCCCTACGCTGCGCTTGCCGATTCGCGGTCTCCACTCTAGGACTCGTCTGCTCCAACGGCCATCGGTCCTACGACATACGTGACCAGCCCACTGCCACTTCAGCCTGCTAATTTTGCAAGCTATGTCGGTGACTCCGGTTCTTTTCCGGATAATCTCATTTCTGATCTTATCCTTCAAAGATACTCCGAGCATAGCTCGCTCCATAGCACGCTGAGCGACTTTGAATTTGTGGACTAGTCCCGCAGTTAGTGTCCACGTTTCGGCACCGTATGTCATGGCAGGTAAGACGCATTGGTTGAAGACTTTCGTCTTCAAACATTGCGGTATAGACGACTTGAGGACTTGACGAAGGTTGCCAAATGCTGCCCATCCCAAGCGAATTCTTCGATCGGCTTCCTTCTCGAAGTTGTTCCTACCGACTTGTATTATCTGTCCTAGGTAGGTATATTCACTAACAACTTCGAGAGGTTTCCCCTCGACGTATATCGGTCCCGGCACGACATGCCTATTGAACATGACCTTGGTCTTGTCCAAGTTCATACCGAGACCGACACACCGGGAAGACTCGCCTAGGCTACGCAGCATTTCGGTGACTTGTTCCAGCGACTCTGCTATGATGACGATATCGTCGGCAAATCGAAGGTGTGAGATGTACTCGCCGTTTACATTGACTCCATACCTAGTCCAATCCAGCGTTTTGAAAACGTCTTCCAACGCGTTGGTGAACAGTTTCGGGGATATTACATCCCCCTGTCTCACCCCTCTGCGCAGTTGAATCGCCTTCGTCTTACAGTCCTGGATGTGGACAGTCATTGTAGCGGCGTTGTACAGACATCTCAGTACCTCGATATATCTCCAATCGATATGACATCTCTGCAATGAGTCGAGCACTGCCCAGGTTTCGATGGAGTCGAAGGCTTTCTCTTAGTCCACAAATGCCATACACAGCGGCTGATTGTACTCTTCGGTCTTCTGCACAATCTGCCGAACAGTATGGATGTGGTCCACGGTGCTGTAGCCTGATCGAAAGCCGGCTTGCTCTGGGGGCTGGAACTCGTCAAGTCGTCTGGCGAGACGGTTCGTGACGACTCTTGAGAACAGCTTATACACGTGACTCAGGAGGGAGATTGGTCTGTAGTTTTTCAAGAGAGTTTTATCACCATGATAATTATCAATTATATTTATATATATACCAAATACGGTAGACGATATATAATGTGTCCCGTAACTATTTGTTTTAATTGAAAGTTAATATTTCTAATAAATATAGTCAATTCACATAAATAAATGACACCGTCTAATATTATAGAAATAGTTTTAAAACGTCACAATTGCTGCTATGACCCGCGCTTTTCACATTTTTCTTTACTTTTTATTTGAACGTTAGTGTCAACGGTCGTATATTATTGAGTAGGATATTTTTAAGATCATTAAAATTGTAACTCTGTCACCAGAAGCTTATAAATGACGTCTTAACTGAACAACTTCGAGAAATACCTGTTCTACATTACTATTTTCGTGTCGAAATTATAATTTTTCAAACTGTAATGTGTTAAACAAGTTTTTTTTTTATATTCGAAGTAACAATTTTATTTATTCCATCGTATTTTGTAACCGCATTGATATCAAGCTGTCACCTACAAAAACGTTAATACGAATCATAAACATTTTTATTGAGTTTCTTTATTTATTTATAGGATTGAACATATTAATTAAGAATCAACAAAAAGTAAATTGGGAACATCAAATTGAATTTTATTCATTTTTAAGATTTAAGTTACGCAGTACAGCGATTGTTGTATATCCTTTATTCTACAAGATTTATTATCTACTGTTTACGCTTAGTAATAATATATATATAATCTTACGCTTTTTATATAGTACATACTGTTTTGGTATTAATGGTAAAATGAGATATTATTACATAATATAATTAATAAAGTCTCGTCGTTGGCATAGCAGTCTCATAGTAGATGTTGCTTATGCGTTTAACATTGCCGAAGCAATTCAAGATTTATACTTATCGTTTATTTCTTGTTTTCAATACATTTGATATTTTAAATAGATAATAAAAGTAAAAAAAAGCGAATTTATCTTACAAAAAATATCTTAACTCATAAAATGAATAACCCATTACCATAAAACTTTGATAAGAACAAATGGATAATCTTTGTATAGAAAAAAATAGTTTTAATATTAAAGGAGGGATTTCGAAGGCGTATTCAGAAACAGAGCATAGACGGGTCATGCCATATGTTTGGAAGATTGCCAAATCGGTTTGAAACATGCGCGATTCATTGATACTATATTAACCACTAACGCTTTATACACAGAATTGAGTATATTAAAAATGACACTCCTTTATAACTGAACGTGATATTTAGTCATCAAGACATCCAAAAATTTAGAATAGAAAATCGAATCAGAGGCTTTCTTTAAAAATAATACTGAACAAAAAATAAAAATAAAAAAAATCGCGCTTTTATATTCAAAATTTCGAGTCAATACTAATAATCATAGAGTTCCTTCATCTGGAGACAATCAGGTGATGCTTACTTTAAAAATTTATTGTCATTAAAACTTAACCGATAGGTAAAATTTTAACTGCTACCTAATCAGCAAAGTGAATAAAAGCTTGTAAAAAGATTATATTTATTTCTGGTTATTATATCGAAACAAAAATCCTCCGTAGAAACATAGGAGCTAAATATTCGTATTTAGTACATAAAGGTTAAAGTTTTTAAATCATCAACCGAGCTATGTAATATAAATAAAGCCGTAAGCAGTCCTAAAACTAGTTCTACTTCAGAATTCCAGCATTTTCTCAATGCTGCTTAAACTTGAAAAAGCCGAAATGGCCCAGTGGTAAGAACGCGTGAATCTTAACCGATGATCGTGGGTTCAATCCCGGGCAAGCACCACTGAATTTTCATGTGATTAATTTGTGATTATAATTCATCTCGTGCTTTACGGTGAAGGAAAACATCGTGAGGAAACCTGCATGTGTCTAATTTCACTGAAATTCTGCCACATGTGAATTCTACCAACCCGCATTGGAGCAGCGTGGTGAAATAAGCTCCAAACCTTCTCCTCAAAAAGAGGAGAGGAGGCCTTTAGCCCAGCAGTGGGACATTCACAGGCTGTTACGGCTTAAACTTGAAGATAATATCGCTAGATCTTTACAACTCGTTTTGGTAAATAAATATAAGAAATAAAATATTCTTATTTCCATAGTACAGTATGGATGATGATGATGTTCTAGCCGATTTCGGCAGCGGCGGCCTTTCTCAAGAAAGTCTAGTCAACTGCGCAGGACATTTTATAGTGTACAAGTGTGCATACAGGTACACTATATTTTTTTCTTACTCTCTTAATCCGGTAGGACAGTAATCTGATACGACCGGAATGAGTTAGGCACAGGACCAAAGGCTGTACGTTCTGAGGCTCGAGAGTGTACTCAAGCAACTTGCCACCATTCAGACTCCGGGAGGAATCTGCGGTCTTATATCTAACCACTAGACAAAAGAGGCCTATAGTTTTATTAAGCATTTTTAAACAGTTTGATATGGAATGAAAAGCCAGGTTAGGTTATGATGGAGGTTAGATACCAATTCCATCACAATCTGTGACTATAAAAACGAGTTATCTTGAGTCCGCTGAACGTTAAAAACACAGAAAGTGTTTTTTTGCAAACGTTAGACGACATAGTGGATTATCGAAATGAGACCACGAACTTGGTATTTGGGTATACGGGTTGTCCTATTTACATATAAATAAACGATTTTTATTTACGATCGTTTGAGTTTTAGTGAAAATATAAATTAAACGGAATTACCACAAATTTTTACAGAATTGTGTGACGTTAATTAACAAAAACGTTATACTTTACATTAGTTTTCTGTACATCTCAAAATTAAAACCACTAATTATAATTGGCCGTCAGTTTTTAGAGTTCTATCGGCACATTTGTCAATTTTTTTTTTAAATAATAGATGTTACAATTTTGTTCACGATAACAAAGCGAATAATAATAATAATATATTATATATTTTTTTACGATTTATTGATAAATGTCACTCGTGAATAGAATTACACAGCTTTTACTGTCGTATTACTATTGTTCGTCTTTACGAGGCATATTAGTCAAATTTAGAACCAATTTCTTTTTTTTTAAATATAATTATTACAATGACACGGAACCTTCATAATATTCGAATCGCTCTTGGCATTACTTTATTAAATTTAAAACGTACATACGAACAACGTTAACCTTCACGTCGTCGTTGCCTGGTTAAAATCTATTAAGTATATTTTACGTATTACGCAAACAGATGAGATAAATTCTGTATGATTCTGTTCACGACAGCTATGTCATAACAATCGGTTCTCAGTGCGTTTAATTTAAATAATATTGAATCATTCAAAAGTGCTGTAATTATTTCTTCTGAAGGTCAGGAATACTGAGTTCGAGAAGAAGGATTTCATAAAACTCTTATCGTAGTCTAACTTGTATTGTGTTGTCTGAGTAGATACACTTATCACATATACTAACGCCAAACCAAACTTTTTTTTGAAAGGTGAGTGAACAACTATTACCGCACAAGGAACATATCAAATTAGTTCCCAAAATTGGCGCATTGACGATGTAAGGAATAATTCCTATTGTGACTGTCAAGTGGTTTATGCTTGCTTGCTTTCCGATTAAAAAATGGGAAAATTAAAATAATACTAGAAAAATAACACTCAAGAGTTATTCAAAATTAGAATCCTAATAGAACAATATGCAAACTTTCGCGTTAGACGATCATCACACAACCATAAGACAATCGTTTAAAATAATTCGATATCAATATGTAAAGCCGGATCCACACAAATCAACGCCAACAGCTGATCTCAGCAATCACAAGCCAAACCAAACATCCATAAATCTATTCTTAATTTATAATCATTACTGCAACGTTTTGTTAACGTGAATAAATCTTCCATAATTATTTATTTCTTTTGCAGACGAAATGTGTGACGATTTTTGCAAAGTATATTTTTGGATATGATCCAATGCGGTTGCGGCTTTATAGTTGGAAAATAAACATAATTTGTAGATTTTAATGTTATTTTGATGATTGATTGATTAATTTCCACTTTTTGCAAGAAAGTTATTTTTTTTAACTAAAAATACCTTCGCATACTCGCACTGTACTAACTTTTTTGAAAAGATGAAACTAACCTACCTATATTAGAATATATATTTTTTTTATAGGATAGGAAGGCGGACGAGCACATGGGCCACCTGATGGTAAGTGGTCACCAACGCCCATAGACATTGGCATTGTAAGAAATTTTAACCATCGCTTACATCACTAATGCGCCACCAACCTTGGGAACTAAGATGTTATGTCCCTTGTGCTTGTAATTACACTGGCTCACTCACCCTTCAAACCGGAACACAACAATCCCAAGTACTGCTATTAATATCTGATGAGTAGGTGGTGCCTACCCAGACGAGCATGCACATAGCTCTATCACCAGTAATATTAGAATAGCCAATTAAGCAGGAGATATTGTTAGTGAAATGTATTATTCTATCAATCTAACCATAATTTACAACTAGATTGATTTAAGACACAGGGAAACGCTGTTCCTTGGCGAAACTACGGGTTGCTACTGAAAATTTGTTGACAAAAATGCGATAATGATTATAATACCCAATATTTACTTAGACAAATTTATATTGCTAAGATGTCGTCATTCATTGCCATATATATTTGCTCATAAGTTGTGGAGTATGAAATTTGGAATAATAATATTATCATATTATGTAAGTATGAAAATAGAGATCGATCGTATTAAGATGGGAAAATTTTAAGTTCACTTTTTTCATTGTAAAAATAAAGTTCCTTTCTTAATTTGTACTTGTTCATACTAAGCACCTATTAGAAACTTTTGAAATGGATCTTCTGATACACTTTAAAGTATTAACTTAATTAGAATTCATTTAGTAGTAGTAGTCAGTAATTAATATTCAAGGCAACCTTTATCTTCGAACTATCTAGTACTACCAGTTCTCACTGCAAAGTTTTTATTCATTGTTATATCCTCCTCATTGAATTAAGCAAAGTACCAACTTTCAAGTGTTACCAACTTTCAACAAAGATAAAACTTATATAAATATATTGTTTTAGCGAATTAGTTTGCAAATATAGACGATTGGATACTTTAGTTCAATTTAGAAGAAATTTCGGTAACGTAATTTCAGAACTAAGGAACTAACCATCTTAGAATAGATTAAGCAGTTGCATTTATTATATATTCATAACCTTACTCATCTTACTACGAAAAAACATTGTTTGCAACTGGAAAAAAAACACATTATGTTTTTCTTATAATAGCAACATTATACTCATATAAAATTTGAAATACAGTACCACCGATTATGGAAATGAAGATTTTATCATATACTCTTACGATCTTTCCTTTACTTCATTTACTCGATACATCCAATCTCCTTGAAAGGCGCTTGCATGTATAAAACCTGTGGATAGAAACTGTGTGCACTATGAGGATTAGAAGCAATTCTAAAACTATTTAGGAAATAAATAGACAATTCATTCCCACGAATGAATGGATTGTCTCAAGGCTTTTTCGTATCCAATATTGTAAAGAGTAAATAGTATTGTGAGAAAAAAAAAAACGCTTCTTCTCAGATCTTGGTTAGTTTTTTTCTGACTAACTTTCGATTGAATAAAAAAATGTAAAGATTTTAATTAAAATATTAAAATTATTATTATTGCATAGCATTGCATGCATAGTTGATAATGTTATTTCATTTGAAAAAAGTATAACTACCGTGTTTCTTGTAGTTGTTCATCTAAATACCGAACCAATGGTAGCTTTATATTTAATTGAATCCCTTAAAATCGGTTTTTAAAAGTGCTTGTCCACTTTCTTTAAATATATTATGATTTCAATTCATTTTATAGCTTTGTTATATCTCAAACACAATTGATTGTATTTTTATAAAAAGAAAAAGAAGACCTACTTCTTCTGAGTCGATACGCTCTTGGCAGAGCGGTCGTGGTCGTCAAAAACAGGCAGATAGGCGGAAAACACAACAACGCTATGTATTACTGTTTGGCAGTAGAATAAGCGATGGGTATGTGGCACTTACGGGCAAAACAAGCGATGTTCCATGATGCATGATTACATAGCTTGTTTTGCGGGTAGTTGTCGGTAACTTTTGTTTGTGAATTTACTAATTACCGACAGTTACCGCCAGCTTAAATGAAAACTCATAACTTATTTATACAAAAGCATTAAAAAAAAGACACCAACTCTTATTATGATATAATTTAAAGCATAAAACCAAGACAATGTGCAACTAAGTAATATATACAGTAACAGCCTGTAAATGTCCCACTGCTGGGCTAAGGCCTCCTCTCCCTTTTTTTTTTTGAGGAGAATGTTTGGAGCTTATTCCACCACGCTGCTCCAGTGCGGGTTGGTGGAATACACATGTGGCAGAATTTCGATGAAATTAGACACATGCAGTTTTCCTCACGATGTTTTCCTTCACCGAAAAGCACGAGATGAATTATAAACAGAAATTAAGCACATGTAAATTCAGAGGTGCTTGCTCGGGTTTGAACCCACGTTCATCGGTTAAGATTCACGCGTTCTTACCACTGGGCCATCTCGGCTTAGTAATATATAGTGACCACGATTTCCAAAATATAGAATTAAAACACGTGGATTTTAACTATCACCTTGAACTATTAACAAAGCAGCAGGAATATATTTTATGAGCATGTCACGAGGCCAAACATCGTTACTTGTAATGAGAACAAAGCGATTGAAACGCGTTGGACTGGATAACAAGATTTGTTCTGTCATATGCGACTAGAATGTAGGGCAAGTCGGGGTTAGATGCATTCTAAGGATAGTGCACAATGATGACGGAATCCCTTCTATAGTTCTACAAATCGTCATAGCTCTATCCCTTTTTAATGTTTTGCTAAAAAAGGGAACAACCCGAGAAGACTGCGTGTTTCGGATGAAAATTCTGCCACATTTTGAATAGATCGTAACAGAGCAGCGTGGTGGAATAAGCTCCACACCTCTTTAAGAGGAACATAGACCTTATTCCGGTAGTTTGACATTTACGGGCTTGCTATTGCTTAAATACATATTAGAATATACTTGTTTATGAAAATAACAATAATTTTGTACAGGGAGTGAATATGCCAACACTCGACAAACTTGTCTATAAATAGTCGAGCTTACTCTCGTAAATATGTCTTCGGAATGATTTGAAAATAAAGCTATATATACATAGAAAACATCTTCGGGCTATTTTATTGATTTGAACTGTAAACTTCATCAGAAAACAGTTAATTTAATGTCAACAATAAAATAACCAAATGTAGGTATACATTCGGTTTGGTTTAGATTCGTGATTATTTAATTAACTACCAAATCAAAATAGCTTGCACAAATATCAGCCGTTGATAAATGTTCTACATAATATAATACAAAAAAAATACATAGGTCCTTAGAGAACTTATGCTGTAATCGACTACTAGTAAGGATAAATGCAAATGAACGCTTCCATATATATGCAGATTTTAATCACGATGTTATTCATAAATATTGTGTCCGTACAGCTTGTAATGCAAATGAATTCTATCAATTACATTCTCCGTAGATTATGCTAGGGATAAGATCTAGTGGCATGTGATTGTACGGTGGGGTAGGTTTAATATTGCGCACACGATTAAGATCTTTAACTTCAACTAATAATGACTAAGTTGGTATGAAGCAAAATATGATATACATGTGAATATTGTTGACGAATGTTGACGAGGATTAAGAGAAATGATCAGTAAACACGTACATGGAGTCATTGAACCTTCCGATGGCGCCGGCGCAGCATAGTCTCCGCGCATACCAATTGAGCGCATCACAGATGCCATGGGAGTTAAAAATTTATGTAAACTTGCTTGGTTCTGGTTTGAATAATAACTATAACTGTCATCTATACGTGTAATGTAATGAGGAAGACCAAACAGAGAAGTAGATATTTAAAATATAATTGAGTTAAGTAGTCGTTTATAATTTATAATGTCACACATATTTATATAATACATATTTTATACGCGTATATCGATAAAATGTTTAACTTTTTACTAGTTCATATTGACTTTTGAATTCAATATAATAATAACAATAATATCCTGGGACATTTTTACACACGGCCATCTGATCCCAAATTAAGCTTGTACAGAGTTTGTACTATGGAAACCTATATACATATTTTTCTTTTTTTTTTTATAGAATAGGAAGGTGGACGAGCATATGGGCCACCTGATGGTAAGCGGTCACCAAACGCCCTTAGACATTGGCATTGTAAGAAATGTCAACTATTGCTTATAGCCAATGCGCCACCAACCTTGGGAACTAAGATTTTATGTCCCTTGTGCCTGTAATTACACTGGCTCACTCACCCTTCAAACCGGAACACAACAATATCAAGTATTGCTGTTTTGCGGTAGAATATCTGATGAGTGGGTGGTACCTACCCAGACGAGCTTGCACACAGCCCTACCACCAGTAAAAGTTTTCTTTTAAATACATACTTATATAGATAATTACACCCAGACTCAGGACAAACAGACATGTTCATGACAACAAATATCTGTCCTGGGTGGGAATCAAACCCACAACCTTTGGTGTGAAAAGCAAGCATCCACCAACCACGCCAACCGGCTCGTCAAATATGTATGGATATGAAGTACAAGTTTATTTTTAATATGTATAACTTTTATATTAGTACTAAAAAAAAGCCGAGATGGCCCAGTGGTAAGAACGCGTGAATCTTAACCGATGATCGTGGGTTCAAACCCGGGCAAGCATCACTGAATTTGCATGTGCTTAATTTGTGATTATAATTCATCTCGTGCTTTACAGTGAAGGAAAACATCGTGAGGAAACCTGCATGTGTCTAATTTCACTGAAATTCTGCCACATGTGTATTCTACCAACCCGCATTGGAGCAGCGTGGTGGAATAAGCTCCAAACCTTCTAGTCAAAAAGAGGACAGGAGGCCTTTAGCCCATCAGTGGGACATTCACAGGCTGTTACGGTTTATATTAGTACTTATATAAAATCATTTGTCTTGACTTAACACACAGTCAAAATACTGAGTATAAAAGTGGAAACTTGGAACATATTTATTTATAACATAAGAATCCGCTAACAACGAATTTTTGGAAATTTCAACTATTAGAGAGATATACGAGTTGTAATTTTGTATGAATTTTATCCTTATATAATATAATATTACGTACGAAGTCAGGATGGACGGCTAGTTGTGCATAAAATTATTGTTACAAATTCGGAGATTAAATGTAAAAACCACATCATAAAAGATAATTTAGATTCAAAATTATTTAAAGCAAATTATTAAAAATTGAAGCTAAAACATTATTTATCATTTGATTTACGTCTTTTATTACTTGTCAAGTATTCGTGAATTGATACTTTAAAATCGATTTTATGGATTTTTTATGGCAATAATCGCTAATCCTGAACGAGTTTGTTCTTGTCTTTTTGTTATTATTTTTTTTTAATTTATAATTTTAATGTAAGATGCTAACAAGTGTTGCAATGTTTGTTATGTTGCACAAAATAATTTGAATTTAAAAATAATTTTAATAGAATATCTTTAATCTGTTCTGCTTGATATTGTAAACTATATATGCCAAAATCAGATTTGATTAGTAGTGTAAAAATAATAGTTAATTCGTTTAATATTCTTGGTGTATTTCAATTAAATTTTTAAATTTTACATTTATAAATAAAACAGCCAATTTACTTTATTATTGAAGTCAGTTTAATTTCTTATTTATTTCATGGACATACATACGTACAATAGAAAGACAGTATGAAGTTACGCTCTAAAACCCCTATTACAAAACATTATTACACAATTGTTTTGTCTAGATATAACTACATTCATTGCCAGGTACTTATGAAACGTCATCACGGCCACCATAGACAAATATTTGTTTTTAATAGAAATGGTAATTATCGATGTCTATTTGCCAGTCTGCCAACTTATTTTAAATAAAATTTATGTTTTAAAAAGGTGACGTTATTTTATTTATCTACATAAATATAGCTTTAAATCAATTCTTGGAATCCGGTCGCCTTTAAATCTAAAGGTAAAGGCTGTCCTATAGGCGTGGCGCACTTTCTTTTATTAAATGATATCACTGCGGCGTCTTCAACGGGCTTAATGGCATACTCTGATTGTTTTGTAAGGTATAATATCGATAAGTTTAAAAAAAGGGTTTTTAATGGATATACTTACTGTTTAAGCTATTTCTACATTAATTTACATCTTAATTATGGGAGAAGCGCGCCTGCCTATTACATAGACTAGTCTTCATGTCTTATCCTTCTTATATAATTCTTTCATCGAACCGTGACGTGTTGGGAATCTTCTCTTAATTGAATTCCAATGATTCGTACGAAGTGCATTTTTTAATGTGAATTATGGAAAGCATTTTTCACTACAGAAAACATTATATCCTGATCGGCGATTAAGCAAAACATGATATTATATATGAAGATTAAGAATAACTTATTTTTTATTAAAAAAAAGTCGAGATGGCCCAGTGGTAAGAACGCGTGAATCTTAACGGATGAACGTGGGTTCAAACCCGGGCAAGCACCTCTGAATTTTCATGTGCTTAATTTCTGTTTATAATTCATCTCGTGCTTTTCGGTGAAGGAAAACATCGTGAGGAAACCTGCATGTGTCGTATTTCATCGAAATTCTGCCACATGTGTATTCCACCAACCCGCATTGGAGCAGCGTGGCGGAATAAGCTCCAAACCTTCTCCTCAAAAAAGGGAGAGGAGGCCTTAGCCCAGCAGTGGGACATTTACAGGCTGTTACTTACTATTTTATATACCACTTCGATTTTCGACTATAATAGAAAAGACCACCTTTGAGCAGCATTTATTTATGTTACTCTTACGTCATATGATATTTATGTTGTGCAATATAGTATAAAAACTCAGCGCCGTTAAATTACTAATATATTCTTGCATTAGGTTCATGACGAGAACGTGAACTATTGCAAGTCATAAAAGTGCAAGGGTGACATCGTTTGATGAAGCCCCTTTATAAGCAGAGACTTTAAAATATCCAATATAAGAAATAATATATATATATGTAAATTGATTTGGTTTTTATATATGTAAAATTTTATATATGAAAATTAGATCGGGTGTTTAAATAAAGTTAACTAGATGGCAGCGCTCGTCTATGTAAAGAAAAAATTAGTAGCCCTATTGTTTAACTGGCATTTTATTTTAAATAAAAAAAATATATTTAAACAATTTCCTATAACTTGTAACCAAACACAATAAAATTTTACTAATTACTAAATTTTACTTTAGGTATATGGTAATATCCTATTTGTATCGCGTGGAGTCATATTATATAGTCAGGATGACGTTATGATCGGATGTGCGCCAGGTAAGTGTATTTATAAACCAGACTGAAGATACACACGTTTTGTCAGTACAAAATTATTCAACGCCTCCTTGGTCTAGAAGGTTGTTGTTACTCGTTTTGACGTAACCACTGCTTCATCCTAGTCATGATAATTATAGATACATCACAGTCAAATACTATGAAAATAGCCAGAATAGTTACCCAAGTGAATAAATAAATGAACGAGACAGGACCATCCATAGAATCGTTCTCGCCTGTTAATTGTAATGAATCCGAAATGTATGTGTGTGTGTGTGTGTGTGACAAAGTAGATAACATTTAAATATATATACACAGTCAAAAGAACATCATAGTGATCATCATAAGCGGGCAACGACGCCCATAGACAAATGGAGTTTCGAATGCAATGCCGGCTTTAAAAGAACTTATAATATCGACATTTACAGAGAAAACCGCACATGTATTAGAACGCATAGATTTTTTTCTGAAACAGTTATTTTTTTAATCGTTGTAATGTTAGTAATGATAATCAAATTATTTGATTGCTTTGCATGAAATAATTATGTCAAAAATGGAACGAAAATTATAGTCAAAAATTATTTAAACATACAAAAGTAAACTTATATTCTTGAATGTAACAAATAATATTTCGAATATTACATATTTATACGAATGCTAATATATTCATAGGTTATATATTCTCACTTGGCTGACTTCCTAACGTAAAACGTAAATCAAGTCTCGGAGAATACATCAGTAAAATTTATTGCAAGAATAAAAATAGATATCATTTTTAATACGTTGCAGGAGAATGCAATTAATTTTAATTACTAACGATACTTTGTAAAACTTTCTTTAAAATTGTAAAAAAATATTTTTAAACCACTTATGACATTCAGATGCATATATTAATAAGATTTATTATATTGTGCTCTTAAGAGATAAATTAATTTCGACACTACACACGGACGTAGAGAATGAGCACTAAGCATTTTCAGCTGCCGAGTTACGAGAGGCAACAATTTAAGGACAAAATCGACGTGCGAATAGTAAATTTCAGAGCCTTTTCGTTAACTCATTACCAACCGTTACAAAATACAGATAGCCGAATAGTCGCTTCGTCTCTTTCTAGACTGTGGTAAATTCTATGAAGCTATCTTAGTCGATTGCGCATCCTCAAGGTCCACTACGATGTTACTCGATTGTCGTACCGACAGACTGATTGACAATTCGCATTAGCCGACACATGCTAATCCCAATACTACGATGCAATGCTCTAGGAAACAATTTTCATTTGTTCTCGTGTGGGCTACACGACAGTTTAACATATAATATCACACGATACTTCCTTTGAAGGATATAATAAATCTGATATCACAAATCACGGCGATAGTAACAAAGTATCTTATAGAACATTTTTTTTTTCTGTCTTAAAACATAGTATGCAGGAAATTGACGTAATAAATAATGAAGTTTATTTAATTTATAACGAACTGATGTTACAAAAAGCTTTTAATCATTTAGTCTTTACGATCAGTAAAATTCTAGAGCGTCTACATTTAGTGCTTTTTAATTTATAGATTATTTGTACTGTTTTTTATAAAAAAATACTTTCAAATTATGAGAATAAGTAATTTATTATATGGCATTTATTTTTGTATAGATTAAATATGGGTCTTTTTTAGTCATAATAATAAAAAAATAACATTAATCATGGCTACCAACGTTACAGAGGCGAAAATGGAATTCTTAAAAATGTTATCTTTTCAAAAACGGATTATTGTATATCTGTGTAACTCAGCATACTTCTCATGTCAGAAATTAAATGCGTTCCATATGGTATCATGTCGTCGACAGAATAACGCCATAGTCGTACATTGAATATTTTATAGATTTATTATATTATAGGTAGGTGGACGGGTAGATAAGCCACCTGATAGAAGGGGGTCACCAACGCCTTACATTACCAATGAGCTACCAATCTTGAGAACTAAGATGTTATGGCCCATTGTGCCTGTAGTTACATTGGCTAAAATTCACCCTTTTAACCGAAACACAACAATACTAAGTATACTAGGTACTGGCGGTAGAATAAGTAATGAATGAGTGGTACCTACCCCACGGGCACAAAGCCCTACCACCGAGAGCTTAATGAAGGCATAAATGCATAGTTAACATTTTATATTATATGCGCCATTAAAAATGCAATACCATTACGAGCGCTATCATTGTTTACTCGTTACATTTCCTGTAAGCTGTATCATCTATCAAGCTTCCTCTGACCACATCAAAGTTAAAAAAATTCCGTACGTTCAATATTTTATGGCGCGCGCTTTAAAGATAAATTAAAATAACAAAAACTCTTTAATTTTTATTTACGTTCAAATTATCGATAAGCTCTTTGAGAAAAGAAAATATATAATTTTAATCATAAAAAAACAAATATATTTTCATTTATCTTATAATATACGTGGATTATCTACGACTTGGAATATTTACTTTAAGTATTTTATGAGCCGAGATGGCCCAGTGGTAAGAACGCGTGAATCTTAACCGATGATCGTGGGTTCAAACCCGGGCAAGCACCACTGAATTTTCATGTGCTTAATTTGTGATTATAATTCATCTCGTGCTTTACGATGAAGGAAAACATCGTGAGGAAACCTGCATGTGTCTAATTTCACTGAAATTCTGCCACATGTGTATTCCACCAACCCGCATTGGAGCAGCGTGGTGGAATAAGCTCCAAACCTTCTCCTCAAAAAGAGGAGAGGAGGCCTTTAGCCCAGCAGTGGGACATTCACAGGCTGTTACGGTACGGGATTTTATGTTTCAGAGGATTTATACGAAAAAAGGCGTGACTCGTATGATAAGATTTATTTGCAGTCGTTAGTATTGCAAAGTAAGGATGGGATTTTTGCATTTTTTTTTTACGTATAATATAATTTATATAATTATATTTGATACAAAACAGATAGGAAGGTTTTGTACAATCGCGTCTGGATGGGTAGCACTCATAGATCATTTATCTACCGTTAAAAATACTTATGCTCTGTTCCGATTTGAAAGGTGAGTGAGCGAGTATAATTATTGGCACAAGAGAAGTAATCCCTTAGATCTAATTACGGTATGAGAAGTGGTTCTTTATGATAAACAATGACCACTTACCATTCAGGATTTCCATTTTCCGTAAATTTTGTTTATAAAATATCTCGGAAGTAACAGCTTAATTGTACCCATGCGAAGTCTAGGCGGGTTAGTAACTTAAAAATATTTTAATTATTTTCCTTACAACGATCAATCCAGGCCAAACGAAAATTAATAAAAACTGTTCATATTACAAAATAAAAATTTATATAATGATGTAGTTTTATTATGAGTGATCACACAGAATAACACGTCGTCTCAAACACCTTTTTTTTTCTCGCTGGAAAAACACATTTATGTGTTTCCCCCACATGAGGTGGGGGGGGTATGTGGGACTCGCCGGCGCTGAATGCGCCGGAATACCCACTAAAAAACCAGCGGTACCCACTCCATCTTGTCGGGGGACGTTACGGGATCGCTTGCGCATACTACCGTGATCGTCTCAAACACCTAGTACAACCTTAGATAAATCGGTAAAAATCAAGCCACACTATTCTGTGTTCGACTTGAATAGAATAAACTATAATACTCGTACGTATAATTTTTATAGCTTAAGTGTATAATTATAATGTCAGTTATAATTTGTCACAACAATATTAACAAACGATGTAGATAGAGGTATAAAGAATCACTTATCATCACCGTGTTCATTCAATCATGGCGACCGTTACGCTTTGTTAACGTATCAATATGTCGCCTGATATCGCCTCTAGTACGAAAGGTTACGCGAGTGAATATTGTTTGACAATTAATGTTTTTTTTTTTTTTTCAAGGCTTATTAATTTATTCAAGGTGCATGCATCTATTCTGTTAACTTATAAATTTAAAGTACTTATATAATTCGTATATGATTTTTTTTAAATATTTATTGTGGTTACTTGAATAAAGAACTTTGGTTTTATACAGAATATACTATTATTCATGTTTAACATGTTTGTTAAATTTTGTTCATTTGTTTTTTTTTAAATGAGATAATATCGTCATAAAATAAAATAAAATTTTAATTGTGGCATATCTTTCACAATTCCGGCATTGTTTTGTAAATAATAAAAAAGAACGTGATAATAATAATTTGAGAAGATAGACATTTTTATATTGCTAATCTTTCACAATTAATTATAATGATAACATTATTAAAAACGTATTTTGTTAAATAACTATTTGTTATTTATTAATACATCTCCACGGCTTATATACCATCACCTAGCTCTACTTACGCTTGTCTATGGCCCGTGTATAAGGAATGTTGGGATGTGTGTGCTAGAATTTCGTTACCTCATAAAAGAGAGAAGTCAATTAATAATAATCATTTATTTGCAAATTTGTTTTTCTTTTTAATAATTTTCTTTATTAAATTATTGTATCTGTTTGAATTGAATATAACTTATAAATTTCGTCGAGCGAGATTTCCCTGTCTACAATATTTTACCGAATTCTATTCATTATGAAATTAATTTGAAATCATTAAAATAAGTAAAGTATGAATAAACAGTAATATTATGCTTTTCACCACTTCTTTAGTTTAGTGGCTAGTTGTCTATCGAATGAAACAAAAACTAAAGTAACTAAATTGTATGAAGACTAAATAAACATATATTTATAGTATTATTTATACCTTATAAAATATTTTTATTACGTTATAAAATATTTTTTTTTAAGATAAAACGTATATACGTGTTATAAACTGCTTGAAATAGGATTTGACAGAATCATACAGACCGCCACCTGACTAGGTTAGTTGATATTTTAAAAAAAAAAATTTCAAATTCTTCTAAATATTACCTATGGCATGGCCCATTGCTGAGAACGCCAAATGTAGTATTAAAATATTGCCTGTATTATTAAGAAGTGTATTTTGTTAGTGTATAGCGAATATTTTGTTTTCATACTTTGATGACACGATCTTATTTGTTTTCACTCCGTGTTGTATGACAGGCTTTTATACACCTACTTGTTTATAAACAATGATGTCATGTATAGAACACGCTTTATTGCGATGTTAAGGAAGCAGCAGAAATCATTATAAGGTACAGAAATAATTCGTCTTACTTGAATTTTACTAACGGTTTATATAATTGATAAATTATGAAAATACAAGTTTGTGTTTTAAATATTCCTGTTTCTTTAGATAAGTGGTCTTTCTTGATTTTCTATAAATAAAATTCCGCTTTAACATTTGTATTCTTATTGTATACAAGAGAATGAGAAGTTGTTGTTATAAGGCGGAAAATTTCAAGGGAAATATATATACATGTAATTCAAACAATTGTATTTAATTTTAACGTAATGGTGCAAATTCGTACGGTCTGTATTATATTACATGCTTTTGTCTTATACATAAAAAGAAAACAGAGCATAAGCAACAAATATTTTTATATTTTGTTTATGCTTGACCAATCCATCGTAATCAATTTTAGTCACTCGCTCTCAAAAATTACAATACAAAGCCTCGCCTAAACATTACATTATATACATACTACTGGTGGTAGAGCTTTGTGCAAGCTCGTCTGGGTAGGTACCACCCACTCATCAGATATTTTACCGCAAGACAGCAGTACTTGGTATTGTTGTGTTCGGGTTTGAAGGGTGAGTGAGCCAATGTAATTACAGGCACAAGGTACATACCATTTTGGTTCCCAAGGTTAGTGGCGCATTGGTGATGTAAGCGATGGTTAACATTTCTTACAATGCCAATGTCTACGGGCGTTGGTGACCACTTACCATCAGGTGGCGCATATGCTCGTCCGCCTTCCTATTCAATAAAAAAAAACATACATTACAAATTTCTTCTTATTTTTTCAGGAAAACCTGCAAGTCGTGTGGATGTGATCGGCTGCAGCACTCCGTTTACCATGAAGAACTGGGGTCGGTGCGCGACCGTCTCGGCTTGCGAGAGTCCCGCGGGCACATTTCTTACGACAACAGTCCCCCGGGCCTCACCGCTAAACAGGTGAGCAATAGCAATCGTTATGTGAAATAATAAAAATAGAACAACCATTAAATACTACAAAACTTAACAATCGGTACTCGTTATGTCGTACGCAATAATCGACCAAATACTAAGTATCATTATAACTTGCAGTGGTTTAAACTTCGTTAGCTTTGAAAGCCAAAGCAAGTAAGACCGCTACATTTTTTATTATAATATTTGATATCTACCTTTTTTCTCCTTTTAGAATTATTTTACAAAAACCTATATTTTTAATATTTATTTTTTGTAAGTTTTGGATATCTCACACACTAAAGTACTTACACCGAATGTTCAGGCAGTTCAAATTTCAATTTAAATGCTCGTTAGGAAAACTGGCAAATGGGCTGCCCACCTGATGATAAGTGAGCACCACTGCCCATAGACATTAGGGCTATAAAGAATTTTCCCCATCACTTATATCGCCAACACGCCACCAGCTTTTGAACTAAGGTGTTATAATCCTAGTGCCTATAGTTACACTGGTTCACTCAACCTCCAAATCGGAACATAACAATATTAAGTATTGTTGTTTGGTGGTAGAATATATGGTGAGGGGTCTTGCACTAACTAACCTTCCAAACGGGCTTGCACCAAGCCCTACCATCAAGAAGTTTCATTATATAACCACTAGAGGAGTATCCAGAAAAGCGACGCAATAAACCGAAGTTAATCTTTGCACAACTATATCGAAGCAATAGCTAGTAACAATTTAATTGTGAACTTCAGAAACCGGGCATAAACAAGACTACTCGTGCTAAAATTATTTGAAAGAGTGGAAAATAAATATTTAAACTATATTATAAACACGGTTATTAAAAGTAAAGACTCAAACAATGAATTGTTTTACATATAGCGTATTTAACGTTAGTTATGAACAATGGTTAAGTTATACAAATAACAGATACTAAGAATTCAGAATTTTTGTTTATTAAATAATAGATAAAACAACAAAAAATATTATCCATCAAATTTGAAGAGTCGTCGTCGTCAAGTCGATGTCGAGTCAATGCTGATCTTATAAACGCTTATGTGTTATACAAACAGCCATTTAATTAAATTATTTTTGACATTCATATTCCATTATACTATATAATATTAATACTATAAATACGAAAAGAAGTTTTTTTGTTACACTTTTACGTTTTACCTACTCAACCGATCATTATGAAATTGCATATACGTTGTCAGGGGTACTGAAAAGAAGATACTGCCCTATAACTATCTCCACCGCCCCCTTACATGCGGACGAAGCCGCAGGCGGAAGCTATTCAATATGAAGCATTACAATTGCTTTTTGATAATCAATTACCTGTAAAGAAAATAACAACCTGCGAACGACCGGCTAAAGAATTTCGGCAGGGTTTTTTATTGACAACTTTTATAAATGGCTTTCTTTTATAAAAAAATGTTAGATTTGTAATTTTCAAGATGTGCTATCATTATATACCTACATAATCTTTTTTTATAAAATAAAGTTGAACAGACAGCAAACCTTTCATTTTTAGCGGGAACTGCTAAGATGTTATGTCCTTTGCCTACAGTTTCACGTTCAGTTCAGCAGTTTCTAACCGGAAAACAACAATACGAAGTATTGCTGTTTAGCGACAGAGTATGTGTTTTAGTGTTAATTATTTTGTGTACTACACATTGCAGACCGAACTATACTGGACAGCCTTGGCGGAACGAACTCCAAACGCAGTAGGTGGCGTCACTGGCCCCGCTGCGTGGCGTGCGTGGCGAACCAAAGCCTTAGCTACACAGCTTCCGAAGCAAGACTTATCGCTGGCACACTGTAGGCACATAGACGACACCCACCGTAAACAGTTTGAAGATTTTGTAGCAGCCCGAAACGAAATTGCATTAGATATTGGTATGTTCTCTATAGCGCCATCTATCGGACAATAGCTACAATCAGTGTCAAAGCCAAATTAAGCGAACCAATATCTGTTACAGGACTTGCATGTCAACATCACGGTCCTTCCGTCGAATGTATGGGTTGTACTAAGACGATTCGTAATGGCAATGTTGTAATACAGGCACCGCGTATTAATGAAGAGGTAAATGGAACCATTCAATTTAAATCCATCATGAAACCATCCTCATTTAACCTAAGAAAATAATCAGCGCCATCTATTTAATAAAAATATATCAACAATAACACGGATGTCGCTAGGAAGTTTAAAAATGTATTTAACTATTCGCCGCAAGATGGCGCTAACGGTAATATTATATTTCCTCTCCAGGCCTTATTTCATCCAGCATGCTTTACGTGTTCCGAATGCGACGAGTTGCTTGTCGAACTTGCCTATTGTGCTTTGGATGGTCGTCTCTACTGTGTTCGACATTATGGAGAGCGTCTCAAGCCGAGGTGTCATGCGTGTGATGAGGTATGTCTATATGCTTAAATATATAATAAAATTTCGAAATTTATTGCTTGCATTTTTATTATGAATTAATTATTGTTATTTTATAATGTTTATAAATAAGATTTTCACATCACTAACTATTAAACTGTACTTTGTTTATGATTTATTTGAAACTATAAAACAAGACTGGCGCGCATTAAAACATAAATGTCAAACGAAAATCAATAAATTATAATAGGCGGTTAATACACAAATTATACACAAGTACTGTTTACGTACACTTTAATAAAACATACATTATATCGATGTTGCCTAATTCTGGCATATGTTTGTTGTAAACATTCAAAATTCTTGCATTTAAACGAAACATTATGACAGCTGGTCACAAAGTAAATAATAATATAAATAAAAGCAAATCCATAGATAAGCAAATAATAAATTAAAACTTTTTTAAACCTACCCCAATATATTCAAGAGATCATATGATTGATTTACTGCCAATTAATTTAGGTAACGAACGTGAGTCATTGATGAGATAATTACTGATGCATTGATCATTGCTTGCCCTATTTAGAGTGAAATGATTCCATTTGAAAACGGGATATAATAATTAAATGAATTATCTATCAAAATTGCAATTCCAATTTAACTATTTAAAAGTCAATTCATAAGTTAAATCTTTATTTAAAATATAATTTTTAAGACATGAGAATATGCCTTGAAAAATTATTTATAGGGTTCGGAATTTTGCCAAAGACATAGCATTTATAATTTTACTACGTATTGATTATATATTGCCTCATAACCTTAAACCGAAATACAAAACTAATCACACCCAGTATTATCTAAACACAACCAATTTATAATATAACAGATAAAACATCCGATTACTGAAGCGAAGATTCGGTACAGAAAAACATTACAAACAACGATCACACAAGAATCCCATAGTCACATAATATATGTATTGAAATACGATGCCAGGTATATAAATAGAAATATCATTATAATTGTAATTAATATATCATTCTGCCAATTGGAAATGAACACATGACTACTACAGAACTTTCTTTACGGCTGTGTTCACAATATTAGCAAATCTATTCTTTATTAAACAAAATTTGATGTTGAACTCGACCGTGAAATGCTTAAAACCGAATTACGATGATATAACCCTTAAGTATTATAATTATAATATTCAATGTCGCTTGCCACTGCCATTTCAAGTTTGTTCTTCCAAGGTAGGTTCACAGTTTAATTAAACTCGACGATGCATTTTATTATTTATTATTTAAATTAAAATATTAAATATATTTAAATTGTAAAAAAAACTCAAATGTATTGTATTGTATACCAATATAATATATAGTAGTTACTGATTCCGCGCTCTTTTATTTTTTAAATATATTTTTTCAGCATTAAGTTTATAATTCATTAATGTAAAAATGTTTCATTACAGGTAACAAAAATACATTTTATTGTTTAAGTCTCAATAGGTTTAGTTCCTTGAAAACCGTTTTCTTTAGACTATGTATAAAAATTAGAAATATTGCATAAAAAGATTTTACGTTCTCGTTTCGAAAAAAATTTTTATGATAAATTTCTTTTAAACAATAGCTTGGTACCTAGTTTTATTACGCAAGACTATACATAGCACTGGTAGTAGGGCTTTGTGCAAGCTCGTCTGGGTAGGTACCACCCACTCATCAGATATTCTACCGCAAAACAGCAATACTTGATATTGTTGTGTTCCGGTTTGAAGGGTGAGTGAGCCAGTGTAATTACAGGCACAAGGGACATAAAATCTTAGTTCCCAAGGTTGGTGGCGCATTGGATATGTAAGCGATGGTTGACATTTCTTACAATGCCAATGTCTAAGAGCGTTGGTGACCACTTACCATCAGGTGGCCCATATGCTCGTCCGCCTTCCTATTCTATAAAAAAAAAAAAATTTATTTAAAATACATACATCTTAGCACACTATTTTATGAAAATAATGAATGAACAAAGTAATAGGTATAATACCTATAAAGGTTAAAAAACAGTGATCACTAATAATACTTTTCACCTGATCCTATCGTAAGCTATATCAGCTTATATATTTTTCATTAAAACGCCAACATAACATACAATATACAATTCTAAAGTACACACGAAATATTAAAATGCTACAAGTTACATCGCAGGCTAACTCATCGCAAGACACTACAAAACCTAAATATAAACAAAATATTTTCTATAGCAATAATTAGAAGAAATGGGTGCCCAAAATAATCCTCCTGGAATAATTTGACAGCATCTATTTAACATGTCGTTTTGATATATAACAGTACATTTCAATATTGTATACGTAATATTTATGTATACAAATAATATGTTACGAAATAACGTTAGCTATTTTTGCCCGGAGCGTCTGTCTGACTGACATTTACCAGTTGATACTAAGTTAAGCTTCAGAATGAGACAAATCCATACTAATATATAAATACGAGTGACTAGGTCTGTTGCGTTTTCGCGGGTAGACCACTGTACCGATTTTAATGTAATTTAATATAAGTTAAACCCTGAGCCGAGATGGCCCAGTGGTAAGAGCGCGTGAATCTTAACCGATGATCGTAGTTTCAAACCCGGGCAAGCACCACAAAATTTTCATTTGTGATTATAATTCATCTCGTGCTTTACGGTGAAGGAAAACATCGTGAGGAAACCTGCATGTGTCTTATTTCACTGAAAATCTGCCACATGTGTATTCCACATGTAGCGTCTTTAGTCCAGCAGTGGGACATTCACAAGCTGTTACGGAAACCCTGAAGAGTAAAACAGGCCTAAACTCGCAGATATAAATAAATTATTACGGTTGGCGGTTGAATAACTGGTAAGTGAGTGGTAACAGAAGAAATCTGCATAAAGTGCGTCAATTCTTTTAAAAGTAATTCTAAAGGGGAATGGGCAAGTTGATTTGAAAATTATCTTACGTGCCTTACTCACTCAACAAAAGTAATGATACGTGTATGACATCAAGAGCTATTTATACTTCTAATCTAATATTATAAATACAAAAGTAACTGAAAGGTGAAGTAAGCTTGTATTCCTAGGATAGACTATGACCTTCCTTAGGGTTTAAGTTTGCTTCATACCAAATTTCATCCAAATCAGTCCTGTAGTTTAGCCCTAAAAGCGTAGCAAACAGCCAGATTTACTTTCGCATTATTATTTTTAACTATCATGATTTCTCAACACGAGTTTTTTTTTATAGTATAGGTTGGTGGACGAGCATATGGGCCACCTGATGGTAAGTGGTCACCAACGCCCATAGATATTGGCATTGTAAGAAATGTTAACCATCGCTTACATCGCCAATGCGCCACCAACATTGGGAACTAAGATGTTATGTCCTTTGTGCCTGTAATTACACTCACTCACCCTTCAAACCCGAACACAGCAATAACAAGCACTGCTGTTTTGCGGTAGAATATCTGATGATTAGAGTTATTATAGACTTCTAAAATAATTGTTACATTGCCGAGATATATGAAATGTTATTTTTGTAATAATTATGTCGTTTATCATAATTATTAATTAAATTATCATTGTCTTTTATTATATTCTAAATTTAGTACTTACAGTTATAAGTGGTCACGGATTTGTGCCGCGAGGAACGACTAACCCCGATAGTTTAAGCGGGATTTAGACGACATGGCTTAAAGTTCTATTTTTTGTTTATTTCATTTATAATATAATCAATAGCCAATCACAATCCACTGCTGGACATAGCCTTCTTCCAAGATGCGCTAATGTTCGCGGTACGGGTCTCGCCTGAATCACGGTGTCATCAGTCCACGTGGCTGTAGATTTATATTTCGTATAATTTTCATTCAAAAATGATTAAAAGTAAATAACATATAAGGTAACCGTTAATTAAAAACCCTTCATCATAATTCAGCTAATTGTAGTCTACTAATGGATATAGATTTCTCCCGAGGTACGCCAAAGCTGCCGCTTGTTCGATTTTCGATTTCAATCAGATTCGATTCGAACCCGCTTCTTCATGTCATTGGTGCACCTGCCTAGAGGGCGCTGCGCTAAATTTCCAATGGCTCTATTAGTAAAAAAGTATTAAGACTAAACCGACTAAGTTTAATTAGGACGAGGCCCTCAAAAGGTTAAATGTCTTTCAACATCTTTAAAGGCACAAGTTTTCTGCAACGCCAAATTCCTAATACCTTAACAACGAATATCGTA
This sequence comes from Nymphalis io, assembly GCF_905147045.1. Classification (NCBI taxonomy): domain Eukaryota; kingdom Metazoa; phylum Arthropoda; class Insecta; order Lepidoptera; family Nymphalidae; genus Nymphalis; species Nymphalis io. The sequence goes on along the minus strand of NC_065892.1, from coordinate 12,419,183 downwards.
TCGATTGATTCGATCGCGGATGTAAGAATACGAACAAATCAAGGCGATATCTTTCATCAACGCGATCGTACGTGGCATCAAATAGAAACGTGAGTGACATTGTAAATATTTGGCACGTGAGGTTGTTCCCTAGGAATCTCTTATTCAAATCATTTATCCAGTATTGTTTCTGGATAAGATTTTTGTTATGATTTTACTCTGAAAAACAATTTATCGACAACCGGTTCCCGTGTTAGATTAAAATGATTGAACATATCCAGATGTTATAGCTTCTTGTATTATATGTATATTGTACGATCGCAGCGCTTTGTCTAAAATTAAAAGATATACTACGGTTAAAGAGCTCACGACCAAGCGCTTTAAAGCAAACAGTGAATTAGTAAATAAATTATAAAACAATCATAAAATTAATTCTTAAAACCGAATAGACTGACAATTTCAATAATTCTTCCTCAATTATATTGTTTCCATACTCTTAGTTTGGATCGCTTTCAATTTAATACGATTGCGATTGCTTTGATTCGTTAACCTGTACGCGAGTATTCTGCTGATTATATTTTAACACTTAATTAAATATAACAGACTAATTTACGATGTTACAAAGATTTAATATACCAATAAATCATATTGTTAGACGCTAACGTAATGAAATTGTTTCACATTTATCAAATTCTTTACCAGATAACTTAAAAAAAATATTTACCTTTAAATTTATATGAGAATGTATTAGCAATGGGAATAGCAGATTGATTTTATTATGTCGGTGTAAGTCCCTACGTTTTACAAAACGCTAACAAAGTTTTCAGAATACATCTAGTTTTATAGTATGTAGGTTAAAAGATAATTATATACAAATAAGTTCTTGATCAAGACGTCAATGATTATCTCGCCTTTTCAGCTAAATAAATTTCTGAACGCTTACTATAAAAAATACTTAATATAGGGCAAAATGTTAAAATAATATTTAGTCGACGACATGCAATACGCTTTACGTTGACAATATTAATGTGGCGCAACAGCTGTTCATTCATGTGGAGAGCATATTTTGAAATAAATGCACGTCGTTAAATCTGTGGCCACGATTCTTATATATTTTATTTATATAATAACATAACAAATACAATACAAATAATAATGGATAAGAAAAGAATGATTACTGTCCCTTGCTAGTTTCTTGTTTTTTGACCAACAATTCATAAGCAGTTATCAAAACCATAAACAATTTAAATTATATTTATATTTGACAACTATATAATGTTATAGGCATCACTTATACTTCTTGCAGTTTCTTGTATATTTTGTTAAATATTGATTTTGCTCTTTATATCATTATTGATGTTACATTTGAAAGAAGAAGGCACAGAGCATTGTAATTATAAGTAAGGCCGTAAAACATTATCGACCCCGCGTATTTAATTAAACACTGATTTATTTTTATGTTATCAAATATTTGGCTTGTAAAATCATCATAAAACCGTTTATGTAAACATTTTCGTGTTTGGATGTTTGTTACTCAATCACAATCGATTATAGTCTAGACAATTCTGAAATATACTTTACTTTGCGCCTAAATGGTTTGTTAGTAAAGCGGTAAACATCGACTAAAGGGAAAAATCAAACTATAAAGTAAATAAGTGGAATATTAACCAAAAGTTGTTAAAGATGATTTAGATCGGAATTATTACTACGTTAATTTATGTTTATTTTTTGTTTTATTTACAATGTCCATGTGCTAGTGAGTGAGTGGCCTTTTAAAGAAATAAAATAATTTTAAGGGTCTTAGAAAGTGCCGTAAAATGACTATAAAGCTAGAGTGAATTAAAATTGTTATTCTTTTCTATAGGTGAGGCATTCGTTCAAATTTTTCTTTGTGGGATTCTTTTGGCCTAGTTTATGAATACAAAATAAAGAAGTAACTGTTATTTTCAACTATGAGTTTATCTTTATTGTATTAATTAGTTATTTCCTTTCTGCTTTTCTTTTCTCCGTAATATTTCACGAATCTACAAAGACCCAATAAGTATCTCAGAAAATGTCAAAACAGACACGGAAATTCTATTTAAATTATTCTAGATCAAGTACACGCTATCAGAGTAAGTAGAAATAAGAATTAAATATTATAAAATGATCTTAGTATATATACTTGTATAATGTATAATGTCATCTGAGCTTACTACAGCGTATAATTATTTTCCACGAAATCTTAATTAATGCCAGTCTTTTAGAAATAACAAATGAGTGAGGTTATTGTACTGACATGGGAAAAAAAACCTTTTGTGAACCTTTCAAAGTTCAATGGCATTAGAAAGTTTAGATTTATAAACTTATTGCGTTTTATCCTTTTATAATAAGAATTTATATTAATACCTACTTTGATTCATTCGTTCAATCACTCAATCATCTAATTAAAATCATTTAATTCGAAATACACTTACTGGTGGTAGAGCTTTGTGCAAGCTCGTCTGGGTAGGTACCACCCACTCATCAGATATTCTACCGCAAAACAGCAGTACTAGGTATTTTTGTGTTCCGGTTTGAAGGTGAGTGAGCCAGTGTAATTACAGGCACAAGGGACATAACATCTTAGTTCCCAAGGTTGTTGGCTCATTGGTGATGTAAGCGATGGTTAACATTTCTTACAATGCCAATGTCTATGGGCGTTGGTGACCACTTACCATCAGGTGACCCATATGCTCGTCCGCCTTTCTATTCTATAAAAAAATCCTTGGTTATATGCAGACTTGAAATTAAAAATTAAGTGTTATGTGATTTAAAATAAAAGCAATTTTCAGAATCCTATGAATTGTTAAAGAAATAACTGGTATGTTGTTTTGTTAAGTCGTCCAAAGCGATTTATTCCACGGAAGTTATCTGGAAATAAGATTGAATGTCGATTTATTATATTGAATGGTGATCCACTCAAACCGCAATAATACCTATGTACTTTAAAACAACAGAATATCTAGTTACAAGCTGAAACAGTGACGAACCACTTGTTACATAACCCATCCCTAACTGTATCAATGATTCATAACATTAGTAATTCTAATTATAATATATAGTTTAAAATAACCTTAGTTTAACGTGAATCCGATAATGTTTGTTCAGTATTCGCTTATGGAATAAAAATAACACTTGAACAGTAACTGTGCTGAATTGTTCACACCTTACCAGTTATTCAGCAACCATTGCGTCGTTTGCTACAATCGCGCGCATTACGGGAAAATTTTCGCCATTTTAATATTTTGACGTTTTTTTTTTTTAAATCAAACAGCAATTATAACTTTGCTTTGGGACTTAACGCTTTCAGCCACAAAGTTTTCAGGTATGATTTAATATTTCATTTATGTTTATAATTATTTCGTACTCATAGTTCAAAACAATAAATTAATACAACGTATGAATGTTTGGGCGTATCTGAAGTGGTGGCCTACTTTGAGATTCAAACAAATTATTATTACTACATTACGAGTAGGATTGCATCTCGAGTTTCAATGGTAGATGTATCCAACCGGTGAATTTTACTTTTGTTTATTCATTTTGTATTAAAAATGTACCATTATGAAAATTGTATTGATTTGTTGAGTTAATTAAATCTTTATTAACATAAAAAATACATGAGATTTCTAAAAACTTTATATTAACTATATAAAAAATTACACGAAAACTGTATTTGCTTCTCAATTTTCCGCAACGCATTGCGGAAGCGGCGACAGGTTCGACTTCGGCCTAGCAAAGAATTCCTTCATCGATCCCCTAAATAGCGATCGATCTCTTTGAAGTTGTGCGAGCTTGTTTATAGACACTAGTTCGATGTAATAAATATAATTGACGCACACACGCGACAACGAACACTTCTTAGTTGTACAGCGTTCGCCAACTGAGAACTCAATACTCTTTCGACATCTACCGAGGACGTGTCTCTTCCAGCCAGTGCATTCAACGATTTACCAAAAGAAGTTCGAGAGTGATTCGTCATTGTGAAACGATTCGATTTTTAAAATAGCGCGCGAAGTTTTGCCGCGATTGTGTTTTGTGCGTTCGGAAACGAGCAATAGAAAAAGTAAATTGTGAGTGACGTTTAAAACGAGCATGTGTTTTTACCTTTCCTTTGCAAAATTCCACAACTGTTGAAATTCAGCAATAATTATTTATTCCTTTATAATTTAAAGTACTTGTCTGAGAAATTAATGATATAAATAATTATAAAATATTTAATATAAAACATAAGTAGCTCTTTGTTTGACACAAATTCTTGTTAAGTTTAATTTTTTAAGACAGGATATACTTATGTGTACTTTTTTCAAATTAAATAATTTTATTTCGTCACCAACCTTGATGTTGATAATTATAAAAAAAACTTGTACTGTAATGTTTAACAAACAATTGAAATAAGCAATACAAATATTTGAAATATTTAATTTCAATTTACAGCTTCAAAAACTACGGTTTTTAATGCAAAACAAATCACTTGAACTAAAAAGTGTCTCTACTCGCCACTAGATGGCAGTTTTCAACAATTATTACAAACGAAAAGAAAACTATAGTATACTCTTTTTTTTTAAAGAGGTAGTTTTTTGTCTCCATTTAGAAATTATTTTAAAGTAAATCTTTAATAGAAAAATATCGGTTTCATTTAACTCATGAAAGTATGTGTTTTATTGTATATATTTTTTTTATACATTTTTCTTTATAACATTTGATTGTTTCAAGATGAATGCTATTATTAGGTATAATTATGTATTCTTAAGTAATATAACATGTCTCTGTAATGAAATTTTATAATGAGTTTAAGATGACCCCGAACTTGTAATAGCTGGCGAACGAACTCACCGATAACAAACTTTCAAATCTTCGTACCAGTCGTCGTTCGTATAAGATTTTGTCATTCAGCCGTCTGGTACTTTTTGCAAATAAAATTAATATAGGATATATAACCAGATATAGGACCGGTGGGATAAATAAACAATAACATAAAATTATAGTCCTGACACAAACTTCAATAATCGTTTTGGAATGTGTTATCTCCGCCCGTCATATCTTTGCTTAATAATTATTTGTTTAATAAGAAAAATCATAGTTATAGGGCCGAGATGGCCCAGTGGTAAGAGCGCGTGAGTCTTAAACGACGACCGTGGGTTCAACCCGGGCAAGCACCACTGAATTTTCATGTGCTTAATTTGTGATTATAATTCATCTCGTTCTTGTGTTGGTGGTATAAAAATAAATTCAGCCACATGAGTATTCCACCAACCCGCATTGGAGCAGCGTGGTGGAAGCTCCAAAAACCTTCTCCTCAAAAAGGGAGAGGAGGCCTTAGCCTAGCAGTGGGAAATTCACAGTCTGTTACTGAATAAAAATAACTAGTAATAACATTCAATTACAACGTTAATAAGCTGTATGACCTGATCTGACGACTAGGTAGCATAAGACAAATGGACTGATGGATTTGTATCAGTTTAGTCAATAACGACTATTTTTTTCTAGCCCTTTATGCTCTGAATCAGAGTGTTTACTTTTAGCACAGATCATATAATACTATCCTTTAGGCATGATAAATGAAGATTCCGGTGAAGTTTTAAAATACTCATACAAATACTTAATTGAAAAGGATTTAATATTGATTAATTTAAATTTATTTAATTAATCTGTTCAATTAATTAATCAATGACATTAATTTACATTCAAAACCATAATATTTTAGCTTATAGAGAAGCTTTTCGTGCCTTACACAAACATAATTATCTGTAAAATATATAAAAATAGCTTTTATACTGCCTATCGTATATATATTATTTCTAAAAATCGCTGGCTGACTCGTTCATCTAGAGGCTAATTTATAAGGCCGTAGATTCCGATGTCAAACGCCAACAAAAAGTTAATGGGTTTGTCCGTAAAAAAATTCAGTAATAGGAGCATTCTGAAACACACTCTGGTCGTTGGTCTTGCGCCTGAACTCTTTCCCGTCGTGTTAGATTTGTCGTTCCATCGTAATAGAGAGTCAGGAAATAAAAATGGTTTTGTCTAAAACAAGAAAAATGTTAGCTGACTACTATACACATACTTCACAATCGTAATATTTTGCGCTTCACAGTATTTGTGAGTTAAATGACTTAAATAAGCTAACCAACCGAACACTCGATGTCGTTTCCTTTAAATCACCCGTTACGATTGTATTTTAAATATAAATCATCTCAAGCAAGTGACATACATATAATATATTGCTTAAATTACATACAGGATTATTTCTTCAATTATATTCAAGTCAACTGTACATTCGATAGGTAAGCCACAATCTCTTTTCGTGAAAATAAACTCTTTTTTTCCCTAACTAATATGAATGAGCAGCAGAATCTCTGGCCACGGAATACAGCCTTATTAATAGACCACCAGACTAATAAGGCAGTTAATACAAAATATGTCAAATAAATAATAATATCTGTGTGCTAATTATATACTTAAGAGCGATCTTTTTAGTACCACATATTAATAACCAAATTCCAATCGGACAGTCATATGTTGAACACGTCCGAACATTTATAATATGAAAAATTTAATGTATTCTACTTAGTTATTTGTATGTAGTTCATTATCTATTTAATTTAGTTTCAACAAGAATCATTGGAGGGACGTAAATTAACTGAGACGGAGCGCGAAGCTAAAAAATCAAATAACATCTGCGCGCGCGCTCGCCAACTCGGATTAAACGATAAAAATCTGGACACTGTCATGCCATACGTCTCAGTGGCCAGTAATAGATCACTTTGACATTGTGACAGAGCTTAAATTGTTAAAGGCTTAAATTGTACCAAGTACCTAATAAACATTCAAACATTTTAGTTATAATGTAAGATTTCACGTATTTTAATACTGAACAAATTTTTATGCGGTTTAAAAGTTCAATGACCGAGCTTCTTTTGTTATACAACTGACAGCTAAAGTTTGTTATTGCCAAAAAACCGTAAATGTATTTTACTTATTTAATTATATTTACATGCTTATAATGTAATTTCAATAATTATCGATGTTAAAATGAAAAAGATTTGCCGTAACGCTATGTATTTACATAACAAAATAATATTAAATCTTTTAAAGAGCTTAAATAATACAAAATAAATAACAATTTTGTACTTATTCGTAAGTCTATTAAATTAAAAATCTTTATCCTTTTTCAAAAATCAATATAAACGTACTTTGAATATTATAAGAATGATATAATATGTAAAATCGTCCAAAAAGGTTTAACGTGATCAAAAAGTCAAAACAATACCGGGTCTCTAATTCCTTTTTAAAAAGTGCGCCTATTTCACAAAATTTTAATATTGTAAATATTTGTTGATATCGTTTCAGGTAAATATGTATCAAAACACAATTAAACTTTTTCAGTCTAATTTAACATGTTACTAAATGCAAATAAATTGTAGTTCAAATAAATATTAAACAATTCAATCATATAACCCCTTTAAAAGCTGCTAATTGATAGACCGAGATGGAATTATGAGAACATTATTATGTTGATAAGAATCATAAATCAAACGTGGATGTTTAGTTCTTGCATAAAGCGGGCCACGGTGCGCACGGCCCGTACGTGACGTCACGGGTGTCCGATTACTCCGCCCGCCTAGCGCGTAACTTTCACTCCATCCCAAAGGCAAGGTCACGACTTTCGGGGTATTCGCGTTCAGTGCACGCAGCACTCGATTCACAACTTGCTGTCTCGTTTTTGTTTATATATAATTACTCGTGTAGAAAGAGGATGAGAATACGTTAAGTGAGCTTCTTAATTTGACGACATAAAAGAGTATTAATTAAACCGATCCGATTATAGATAGATCCGGTTATAGAAGTAGTTTGTGTGCATTGTTACCATAAACAGTGTATTGTTATTTTTTTAATACAAAAAAAATAGGAAAGTGTAATCGAAGATTGTCTCGGTTTGATACTGTAACAGATTTTTTAAACTATTTGATTGTATGAAGTTGATAGGTAAAGAAATATATATAATTTATTGTAACCGAGAAACCGTCACCCACACATTGCATCGAAGTACAGATCACGTACTTTTCATCATAATCACGTCATACCTCCCCAATTAGAATATCCGAATTCTCAATTATCATTAAGAGAGCGAGATTAATAACATAATATTAAATCTACGACGGAATAGCTTTTAAGAAACTTCCATGTATGATAATCAGTTAACAACAAAAACTAAGATCAAGTTAGTGCATTAAAACTTAAACTGGCCCTTTTTAGTACCAATAATATTTTTAATTTTTATAGTTTTTTTTATTGAAAATTTCTATTTTTCATAGATTTTTGTTAATTTATTTTTATAACAATTTTATTCTACCTATTTTTATTTATTACGTTAGTATTAATCATCAAGAATCCATTGTTTCTTGGTGATTAATTGGTGTTGTCTAATGTTCCGAAAATATAAAGGCACCAATAATAGCTATAAAATAATCGCTGGCAATATGACAAAAAACGTTGCGTTGTTTTTGAAAAAGTTCAAACGTTTATTATTAAAGTACTGAGACGCGCGCAAAATTCTCATTTTTTATCCTATAGAGTTCGATGACTCACAAGTTATGTCAGATACGAGTATCAAATTAAATTACTCTTTTCTGAGTTTGCCAAGTTTTTCAAGGTCAAGTTTTAGACGCCTCGCTTTGTCATAAATTTCTTACATTTCACTTCTTAAATTGGTTAAAAATTCAACGCCTCTACACCCCGGTCAATGGAAAATCACTGAAGGAATGAAAGACTAAATGGTGGCTTTTATAAAGATAGCCAAATATTTCGCCATTAAAATAAGACATATAACTATATCGTAAAAAGATATTAAAATACATTTGAAATATAACATAGCTATGACGGGTGTTATCTAGATTAGCAGTATAATTTGCATTGTTATATCTATCTTCTAATAAATGTTTCTAATAAGACGCCTTAACTGCTTCACATTAATCACGTAAAGCAAATCAGTCAAACAATAAACAGCTTTTATAGCCGAAACGGTAAACCATGTGCAACCTTGGCTCGTAAGACCAACGTAATCATACCTGGCCGCAAAGCCAAACTGTTATCTAAATGTGGACACAAAGTTTGGCAAGTACTGCATTTTAATTTCAGTTTGGTTATATCTTGTCTCGGCGTCACATCGCTGCATCCGATTCCTTTTATCTATAACCTATCCCTTTCCCTTTAAGCAAGTGTCCGGTGAAGAATGGGACTTATACTATCCGTATTTATATCTTATGTGGGCTTTCATGAAGCTTTGGAGTGCATGAAACATATATTCAGTGGAATAGTTCCCGACACGCATCCGGACTTTAATGATCTCGTCGAGTACTACACGCGACTACTCCAAAAGACAGCGAACAAGTCGCCGCATCGAGACTGGACGAGTGAATGCGGTCAAGGTTACCTTTGTTTGACCGAAGATAAACATGGAATTCTAAAGTCGGCGGCTGTTAACTTCTATGACCGTCAACCAAATTCCACTGCCATTTTGTTTTCTACTAAAATATCTAGCTTCGGTCAAGATTCAATAGAAGAAGGATCCCAAGCCAATGGTGATTATAGAATAGAGAGATATCCAACGAAAACGAAAACAATCATATCAGACACATCGGAGTCGTTCAGCGTGAGACAGAAAAGCAGATCCCCTACAACTTCTGTGTATATTCCAGATCCCAATGAAGATGAAGGAATTAATAAAGAAAAGCTTACATGGGAATACAAACCCAAAACGCCCCCACCGTCGCCATTGCCAGAAATACTATTCCAACCATACAGTGGCGATAAAAATGGCAACGTTCCATTTAGCGAAGAATTTTTAAGGTTAATATTCATTATTATTGACGACTGCACGCAATTCATAGATATTCATAAACCACGCTCTGTAGTGACTTAGCTACCCGTTTGATTTCATCTGGTCATCCTTTTCACAAATGCTCGAATACGAGAACACGACTTCACTGTATGGATTCATTATTTTACTTGTATTATATCCCTACTCATGTATAATACATTTGTTTAAGATCACTTGATGGAATTAAGTTCCGACCTTTGCAACGAAGCGACCCCAGTTTTAGGCGGAGATCTTTTAGAAAACGTGCATCTTCTTCTTCAAACTCATCTAAAGAGTCTCGGGCATCCCGTGAAGAAGAGTTAAAAATATTTACGTCACTCGAAGAAGCCGAGTTCAAAAACATGAATAGGGATGAAAATTACAGTGGCTTTGGGAGTGCTCCTAATTTAGCGCCGCGTTCTTATTCCAGAAGTCGATCAAGAGAAAAATCCAGGGAAAGGAGAACCGAGAGCCCGATTATGGAAGCTAATGTCGACAACACACTTGACGATGAAAGACTAAATGACGCAAAGCAACCACTGAAAGACATACCCAAATTAACTTCATTCGAAGAAAGAGACGAATCGAAAGAAATGCCAGAGGTAAAAGAGGAGGAGGAAGACATTGATTTTTGGGGTAACATTCAAGACTAGTGGCGCTTATTTTAACGTAGCACGAACGCTCCACTGCTTTTAAATGAGCATGACTGATTGAAATATATTAAAGTATCAAAATCCCTCTTTTTGTTTGTTTTTATATTTCCAATTAGAGTACACCTTCCTTTCAGACGGGAATAAACAGTTTGTAAGAGCTTTATGAATGGCTTCCATAAATTTTTCGATTTCAAAACTATGAATGTAAGCGGCTTGTGAAATTTTATAGAATATTAGATTTTTTTAGATGTGTGAATTGTCTCTAGCCTATATAGAATAATTTCAACTATATGAAATTATTATGAAAAAACATGCATACTGTTCAAATGTATCTTTTAATAAGTTATAAAAAGCCGCAGTAGTATCGAGTACAATATTATTATTTAAACAAATCTGACTAATCGTTTTTTTTAAGATATATAAATAATAATATTAGTTATAAAATATGTTTTTTCACTAAAAATACTACATACAAAGGTATACGACATAATAGCGAAATGGAAAGAGCTCAGCTTTTAGCTGCTTTTCAGTTCAGCCTTAGTTAAGTACATAAACTGCCACCAAAATTTACCTGCAAAATTCTGTTCATAAAATGTTCATATATAAAATGATATATTGCGGATCGTAATAGACACAAAAACAAATTAATTCCAAAAACATTTTTTCGCTTTCAACAAATGGAAACATTAAAATCGACTTTGATGACCCTAGAAATACCTTTCGGTTAGCGGAGAATAGTTATTACCAAGCCTGTTAGTCGAGGGCTTAGCTCTCAAACATACTTTTTAAATATGAATATTTCTAAAGATTTCTAAAACATAAATTTAATAATACACTTGCATAAGACGTCCAAAAATATCTGTCAGAACCTCGACCCACTTGCTTTTAATTTGACACCGACCTTCTGACGGCACTCCTCATGGTAATGCGGGATGATATTATTTTATATAGTTAATATTTATTACCTGTAAAAACCTAATATTATACTTATGGTAATAAATTTACGATCATAATTTTTTTTTGAAGTAATAACATAATATCGATGATTAGTATGAGTTAATAAATAATCACTTATTAATTAATATTTCAATTAAGCAAAGACACTGTATTGGCCTGCAAATATTCGATTACCTACTTAATTGAATTCACATATTTCAGAATAGTTTTGCCTTTCTTTTAGGGTATGAGATAATTTCTGGAAAAAAAAGATTCGTGGGTGATATTATTGTAACATTTTCGTTAAAACCACAAACAAAGCAAAATATTCTTCAAATTTTAGTGTGAGCTCTAGTAAACCACGAGCTAATAAAAACCAATACATTTAAACTTTTCATACACCAAGTTTAATATATCTACAGCAACTCAAAGATAACATTACAGCGGTCGTAACATGGAAGACAATCGACTCCGGTAACCACAAGAAACTATATTTAATACTGAAGTAAATATCATAACATTACGACAAGAAACCCCTTGCCAACAAATTTATCATTTCGACTTGGCATATAATTATATTTCTTACACAATAGAATGATATTAAGTGATCATATTATTGAAGTGGGAAGTGTGCTAAATGTAAACGTACGTAATGTACTGAGAATCCGTAGCCTTGTTTATGATCATGTCATATTATAACATTTTAACTCAAATTCAAATTATTTTTATTGGACATTGAAAAAAAAAGGACAGGAAACATGTACATACTCGTAGCCGGACTTATCCCTAAGCGATCTCTTACCGACAACCTTTAGCATAGGACTCGACGAAGGAGCAGCGGTTTAAAAGTGTAAACACTAAGAAGATGTTGCATTTATAAATGTAATATAGTTAAATATGTACATCCATAATGAGTAGAATCATTTGCCATCCCGGCGCATATAAAAAAAAGATACAAATACATATACGTTAATAAATATATAACTCCCTATATTAAATACAAATATACTAAACATATACTTCTTGCATATTTAGATGTTTAATTAAATGTTAAATAATTCAAACTAACACACTAACAGCCTGTTAATGTCCCACTGCTGGGCTAAGGCCTCCTCTCCCTTTTGAGGAGAAGGTTTGGAGCTTATTCCACCACGCTACTCCAATGCGGGTTGGTAGAATACACATGTGGCAGGATTTCAATGAAATTAGACACATGCAGGTTTCCTCACGATGTTTTCCTTCACCGTCAAGCACGAGATGAATTATAAACACAAATTAAATAATTCGAATGCAATATTTAAAAAAATACATGATATAAATTATAACACTGTAAATAAATAAATAATAATAATTTGGATACTTTCCTTATCTTCTCATCAATATTATCTTATCATTCCTAATTATTAAATACAATTTTTATCTAGTGACTCGAATGTCCGTTTATTTACTTCAATCTTTGTGTACTCATGAAAAGGCATGGTACATAAGACGCCTCTGCCTATAACATTCACCGAATCTTATATGTAATCGGAGACAATAGTGGAAGGTAGCACGGAACAAAATATATTTATATATGTATACACAATACTGGTGGTAGAGCTTTGTGCAAGCTCGTCTGGGTAGGTACCACCCACTTATCAGATATTCTACCGCAAAACAGCAGTACTTGTTATTGTTGTGTTCCGGTTTGAAGGATGAGTGAGCCAGTGTAATTACAGGCACAAGGGACATAAAATCTTAGTTCCCAAGGTTGGTGGCGCATTGGCTATGTAAGCAATGGTTGACATTTCTTACAATGCCAATGTCTAAGGGCGTTTGGTGACCACTTACCATCAGGTGGCCCATATGCTCGTCCGCCTTCCTATTCTATAAAAAAAAAAAAAAACAATAGGTCGCCAGGTTCCTTATACATCTGCTTTATTAATGATATTTATTTTTCGTCATAACTAAATTACCGATCCCCTTTCTAATCTATTTTCGCCCCAAGCCGGGTGTACATTCGTCACAGACTAAAATTAAACATTGAAAACAACGCCAAGCCAAAGTCAATAGTCAAGTCGCGAACGAGACTTTTTCAAATTCTTGGAATCCTTAAAAATTAAGATAAATTAATATAAAAGATGACTTCTTGACTGATTTATGTTGATTTTCATAAATTTATGAAAACTATTTTGGCTCTTCTCTTCGATTACATATAGATTGTTTAGATGTGACTAATTCTGTATGAATTGTATGTGTGATTTTATCTGATCGGTTTCAAAGCCATACAAACAACGCCTTTTATTATATGTCAAAGTCAAAGTATTTTATGTTTTTACCTAAAATTTATCATTTGCTTGAAATTTAAGAAAATAATGTTGATAATAATACCCTACGTTTGACTAAGTAGATTGTATAATGAATTTATTAATAAAGATGAGTCTATTGATTTATTTAGTGTTAAACAGAAAAAATAAAATATAAATATTAAAATACTACAGTATCAAATAGAATGAAGCAGTGTTTGTTATTAAAGTTACTTTATTTTTTATATCTTTTCACGTTATTTTTCTTGTTTTTGTTTTCATTTGTAAATAATAGTTTGTATGTTGTCATATATATATTTTTTAATTTGAATATTCAACTGAAAAAATATATTCAGAACTAAATTTAAATCTGCCGTAAATTCATAATCATTATTAATAAAATAGATAAACAATCCCAAAAAATGTAATATTTTGTCGTGACGTGTTAAAATCATATTTCTTAATAGTTCTTACTAAATTTGCACAACAATTGCATAATATATTTCGTGAGTATATAGAATACCTGAATCTGTAGGCTTAGAGTCAAAATGTTATTGTGAGTAAAACCTTTTGCAAGAAAACCCAAACGACTTTTAAGATTAGTGTAAGGTATGTACAGATAAAACATATAAGTTTTGCGTCGGTGTAATGCGAATTGAATTTCTGTGAATTTTACGCATACTTTCGTTTCTTGTTTTAAATAGGATTTTAAGAAATAGAATGTATTTATGAATCAGTGCAACATTTTATGACTTTTTAAAAAATTATGATTTTAAAAAAAAAAAAAATCTTCAAGTATATCGCACGTAATTTTATACGTAATGTATACTAATTAATAAAAATCTAAATTTTAAATTATCGTAACTGTTATTTTTATTTTTAAATGTTTGTTGGTATCACTTTGTGTTTGTTGTTGGTTAAATTTAATTAACGTGTGTTCCGTACACAAAATTGCAGTCCGTTTCACTAAAAACATAACATCAGTCTATCGAATTGTCTGAAATATTATATTTTCATATATTACTGTTCTAATTTTTATATCCATAACCATTTATTAAATTAATACAATCAATAAATATTACTTTACATTTATATGTAGAAAATTTACTTTTAAAATAAAAAAAAACTTTAATAAAGGATTTCAACTTACTGAAATACTTGAGTAGTATTCATTATATTATTTAAAATAATTTGATTAACAAAAATAATTGATACCATTCCTAAACCCTTACGTCATCACATCGAAGTATTGCTTGCTAGATTTAATCAATTGGTAAAAAGTTCTTCCCACGTTCAGGTGTTTTGTTCGAATTTTCAAGCCGCAGCGTAAGAAAATTAAAAATAAACCAATGAATGAACGTTGACCAAGACCTTGCTAAATCGGCTAAGACATCGACCGTACTATGTCTAGACAGAAACGAAGGCTGCGATGTTGTAGGAAACACAGGAAAAGGCCGTTTTGCAATTGCTGTCAAGACATATAAACAATATTTTCAAAGAAATGTATTAGCGGCGTCTGAAGTGATAAATACCTAACGATTAATCTTATTACATTTATCAATCATACATACATACTTATAACTATTTTTTTTAATAATAATATAATAATAGTTTATTTTATAATAGATAAAATACAAACAGTTCCATCCTTATCTAGCCAGCCCAATTTTTTTTTTTCTAATACTTTGTTGGAAACGTTTGTGAATAATAATACGATGAGTTACTTTGGTCCGCGATCATGCCTTATATTTTGTTTGATATTTTGAAAGAATTGTATGTAGCGTGATCACGAGCTGACTGACTCAGACTAAAAGTCAGAGGGCTAAACTAAAGATTGCGGTTAAAACCTAATTCATTTACAAAAGTTCTTATATACGTCACGTTGTTGTTTTCGGCTAAAGATGAAACTGTTAGATGCGAATCGGACCACGTCTGTATTATATCATAAAGACGTAAGGTAAAAGAGATAAAATAAATTATATAAATAATAATAATATTACTATATTACTTCTTCTAAATTAATTTCTGTTTATAATTCATCTCGTGCTTTCGGTGAAGGAAAACATCGTGAGGAAACCTGCATGTGTCTAATTTCATCGAAATTCTGCCACATGTGTATTCCACCAACCCGAATTGGAGCAGCGTGGTTGAATAAGCTCCAAAACCTTCTCCTCAAAAAGGGAGAGGAGGCCTTAGCCCAGCAGTGTGACATTTACAGGATGTTACTTACTACTTACTTACTACTTCTTCTACATTTTGAATGTCCATATAAAATGTGGTGTAAATATTTTTTTTAGAATTCGCAAGTATAATGTATATACTAGGTATAATGGAGTGAAATAATTACAAAAAAAATCATAAGTTATTATAATGTGAAAGTTCCATTTCAATCATATTATTGATGTCTGATTACGAAAAAAACATTAATGTTAACCATTTATACTGTAGTAGTGTGTATACAATATATATATCTATTAATTTAGAATTAATATAACAATTGGTATATCAATAAATACTTAACTCTTGAGAATGCAAAGGAATTATGTATTTTGATGTTTATTCTGTTTATTTTCGTCAGTTGCTACAGCCCAGGTTGGTTGTTTATATTTTAGAAGTTAGAAACCAATATGACGAAAGGTAGTCGTATTAACCAATTTTAAATTTTTCGCTTTTTATTTCGGCAATAAAAACAATATTCTTAAATAATTTTAATAGCTAGATACATATACATATAACTTCTAGGTATTATTTGGTTTCATGATATTTAGAAGCTGCATTTATATATGTTGTTCTAAACTGTCCAATCATTTGATAATGATGATTGAAAACATAGCGATGTACGATTATAAAAAAACATACTAAATAAATACAGGTTTTTACATTAACAAATAATATTATACGAATAATGTCGGGCGACTACTGTTAATGACACTTTTGGCGCAGTTCGAGTTACAAACTTCGAGACTCGATGAAAAGCAAAGACCTCCTGATGTCATGTCAATCCATATCAGACAGGGCCGAATTCTTGTAAATTATGGAGTATAATCGCCTTTAATTCATTTAGGTCGATGTTTATTTATATTGGCTATTGAATGTAAATCACTGATCGTTAAACAATCGAACAGACGCTGAATCTCAGCCAAACGATAAGCCCACGCTTCATTTCAATATCCATAGCTCAGAACCGATCGGCCTATATTTTACAAGTGCTCCACATCAAATCATCTCGAGCTAACGGCGAATCCCTTTAAATGTCGACAGATGTGAGGTAACTGTTCGCGGGCGGGTTATCGAAGGAAACATGCGATTCTCCGGACGTTTGGAAACGCCGCCCGCGCACCTGCCCTCTCCGTCACTCATCCAAATTTAAATCCTGAACTCCCCCCACCGGCGCTTGCGCTAAACATTCTGGAATAATTCCTGCGATTCACCCACCGGTGCTCGCCATTCGAATTCGGGTCGCGACCGCGTTCAGTGATATCGTTTCCATTGCTAAATCAGCCAATCTTCTGCCATGGCTGACGTTGACGTTCAAGTCCAGTACACCAGCACCGAAAGGAAGACCAGGAAGGTCAAAAAGACCTCCAAGCGTAGGGAATCTAAGGATGGCGAGGTCACTGTCACTGAAATTGACCAGACCAATTCCACCAACGCCAACGATGATGGGTATGTGTAGTGGTGGCCAAACCTTGACCCTCGTGCGCAGTGCGATGTGACCGCAGTGTCTGTGTTGATATCTGATGTTTATTATTAAGTGATATTAGCCATGTTAGGCATTTTTTTAACACTGGCCACCCTCACATACCCAAACTAATTTAAGGTACTTATTGAACTACCCCGCATAATATAATACGATATAATGTCTGGAAAATCTTTCAGTGTGTATTATTTTAATGTTCGATAAATTATGGCATCGTATGAAATATGATTACCTCATAAATATATATATTTTGCGCATTCACATATATTTATTGGTAAAATATATTCACATGTAACGCTTAATAAAAAACTTACTCTTTATCTATCTATCACATTAAATGATATCATACATTCAACATATTAACTGTTTCTCTTTCTTACAGCTTATTTTCAGCGGTGAATACACCAAGGCGATGAACAAGGACTGGCACAGTGGTCACTTCTGCTGCTGGCAGTGTGACGAGTCCCTTACCGGACAACGCTACGTGCTCAGAGATGAGCACCCCTACTGCATCAAGTGCTATGAAAGCGTCTTCGCCAATGGCTGTGAAGAATGCAACAAGATCATCGGCATCGACTCTAAGGTTTGCAACAATAGAAATAAATCTTCTATTAAAACTGATCGGGCACCATATTCTATTTTTGCCTAATGCGACTTATTTCATCGTAACTATGTACTAATCGCTATTTAAAATTATCTCAAAGTAATTGCGTTTCTTTTAGTTAATGATTTGTATCAAACTATTCTGTTTGTAATATATTTCTTTAGAAGTATACATGACAGACAACATAATCAACGTATACATTACATTGAACATAGTGTATGTGCCAATACGAAAACGAAAGAAATCTAATAACACATGTGATCAAATACGTATACGAAATGATACCATTATTAGAATGGTATCAGAGTCAGTGGCATCGCTTAGCTTTGTTACGGCGATCAAATTTAGTTTTGTCACTCCAGTCGGCCCAGATTCTTCGGGCGTACCTCTGCACACGGCCCCAGGCTGAACGTTGCCAACATCGAGTATACCTATACTACGCTTATCCCAACTGACGAATGACTTTTTCCGTTAGCTAAACAGCTGCAATATCATAACTGTACTTATATTCAAATCACTTTGACGCTCTGTCAGGAAATATATGACGAGAGAACCATCACCGATCAAAATATTGAGTTATAATAACATCGATTCAGTTAGAAGTTAGTTCTTAGAGAAGGAAAAGGAAACGTCATATTTGCATCAGCGGTTAAATATTAATATTTCCTTAAAAAAAAATATTACTTTTGTTTATCAGTTTTTGTTGGGACTAATTCAATATAGTTCTTTAAAAACAAACTGGTCACCGGTCAGTGTACTATTTTTGGGTCGGAAACAGTATTATTCTAATGTTTTCATTTAGTTTCAACCTTGAGAAACCATGGGTGGATCCGATTCTTTCGAGATTTATGCACGATTCCACCTCTTAGTATTTCGTAATCGGCTAAAATAAACATTCATATATTATTGACATCACATTTAGTTTAGTTTTAACATAGTTTCTGTAACAGATCTCGTGATGGTGCCAAGAATAGAACACATAATGAAGGGGCTTTATTTTGAAACTCTGAGATTGGATGCATTCGTAAATTGCCGAGTGGTTTCTGTTTAGACTCGTTTACTTATTTGTTTAATATACAAAGTTTAACTTAAAACTTTGTTTATTAAACACTTATTCAATACGAAATATGTGGGCTTATTTGAATTAAGATATAGTATTTAACTCTTGGAATGGCTTTATTTTACGGTAAATACTATATTTTCCGTTTTCTTATATTTAGATACAAGCTAACAGATTGCGTGCTTTTATCATATCTTTGTATTCGGTTTGAGGTACACAAGCAGCGTATATGTTATATAAAAATAATGATCTTGAATTGGTTTGGCACGGTTTATTAAAAAATTAAAAGACGCTGATCGCAATCAGTACTTACTAATGTTTTCGTAGATTTTTTTTTATTCTGATAAAGATACTGGGTTCAATTTGCCGTGATCTTTAATCTTCGCCCACAAACCTAATCGATTGTTGTGGGTTTTTCCACTTAAGTTATGTATTTATGTATAAAAGCATTGTGTGTTTGCACATCACTTCAAATCGACTCATTAATCATTCTGAACTGTGAACGCCACTGTCAATACTTTTAACATTTTTATGTTATTTATAAAGTAATTACTAGTATTTTATAAAACAAGACTTGTGCATAAGACATTCCTGATGTTTATGTTAATGTAATTATAAAACCTAGAATATTTTGTTTTAAAAGAAACGGTCTGTTAATGTCCTAATGTTGGTAAAATATTACGAGATTATACCACCACGCTGTTCAACTACGAGGTGTTGGGCACACAAATAACAGAAATTCATCCGACATATTTAAGTTTTTTCACGATATTTTCCTTCAACGCTGAGTGCGAGATGAATTATAAACAAAATAAGCACATGAATACGCAGTGGTTCTAGCGGGGATTTTTGTCCGCGATCGTTGATTAAAAAAGTACATGTCCTATCCACTAGGCCGATTCGGCTCTGAAAATGCGTTGAAAGTACAATGATGATTAATGTTATATAAAAGAAGAAATTTTTTTGTATGATCTTGCTTTCAATATTTAATCTTGCAATAAAGTAACTTACGTGCAGATCGAGATGGCCTGACCATAGTAGATTTGAGGTGTAAAGTATCATATTGTTAACAAGTAATCTCGTTCCTCAGGACTTGTCTTACAAAGACAAGCACTGGCACGAGGCTTGCTTCCTCTGCGCCAAGTGCCGCGTGTCGCTGGTAGACAAGCAGTTCGGCTCCAAACTTGACAAGATCTACTGCGGTAACTGCTACGACGCCCAGTTCGCCAGCCGCTGCGATGGCTGCGGCGAGGTGTTCCGTGCTGGTAAGTGCTATATTAATATTCAGACTTTATATCGTATGCGGATTTCCGGTATATTTTGAAAATTTAAGCTCGATTTTCAAAGAAGCTATGTGATGGAAGCTAAAATAAATTTGTTTTTATCTATGTCTATGACACTTGTCTGCATTAATAATGAAATATGTAAACATAAAACTTTTGCACGACATTAGACTTCAAAAATAATAATAATATTAACAAAATTATAGAACTACTTTTACTCCTGTCAAAAAACCTAATTCATTTTAATTGTAAATGCAAGTGGCATAGTTACATTAAACAGAATATGATATATACATTCAACGGGTATACAAAGCTGAATATGAAACTTGACTGAATTTCAAAAAAAACTTCTTTTATAGTTTTTCGTATAATCCGCCTCGTTGCAAAATCTGACATGGAAATATTAAATGAACTGAGTTTAATTAGGAGCTTTAGAACTCCTCACAGAGCTTGCTCAAATTAAGAGATTTTGTTTAAACACAAGGAATAATTGCCTAACATAATATGATGACGTTATTATTGCAGAAACATAAGGGTTCGTTATGTTCCTAAAATAATAGCGTCATATGTATATAATGACAAAACATCGCAACCGTTAAATGCCAGAAAAGCAATTAACAAATTTAGAAATATTTTACTTTCATTTATAAAATAAATCGATAATAGAAAAAAATAATATTTCAAATATAATAACTGTTTTATATTTATTCTTCTGCGTCCGCGAGAAAAAAATAAAACGATTCCCATATTGTTCTAAATAAAATGTTGCCATTGCTAATCTCGCGAGCTTTATGCACATAATATACATTTTAAAAAAGAATTTGGGTTTTATGTTAATTTCTTTACTTATAAAAGATACACTTCAAACATATGTGAATAGTAAGCCTATCTGCGAAACCTTAAAACGTTAACATATTAAATACTCATAGTAAACATTTTATTTATGGCAACATTAAATCATTTACATCTATAAAAGGAGTGATGTCGCGATCATTGAATATAGAGTTAAATTACACTCGAGAGGCTTTAGTGTAACATATGCTTCTATCATTTGACTCATACTATATGACGCACAGACAACAAAAACTAATAGGAAAAATCTTACGAAATATTCGGTGTGATTAGAATTTAAAATCACGTGATAATTACCTAATAAATCATACGAATTACAAAATAAAAAAATAAAAAATAAAAATACTTAAAATATATTTTATTGTTAAATAATATTAAATAAATGTCTTAGAAGGTTGTTTTAAGCTCGTTAAAGCGTAAAGTCGTGTGTGATACCGCTATGCAGTTGACTTACTAGCCCGTATAAGGGCAACATACCCTTGCTGCTTAAGGCACTGTAAGGTGATTTAAGAAAAAAACCTGCCATTGTCAGTGCCGCAACCTCGACGCTTCAGTACAGGACTTTTGACTTTTAATAAATATATTAACTTCCGAGGAATACCTCGGAAGTTAAAAATGTACTAAGAATAACGCGCGTAGTAATTGTTGTAGTGCTGTGTACTTATTAAAATAAAACAACTGAAAACTTTTGAAAAAAAAAAGAAATTCTCTCGAACTATGCAATACAATAGTATTATTAAGAGGAAACCTATTTGCATTTGATTTTTTTTTCGTATATTTGTATATACATAACAATTATAATTTGACAAGCCGGTTGGCGTGGTTGGTAGATACTTGCCTTTCACGCCGAAGGCTGTGGGTTCGATTCCCACCCAGGACAGGCATTTATGTGCATGAACATGTCTGTTTGTCCTGAGTCTATGAGTAATGTAATTATCTATATAAGTATGTATTTACAAAAGAAAAGTAGTAGATGTAGTATATCAGTTGTCTGGTTTCCATAGCACAAGCTCTGCTTAATTTGGGATCAGATGTTTCAGGATATAATTATTATTATAGGTATAGAATACAAGTGCATATCATACATTTATTTCACACAAAAAATACTGAACATTTGCACGTACATATTGACACATAATACAACTGCATTAATTTCCTTTCCACTGTACTCTCTGATCAAAGTTTATCAATAATATATAACAAGTTTTACTGAATTTCAGCGATTTAATTTATTGTTCATTAATTAGTTCCTGATTTAATATAATATTTTACTATGGCTGAAAAAAGATATTTATTTATTTGTGCCTAAAATTGTTTCACTCATGGAAACAGGTATTTGTTATATTTTGTTGAATAACTTAATATTTGGTGGTATGGCATTGTGCAAGTCCGTTTGGATAGGTATCACCCACTCATTATGTATTGCCAAACAGTAATAATTTGGTCTATTTTCTCTTATTAGGATGATATAGTCAATCAGTGCAGTCAGTATCCGCCTGGACTTAGATAATTGGCGGTGACCACACTTCCCACTCACTTACACACCAGCCTCTGGGAAAGCACGAAAAGCCGTTGATTTGCTCATAATATATCTCTCTCACACACACACGCATTCATATACAGACGCTTCGACAATGTCGCATTGCCGTCACGTCGGACTATGATAGTCAGAAGAATTACATGCACCTGCAAACAAAATCGGCACAAAATTATTGGCTAGTCTTCTTTGAAAAGGCCGCCGCGGCCAAAATCGTTCAGGAACACATTAATTTTAAAATGAATACTGTAATAAAAATGCTTTTTACAGCAATAACCAAAATTTGCGGAGTTGATTAATTAAACCAGTAATTAATTAACCGACCTTTTTGTATTAATTACATCACACGTCCAATGCTTAATTCGATATTACTATTCGCTATGAAGCTCGTAAATCGTGTTGTACGATCCTTGTAACGATACCTTACTAACGCATGGGTGCTGATTGAAAAAACAAATTGAATTGATTCTGATACGTATACTTATATGGATGACGCTTGTCAATCTTTATTTAGCTTCGAATAAAAACTCCTTTAATAAAATCCTGATTAAGAAATAGAATTCGAACCAATTTTCAACTTTTAAATTTGGAATGAATGCCATAATAAAAAAAATGTAAATTTTGGTAGCTATGCAAAATTTTACGTACACAAACATACCGCAAGTGCGACAACATTCAAATGATAGTCTTAGGTTTTAAAAATATAAACGGAAGCTTTAGTAAGCTGTTCTTTCAAATAAAAAAAGTTAAAAGTATTTATCAATTGTTTATGCATCAGCTCCCGTACAATAGGAATTTATAATGAACGTGTTTTTTTAACTGGAACGTCAATTACCTCCCACACTTCTAAATAACATTAATCTTACGGGACCGCGTCATATTTTATGATTCACAATCCAATTGTATTCATTTCTAAATCAATACAGACAAATATATTAATATCGTCCGCCTTTTATTTGAAATGATGATTATTTTTTTCGGAAAAATCAATATTTGAATCGAATCGATAAATTCCTGAAATAAATCTGACGATTGATATTATCTGTATCACGAACAAAAGATGTAAATCATAAAAACATTATTTGAGAGCAGTATTTTTTTAGCCACACAAAGTGTTCACATATGTTTTTTTATGCATTATGCAAGCAAATGTTCAAAATTGTCATCCTTAAATTATTAACATTATAATAACTATTCAGAAACTGAACTACTA
This sequence comes from Nymphalis io, assembly GCF_905147045.1. Lineage (NCBI taxonomy): Eukaryota > Metazoa > Arthropoda > Insecta > Lepidoptera > Nymphalidae > Nymphalis > Nymphalis io. The sequence continues at coordinate 12,395,201 of NC_065892.1, read as the reverse complement.
GAAAAGGAATTTGATCTCTTTATATTGATTATTATTATTCCTTACATCATTTATAAAATAAAAAAAATACATAAATAATTTTAATTTAAATGGGGCATGTAAATCCAATTGATACGAGTACATACAAGTGCTTTAGCTAGTTATTTTTATCGCAACGACACATTTACGACTATCAGCTTTTGCTGCTCACGCTCTATTATGCCGTGCCTCCACTTATCGGTGACGCGATACGAAACTTAATGTCAACAATATCCGAGCTGACTTTAACATTGCAGCAAAACGTCGGGTTAATGTGTTGTAGACGATAGTTTTAACCGCCGATTTAAGAGGGGTAAGTATAACGTGAGTATCTGTGTGTCTGTCTGTGGCATCGTTGCTCCCAAACGAATGGACTGATTTTGATACGGTTTTTTTCTCTTTGAAACTTGATGTGATCGAGATAGTTCTTAGCTACAAATTATTAAAGATCATTAACTCATTTTCTTGACAAAAGGGTCTTACCAATTTACAAGTCCAATTGATTTGAATTTGCGGTCCCCCAACGCGACGACGCTTGTATTAAAATATTACTAGGTGCTCATATTAAAGTTAAAAGGTCGATAAACACATTTCATTATTTTAATTTTTAGAGCTTTTTGTTGTATCAGGGTTATTTATATCGGATTCGACTGATGGTAATTAAATACTATTGAAATACAAACGTCAATATATGATTTGGAAACGATAAAAATATTGTTTCGATCTAATGTGAACCAGCTCTATAGCTTTATACAAACGATGTATATTTTTTGCCAGCAAGGATATTATACCGTTATGATGCGTCGTGATTAGCGATATTCTGAAACTGTTTTGACCGTTATAAGCTATTTTTCGATTGAATATTTAAATGGCTATATTGTAGGAAATAGTAAGTATTTTTTTTACATATTGGTGATGGTTTGAAAAGACATCGCTATTCAATTCTTAATTAGAAAATTGAAAGGCACTGATTAGTTTTAAATGATCTTTTCATTTCAATTAATTAACTAAAAATGCTTACTACTTTGGATTGTAAACTAATACTTATAAAGTAATGGTTAAAAGTTACTTCATTGATAATGTGGAATTAATTAACCCTTTGACGTATCCAACGTGTGATAAATCCTGTACGTGATGCACTTGGCAGTTTTTTCTCTTTTAGATGCAAAGGCCGTGCCGTTATGATTAGGCACGTTGGTAGACATGCCTTTGACAAATAAAAAATTGAAAAAGTGTTTCCATATTTTACCTAAAAATACTAAAAATCAACATCGTTCACTTATTTCTGATTTTATTAATACGCGCCTATATTTTTATAAAAAGTACTAAATCCAATTTAATGAAAATTAAACCAGATGTTTGTTATGACAATACGTGTTCGACAAACGATTTGCTTTGAGGATTTAAAAAAAAAAATACATTCACAAACATGCACATTTACATGCCTAGATACACATACATATACACATGCACACTACACATAAAGTATCAAGCGTATTAATGACTAAAAATTTTATTATCACTTCTGATTTATTGTGTTAATTGTGTCGCGCGAAAATTATTTAATTTTAAATACATACTGGCTACTACGTGATACAAAGATCGAGATAATAATAGACAACACATCACGATCTTTAGACTCATTCAATTTAGTAAACACACTTAAAACCGAAAGAAAAAATAAATACCACTGCATACGACAATAACTTTGTCTAAAGTAAAATATTAAAATAGATTTAAAGCTATAATGTCAAAATTTAATTATTGTAATAAGATATTGTATCCGGAACACTACATATAAATGTAACGATTATTATCCATATTAGCCATCATCAAATATCCATAAAAATTTAACATCTTGTCTGCGCCATAGAAAGGTACAGACCTACTGTAAAACCATAGCTGTCTAACGTTCCATTTAATTAACAAAAATATTTAAAGCCCAAAGTTCTATACCTGAAATTAGTGTTCCAATTTTAAATGAAATAAAGAATCTACATTAAGGATTACTTCTAATATGTAATTAATAAAGGAATTGCAAATTATAGTAATAATACTGTACTTTCAAATAAAATGATTACCTAATGTGAATTCCTAGTATGACCTGACATGACCTTTATAAGCTTTTTAGAACTAACCAGTGTTATAAAAAATATTTATATTTTTCAATTAATATCCTTTTTATATTTAAGTTTATTTAAATAATAAATCAATAAATTTAAACCAATAAAACCATGTTGTAGTACAAATTGTGCCAATCAATTATCTCAAAGCAATAGATTTTTTTCTTTCTTGTGACTCATCGTTATATATTTATATATTATGTCATAAAATATGTCATCCTAAACGTATACCGGATGTTATATATTAATGTTTTAACTTTTGTCTGTCATTTCAATCGTATAAAGATTTTTTTTAATTCATACTCTATAATTGTCATTCATTTTAAGAATGATCTTGTCTATAGTAAAAAAATATTTTACGTTAACATTTTACTTAGAAATTTATATTCCTTACGAAACTTTTTAGTATATCCATTTTTTATATGCATCACATATTACAAAAACATATTTCACAAACAAATTGTATCGTGTCATGATAAAAACCAATAACAATAATAACAGTAGGCCTGGCCTGTTCGAACGTTTTTTGAAGCAGTAAAAAAAATCATCGGCTGAATAAATACGAACGCTTTAAATCATTCAGCACTCGTTAGTGCTGTAAACGTCCGCATAGATTAAATAAACCGATTAAATTGAAGTACTTTGGCGTAATATTATGAATATTCATGTGACGGTTTTAATATGTAATAATTTTCATGCTATTTGATGTTCTAATACAATTTAAATTTGAATGAAAATTTATTATACTAACGTATGAGATGTACTATTACTGTAGAATTTATCTTTATCTGTGACTAAGCTTTCAACTTTAAAATCTGAATATTTAACAAAACAAAAAAATACATTATTGTTTACATTGACAAACATTTATTTAAGTATAATAAATATTCAATATAATAATTATGAACACTTGAACACTTTAAAATATATGATAAAATTAATAATTTCTCTTAAAACAAAAATGAAGGGAAAATACAATATTTTATTACATTTTGTCTTCTAGCAAAATTCGTAGCATTGTGATGGGAGCAGAGTATATATAAATTAACCAAGACGAATCTGAAGAATACCTAGACTTATATATAGGGTATGCCTAATAAAACATTCCTAAGTTAATATGCAAGGTGAAATGTAGGCAAGTTGACATATTCGACCTTTAGTGTATTGAAAACGCGTCATATTGTATTACATCTCAAGAACATCAGTGCCGTTAATTTATCATTTGATTCGAGATAACTATAATGACACCTAAGCATTACCTAGACATCAATCATGTACTTGCGCGCATGCAACGTAGGTATATGACTAATCATATGAAATACACAGAATTATTAACTTTAAGTTAAATTATAATAGTTTTTACCGTTTGGAGTTTCTTCAATAAAATACACAATAAATTGTACTACAATATTGTATTTTAAGTTGCATCAATCAATGTGCAAGCTCGTCTGGATGTACCATCCACTCATCAGATATTCTACCGCAAAACAGCAGTACATGGTATTGTTGTGGAGTGAGCCAGTGTAATTACAGGCACAAAAGAAATAACATCTTAGTTCCCAAGGTTTGTGGCGTATTGGCGATGTAAGCAATGGTTAACATTTCTTTCAATGCCAATGTCTATGGGCAGTGGTGACCACTTACCATCAGATTTGCTCGTTCACCTACCACCACCTACCTATTCTATAAAAAAAAATTGTAACTAATATAGTACCTAGAGTATATTTAAATATTTGTATTATATCTACAAGGACCCACACAAAATGCACTTTGAATTTTTACCCCAACCTAGGAAATATTTATTTTTCGCATTAACCTATTCTCATTACTTTCTTTTTCTCTTTGTAGATTTACGGGATTAATTATTGTTTAAATGATTTTAAACTCTAAAGTGATGGTTACAATGACTACATTACTTCCTGTTTAAATCTCTAGACGATAAAGCAAGTCGTTGAATACGAAGTTTTTCCTTACTTTTCACCCTTTACTTTTTGTATGAAGCACTTTAGAAATCAAGCGCTCAAGAATAATTTTGTACAACGCGTAACTATAAAGTATCTACGATAGATTGTCTAGAAAATTAAAAAAAAATACAATTCAAAAATATAGCTCAACAAAAATTCTACTTATTATTAAAAAAAGTATAAGCATGCAATTTTCATCTTATCACTAAATTTGCTAAGACATATTACATATTAATTAGACGAAATCATAAATCAAGCCATAAAATATAAAGAGCCAAAATCTTAAATTTTATTTGCGGCTTCACGCTGTCCTTGCCTTGTCAAAACTAACCTAAATTCGACAAGCGCAAATTTTTATGTCAATGAAGAATTAAGGACAATTGCAAACTTTCATGTCGGCATCTTCACGACGGCTTAATTAACGAGATGATTCTATTACTTCCTCATTGTGCGTTTCTTTAAAGAATCCGAAACGGTATCATATTTGATCAACTAAGTTCAATATACAGCCTACATCCTACACGTTCACTTGAACGCCGCGACACGGCACTCAGTTCAGTACCGCACCGCAAGCCGAGAAGCCTGCTCACCGCTGTCGTGAAAAATATTACTGTCACGTTTCCCGCGCAATCACAAAACAATAAAATATTCATAAATAAATAAAAATACTTCGAGATTTTTTTAATACTATTCTTTTGAAATTTGGTTTCTTTGTTTATTTAATAAAAAAAAAAATTAATAGCCATGTCGGCGGACGTGTTAAGTGACGACTTTAAGTCGCGTCTACATTTGACGACAAAGACGGTAGGACAGGAAAGGATACGGAGGGCGCGGGAAAACAATGAGGATGTCGCCATATTGTCGATGTTCCTCCCGAACGCAACAGCTGAACGGGAAAACAAGAAGTTTTGTTGCGCCATGAAAGATCACTGCTTGCTTGGCGATCCGAGGAAAACAATTGCAGGTTATTTATATACATTTTTATAAAAATAGAACTTTATTTATTATTGCAAAGGACGCAACACGCAGACATAGTATAATACAATTTACATTTAATATTTGGTATTTGAAATCAGTACGTACTTAAACATAAAGAATTATAAATATATGAACTAAATTTTATGAACGTAGGTACGTTTAATCGAATTAAATATATTTAAAAAATTTATCAATTGAAATTATCATCTGTCTTTATAATAACGCCGAACATTAATTATCACTTGTCCAAAGCTTTCATTTAACCCGCCCATTAGTTAATTCGTGCGTAATCGAATGAAGTCCTCTCCTTTCATTCAATTAGTGTTTACGTTCATTCGAAGGCCGTTTTTAATTTCGTTTAAGTTCCAAAATATATTTGAAAATTTCGTTTCGAATATTAAAATGTTTTTTTTTTTTAATACAACCATAACTAAGTATTTGTTTTGGACACAGCAAATACTTTAGCGAAGACGCGATGTGTTAATTCATTTACATTTCTTTAAATGCCCTAATATATTCCTTATGTTAAAAGCAATAAAGGTTAACATCTTAGTATATATATTGTCTATATAATTTGTAAACATGGAGCTGTTGCTAATTAGTAAACACACATTTTTTTAACCTTCACCTCGATTTTGGTTTTGTAAATACAGATGATGAATAAAAATCGATTTGTAATTAAAATTTGTAATCGATACACGAATTTATTATATAAGACATAAAAAACAAATCTAATTCGAATTTTGTCAGTCGAGTTGTCCTTATAATTTCGATTATTTCAAGATTCTTTTAATTTTTTTTTATTCGCTGTAATATTATTACTATTATTTAAGATTTAGAAAGTACACAAATTTATATTCATATAATATTTGTGACGTTCTAAATTCTCACTCTTACAGTAAATATATAAAACAAGGATATTTAATAGTTTTATTTTAGCTTTAATAATACTCTACGAGTTATAAAAAGTATAACCATTAAAAAGACATCAAAGCTATTTTAGATCTATAAGTTCGCATATGGTTTAATTAGATATAAATAACAGTGCATCTTAAATGATTTAAGGGATCATAAAAACGTTTTCATTTCAAATCAAATATTGGGCGTTTTAATGGCTCTTTGAATATAAAAAATATCAAATACGGCTCACGCGCCACCATCTATGTTGATGGTTTATCAAAACAACAATGGTATAGGAACACAATATACGGGACAAACAAATAAACATTATATACATATATATATATAAATCAACATACAAACAAACAAGTTAAAATAAAAATAAAATTATAATCATAAAACAATAACATAAATACACAGACCATATTAAAAAAAAGTATGGAATTTATATTTCGTTTTAATTCACTAATGCTTGAAAAAAAAAAACAAAAGGTTTTTTAGGAAAAGTATAATTACGAACAACAAAGGAAGAAGAATGTCACAAAACACAATTACAATTGAAATATAATTTCGTAAATAAAGGCTACAGCATAAAATAAATGGACTGGAAGTTATATGAAGTGCCGAGTATGAATGGTCCGGAAATGGTGCGGAAAAGGCGTTTTACGTAAACATTGTATTAAGTAAGGATATATGAATACATTAAATCATATTTGCAACTACTGATTTTTATAATTTAGTATACCATAGCTATCATATATATTGAAAGTTTTATGTAAACTATAAAAATCGGTCTAATTATTATGTTAATTTAATTACGTCAGTTGGCGACAATAAATAAACACCTGTTCAATTATTTTATTAATTAAGTCCATCATTTGTTTTAATAATTAATCTTTCGCTCGGCGTTGAGGCAAACGCTTTAAAAAATCGGCATACTGTGTTGGATGAAGTTACGCCATATATACATACATACGTATACCATTACCCTTAACAGCGTGGTGGAATAAGCTCCAAACTTTATTAAAAGGAGTAGAGTATAATCCCAGCGGTGGGATACTTAAAGAATTCTACCTTATATTTAAAGATAATTTATAAATATTTTAAAGTCCAAATCGCTGTATAAAACATAAGTATATCGGTTGTTTATTGATTGTGGAAAACCTACCATCAATATACATTGCTTAAAAATATTCGACTATATAATATTTCAAAACAGTATTGACCAAAAATTATTTTACTTTCTTTTAATTCGTATTGTATAAAATACATACCATATAAGTTATTTAGATGATTAGAGAAAGGCACTAGTTTATAATTGTAATTCGAGATATGTTACCATCTCTTGTGACGTCACGTATAAGTTTTAGGAATTTCAATCTGTTACATTTTTATTCGAAAACTTTATAAATTTAAAGTCTCGTTTGAGCTAAATATTAAATCGAAAAAAACTCTTATAAAATTATTACAACGGCCCAGTTACTTTACCCTCTAACTAATGTCAATAACATCTCAATCGCGTGTTACATTTGTAGTCAGTTCATAGTATTTATCTTTAGATATAAAATTTCTTTCAAATCCTACCTGATGATTCGCCTCATACTAATAAAATTAACACTATCAATGAACTGCTGCTGAAATGAATGGTAAGCTTTCGAAAATATTTAAAGATTGCAACGAAATCTTGGCTTACTTTAATATTTTTAAATATTCCTTTTCCATATCTAATTCCATTAAAATTAAGAAAATTTAATAAATAATCAAGACCTTTATTTTATCGGGGACAGTATATAGTACGTCAACAATAACATGCGAATAAAAACTAATTGTTTTTTGAAATTTACAATTCAGGCACAACCCTATTTAAGTATTTTATAAAATTATGATATTGTGTAAATATCTATTTTTTTAAATCGTACATTTATTAAATAAATGTAATTACATAAAATGGATAATAAAAATTTAAAGCTTATGGTTGGCAGCGCATTGGCAATATAAGAAATCGCTAATGCCATTTACAATGACCTGTGATTTGCTTTTTGCTCTCTTCGATTCAGTACTTTGAAGAAAATAATAATTCAAAAAATTACCAATTGTTTTTAAACTGTATGCAAATCTCTTCCGTTTGTTAGCAGTGCTCACTCTCCCAAGTGAGTTACTTGCACTAAATATACCAATTCCACTAGCAAATGTACAATTGCAAATTAAGCATTTTACTATACTTGTAAAACATACGATTGACATTGACCCAGAATATTTTAGGTCAATTATATTTCGAGACGTAAAAATGCTTATACAATAACGATAATGTCAAAAGAATTTTTAGCTCATTAAAGCGAATCCAAAAATATACGGGTTTTAAGATGAAATATAGGAATCTGCCAGATGTATATAAGATAATTAATATGATGACGTAATGCGTAAATAATTTCCTTAAACTCCAATTTGATCGCGATAAGGTCGACAGTTGAATGGACAGCAAGACGAATGTGCTGCATATAAGGCGCAAACATATGGCGCGTGGTTCACCTCAACCTTCACAGTTTTATCATATTTGATTAGTCTTAACCCTTGGCCCTGTTTATCAACAGTTTTCCTGCTCCATTTATGATCCGAAAACGATATTAAATATAACTTGACCAAATCTAATTTCACCCGAAACCATTAGATTGCCTTCTGTTTTGTAGCAATCTCAATTTAGTCACAAATGTTGAGAGATAAACATTTAAGTTAAGGTGTATGATCCTTTATGTTTAAAAGAGTCTGAGTTTGTATTACTAGGTTCTAGGTGACAAGTTAAGGGTACTTACAGACATTGGGGCGTTACGTCTTAGATCACACGGTTGGCGTCGCATTGGCGGTGTAAGGGGTAATATAATATTTTTGGTACACTGTCAATGGGCAGTGATTTGTGATCTTTGCCATTTTATGCTACATAATTGCTTCTGTAAAATTTTATGACTGCTTTGTTGATTCAACATGTATATCAAATAGTCAGTAGTTAGTAATATATTAATTTATAATATAAAAATAATAATGATCTTACCCTTTATGTAGTAAGGAAATTCTAAACCAAAGTGTTACTGATGCATCAATTAAGGATCGCGGAGGTCAAATAACAATAAATATATAAAAACTAGTCCGACAATATAACAGTAATAAGCGAACCTTGGTATTATACTGAGAAAATCGAGGAAGTAAGAAAATCTACTACGTGATTTGTTTTAAAAATGCACTTCGAATGCAACATGGTCCGAGGAAACAGTACATTCGTTTTATTTGTATTTATACTCGTTACCATAGAAGGTAAGAAGATCTCGCAAAATTAAGCAGGACGGTTATCCTGCCCTTATATTAAATTTGTTAAAATAAAGAGTATTTTGAAATTGAAGTATTAGCTAATTTGGTCCTATAAATTATTTAAAAATACATTATTCAAATTTCTTTAGACTAATTAGGAAAAAACAATGTTTGATAGATACTCATCGAATGTCATCTATTTACTTTTAAAATAAATCCTTCAAATCATTTTATATTTCGAACAAGTTCCGGTAAATCGTTTCGTTTATAATAAACTTCTATATTCATGTAATAATTATTAACTGCTTGATTGCTTGCTTGGATTTATTTCTATTCATTAATCAGTGTGGATTAGTAATATCCAAGGCGTAGGTATTTAATGAAGTGACTAGTACCCAGCACTACAGTACCAGTTCACTGTGCAGTAGCTTTCTACTAATTCACCCACTTAAAGCTCCCGTAATTGTGTTCGCGTTATCTAAACCGATTAGTTTATCGTTTAACTACAAATCCGTGCTCAATTGCTAACCAGTTAACCTAAAATCATTCAAAGTTAAAAAAAAGGAAATTAACATTTATATAATAAAGAGCCCTACTATTGTTGTGCGAGTACGCATATATCACAAATACAATTATTTTTTTTAAATACTATTGTAGTACATTTTAATAAATAAGTTTATTTGATGCCTAACAGGTTTACACATCTTGGCTAATATAAGAGATGTTCTTCATTTGTGAAAAATACAGATAATATAATGTCACCGGCCGATCTGGCAACTGCGGTCATTCTCAACTTTGCGCAGAAGATATACACAAGTGTGTGAGCATCATAAGTTCAATCCTATTCCCTCACTTTCATAATCTTATTCATATTTCTTATGAAATGCATACGTACCAAGCGATAGGTACTTATTTAAAATTTATAATTAAACAAAAGATTATGAGTGAGATATTTAAAAAAATATAATTTAAATTCTGAATTAGTCACAGTGGATATTAAAAGAACAATGCATAACAAATCAATTTAATCACATATTTCAACTCGTGGCAGCTCACGTGTTAATTTTACCGCCGAACCACCATCAAAATGGCCGACTTACTCAGAAATATTTTGCGTTTAAAAAACGAATTACTTACATTATATTAAAAAAATAAATCAATACATTTCCTACTTATTTATAATTTCGTTGCATATAACATGCAATTAATTAATAAAAATAGCATACAATATTATATTATTCATCGAAATATAAAAATAAAAAAAATATCTAGTTAATGTTAAATTTACGATAATAATGACAAGCGTAATTCAGTCACTGTTTTGTCGCGTCTGTCTTCATATTTATATATTATATAATTTATATTAAACGATTATAAAATTAAGTTAAAATTAAATATATTTTTGTTTAATTACATCATGGTATACGTTTCTACATTTCCTTTAACGAAACCTGTAAGTAATCCGCCATGATTGATGCCATACTGACATGTCACAAACAAAGTCTTGTTTAACTCACATTAGTCATGAGTTATATTTGTGTTACATTTTATCGTTAGCACTTAAATATTTAAGCGTTGAATACGACGTTAATGCTTTGTAAGACTTAAAAGTAACATCGGTCACGTTTTTAAATTTCGTACATCGTGATTTCACGTGTAATATTATTGCTTCATACTTTGTCTAAAACTGATTCGATATCAACAATTGTATTTTTAATATACCTCACGAACACGAATCTACGCTTTCATCATTATATAGAAAGGAAAAATAAATTAATACTATAAAATCGATTATATTCCATATAGGTAGGTAAAGACTTAAAATATACAATTTGTATCGTTAAACAACATAATATACGACTAGGTATTTACAGGAAAATATTAGTATATAGAGTCTAATACTAGTTTGTATTTAGCAGTACGCTTTCACTGTGATCGACTAAACTAACATTATATATCTTGTGAAACACCTTTATATCACACATAAATAATTTTATACTTTTAACGAGATATTAAGCATGTGTGTGTACGGTCCTAAATTGGAGGTTCGTACAAAAGCTTCCCACACGATCTCGTCTGACATCACCCGTCCCACAGACCGTTAACGACCTTCAAATATAAATCCACACCTAGACTTCAAGAATCAAGATAGTAGCAATTAATCATTTTAATTTTAACTTTTAGTAGCAAGTTTATAAGCAAATAAGTCACTTGATGTTACTTGGTCACATTTGAGGCGATAAATGTTACATTATTTAACATTTATATTTATTTAAGTTAAGAATTTATATTAAGAATCCTACAAAGATTAGTGGAAAACTTGGATATCAGTAAAATTCCAATATCGCTAAATACCTTGAAGAAACAACTCGTTAATCATAAAACGCAGATAAACCTAATCACTTATTCAAGCAAACAAATGAACTATTAAACTTTTTACAACGGTTTATCGCAGCAACTCGCCTATTCTTCCATTTGTTTTTCATTTACACAAGGAATTATTCAAAATAAATTAAATTTTGTCAATATTTCCACTAAAATAATTCAAAAATTATTAAAATAGTAATTATATGTGTACATACTAAGTAAGATTGTAATCTTACTTAGTTGTTAGGTTAGGCAATATAAAAAACACGTATTTAAAAATATATATTGACATCGAATTATATAATGTACGTTATTTTAATCAAATCAGTCATCAGTAAAGTTCGCAAATAAGTTGTATAATATAAACTAAATTAATGTATAAACATGTCTTATAAGTACAAATACTCTCGTATTTATTGAAACGTAATATTTTAGCGTAATCCCGAAATGAGAGAAATGAATCACAAAGTCGGTAAAAGTTCCGTGCTAGTTTCAAAGTTTTCACAATAGTGAAAGTCGTCAAGTGAGGCTGTAATAGAGGAATATACCACAAAGGTATTAAGTTCCCGTGAACACAACGAAACGATGAACGCCCGAGTAAACTGTCACTCTCCTACAATATTACTTACGGAAAATGAATATTCGGTTTATTTACAACGATAATAATACTACTATAGTTGGTTCTATTTCGTTTAGTCAGTGTTTATTTATTAAGATCGAGTAAATGTAGGATATGGAATTCATTTCAGATATCTCCAGTAAACCCTTTCAAATGAAAACACTATTTTTATTGGCCTAAGGTATATTGCAGGTAATATATTAAAGATTTTTTTTTCTTTTCATTATTTAAAAAAATCAAAATTATTTTTAATTTTGTCTTACTATAATTGGCGACAAGGAATGCTTGTTCATTTCTCAAAAAAAGGATCAATATCGGAATTCATCTTGGAAATTATTCTTTCTTTCATCGTTCAAAGCGTTAATAATATACACCTATAAAATAATAGATATACTAATAAGATTTAATTTTATAAAACTTCTTCGTAATATGTTATATAAAATATATATTATTTTTTTGTTTACATAAATGCAATATTAGGAGAATTATTAGGAGAATATGAGATGTTTTTAAAATTATCTTGAAATCCTTTTTAGAACAAGAATTGTTATTTAAAAGCCTTACAATGCTATTAGTATTTAGCCTGCTTAAGGCAGGAACATGACTTAAATATGCTAATTTCTCGTAAAACGAGGTTACGAGATCTGTTGCAGCCTTTTATGGAAAGCAAACTCAATACATATTAATCTTAAGTGTGAGGGAATTAAAACATTCTCTTTAATTATATACGTATTATTTTCAAAATTGTAGCTTAACTTGAATAGCAGAATAATTTAAGGAAATAATTACAAAATTAGCAATTTGATTGATATATTTAACCTTTAGAAAATTTTAAGGATAATTTAATAACTTTTAAGGATAATCTCAATGAAACAAAAACAATCAAACATATAATAATCTTTAAGTACAGCCTGTATCTATAATAGTTGAATTCTGTAGAACTTATTCAAAATATATTACTTATGTAAATGATGTTTTAGTACGTGTTTATATTTAGTCGATTTCATATAAAATAAAGCAATTAGATCAAGGCAGACGCGATAAGGCGGCAATGTAAATAAATAACGCGTAGGTGATTTAGCAATGGACGGTAATAATTTGCAAACCAAATATGTAGTTCATCGATTCCATAACTAAAGCAGACCAAGAGCAAAGTATATTGTATAAATGGGAAGTATTATCTATCTTACTTAGAATTCGAAAAATAATATTTTTATCATTTTATTATTTTGTTGATAATGCAAAATATTGTCCCTTATTTATTGTACACCTAAAACGCAAACAGCACAGCTAGTGCTCTATTGTATAAAGAGTACAAACAGCGATTCATTTTTAAATTGCTTTGCAAAAAATTAAAGTAGAAATACCTATAAATGCTTACACATATCTAAACATCAATCTCAATTCATAATGTGATTTTATGTGTAGAATTATTTAATTGAAAATGTATTCTGAGGCCATTAAAATATTTACTAAAACAAAAGGAAGGAATAAATAGAAAAATATCGAAGCCATTAGATTCGAAAACAAATGTTTTATTCTTATATCGTGATGTAAACTAATACAAGTCATTGTCGTCGCTCACGCGACGCGCCAAATTCTTGATGAAATGCTAACTTTGCCCATTAAACTTGTATCTATTTTGTAATGATGATTGGAACTACAAGTCGTTGAACCTGGTTACGGCTTTAATGACTAGTTTAGATTTTGGACGTTTCTTGTCTTTCTTTTTCTTAATAATAATCTTATAGATACCTACCTATACCTACTAATCGGACACTGAATACAAGCATAGACCTCTAGTTCATCTCATTTATTATAATAAAGCTATTGAGTCCTAACATTTACTTATGAATTAATAATTCTCACACTGTATTATTTTGCTTTGACTACATTAATATAAGCTTCCGAGTTTCCTGTGTCATTTTGGGTTATTTAGTTTTGTACTGTCTTATATTCAAATGTTTAAATTGCAACATTAAGGCTATAAATACACCGTGCTAACTTATTCCATTTTTTTATAAATTATTGAAATAATATTTATTATTATTTTCTAAAATTTATTAAACATTGACTTTAAAAATATACGACAAGAAATTTTAAAAACATAATTTGTTAAATCCCATTTCTTTATCTTTAAGTACCTATTCGATCAATATTGATATACGAAAAACATGTTCTTGAATTTAAATGAAATCAGTTCGATGAACCTTGAACGTTGCATGGATTCGCGTGCATCATCCTAATATCCTGGCTCTAATGCCTCATGCAACCCTGGTACCAGCTTTTCAAGGACACACATAAAATTATGAATCAACTGAGTCTCACGCTATCAATGCAATTTATGATAAAGTCAAACACTGTGAAACAAAACGAACAAAAATACGTATGAAAAGACGAATCACCGCAGAATCGATAACCAATCATTTTTATTTTCAACAAATTATTTCATTTTTATCAAACATAATGTTACCAAATTATATATTACGTCAAAGATGAGTATGCAATTAACTAACAATTTAATTATCTCAATAAATCAAAACCACTCCCTAAACATTGAAGTTTCCAACTTATGTAATATTTACTTCTCTTAAGAATCACGTCATCGTCAATATTAAACAACACCCGCTACTACCAGTTATGGGGCTAGTTTCTTACGAGAAATGCAAAACGGTTCATGGAACAATCTTCCAAGACCTTGACCGGTAGCGGTCATGATTGTATTCACCTTGGGTTTCTCCGAATTTAATATATTAATTACTTTAGTCGCGTTGTTTATCACAGTATAAATAATTGGATTTTTTTTTGGTTATTTTTGCAATTATGTACAAAAAATACCGTTAAGGTTATTAAGGTTACATATTTTTGGTCACGACGGCCATCCTTAGCGGTAACTAGTTACATGCGCAGAATATATGCACCAGTGTGTGCGGGAACTTAGTAGCAGAATTCTCCCACTCTTATAATCTGACGGGCTGGCATCATCCAATCAATTGCAAGACAGCCATTTTTCCGAGAGATGTAAACCACAGGAGTGTAACACTGCTTTCTCTAAGCCCGAGTTTCTACAGAATATATCTTAACAGAAAAAGAAAACTTTTATTAACCAGTCCATTCATGGTCTGCAGCCGAGTATCATATTGTTAATTTTTATATTAATTAAAATTTGAAGCATTTGACACTTCGATATCCTAACTATTTTGCGATTGTTATACACATTTAATACTTTAATAAGAAATGGTATTAGTCCAATAGATCCATGATGCAATGTTACGGAAAATATAATTTGTAAATTCTTCCAAAACTTATTTTTTTTTCTTTGTTTTATGCAGGAACCAAGAAGATGGAGTACAAGACTAAGCAGTGGCACGAGAAGTGCTTCTGCTGTGTTGTGTGCAAGAACCCGATCGGCACCAAGAGCTTCATACCCCGAGAGCAGGAAATCTACTGCGCTGGCTGCTATGAGGACAAGTTTGCTACTCGTTGCGTCAAATGTAACAAGGTAAAATTTATTTTAAATAAATTAATATCCAAAAAAAAATCAATACACACATTTTATAAAGCGTTTAGATAAACATTAATATGTTATGAATAGAAATTTAATACATATAACGATTCGGCCATATCACTTTAAATAAAATTAAATAAGCGGGATTAAAGTAGTTTCTACAAGTCTACTAAATACAAATTTTGAAATTAGTTCTATTCTCAATAAAAAGCTAAAATAAACGATTGTACTAACAATTTGTTTTACATCATTCGAATTTATAAAATTATCAAAGTAAAACTACATAAAATTATTCTTAATGTATTTTATATTATATTTATATATACCATTTCAGATAATAACGCAAGGAGGTGTAACATACAAGCACGAGCCGTGGCATCGCGAGTGCTTCACTTGCACGAACTGCAACACGTCGCTCGCCGGAGAGCGCTTCACATCTCGCGATGAGAAGCCCTACTGCGCTGAATGCTTCGGAGAGCTGTTCGCGAAGCGGTGCACTTCATGCACCAAGCCTATCACTGGTAAGGATTATAACTTCTGAAAAACAATAACCTATTGATGAAATTCGGTTAAGATTTACGCGTTCTGTATTGATGAAATTATTTATCTCTTACTATTATAAGGTTATAATATTATAACTTTTGAAGAATAAGTTTATTAGATTATGTCCTAATTTATATGATGATAATGATAATAAGCGTAACTAGTAGCTGAACTTGAACAACTAGAACCATCGTCAGCCAATTAGCAATAAAACTTATCCTTTAATAGATTTCCATCTTTCGCAATCTTATAAAGCGACCTGCATAACGCCAGCCCAATCAATGTGTTTGTTGATGGGTTAGTTTCTCGCAACTATGCGGGTTGTTGCTGCGTTAAGTGATGAAGTAATATATAAATAAATATAATATATAAATGCCCAAGCATGTGCTTAACACAAACATTTTTCTAAGACCGCTCTTAAGAGCCGCCGCCACCGCCTCGGGTGGTGATGACTAGTTCTGAAAACTGGAATCGGCTAATTTCACAGTAAACTGTCAATTTACAGGTATCGGCGGCACTCGCTTCATCTCGTTCGAGGACCGTCACTGGCACAACGGCTGTTTCATCTGCGCGCAGTGCAAGACTTCACTCGTCGGCAAGGGCTTTATCACCGATGGACAGGACATCATCTGTCCAGAGTGCGCGAAGCAGAAGCTCATGTAAATACAAAGCTTGCTCTAACGCCTCCATCCTCTCACTAATGACTATTCGGATATAAATCACCACAAGATGATTCCAAAGGATATTAACGAACATTGTCATAACAGCTTCGCTTTTTGAGATTCGTGACTAAACACGAGTTTTTGGTCTTGTGCAGCGACAAGACAATCCTACCGATAGTCGCAAACGCGAGAGACTGGTGCGCGTTCAGAACGCAGGGAATGCCCAGCGACCAACTTTTCGACCTTGCCGACGAAACAAATTTTCGTAAGGTCAATCTATAGTCACTCGTTACTTCAAGTTGTTGACGATATTTTTTATACAAAAACGAGAAAATCACAAAAAAATACATATGTAAATGCACAAATAAAATATCTAATTTTGCTTTTTTTACTCGATTATTACTTAAGGTGTTTATATATTTTGTTTTAATTATTGTTGCTAATAACAGCCGTTTCGGGAACCAGTATGTATATTTATAAGTATATAATGTATTTGTGCTAATTGCCATATAATTTCGCTTTGGCTGTTGTATTAGTCCCTTAGGTATGACTTATATTTGTCAATTTACCTAGTGCAATTCACACGATGCCTTAATAACATATCTAAGTCAATTTCAAAAATATTTTGTTTTAATCATTATTATATATGCAAAGACAACATTAACTTAAAACGCCTGGTGTTGCTAGGTGTTTGTAAGTTGTTTTTTTTTAATGATTGTTACTATCATATAAGTGCTTGTCATTGTTTAAATTGCGTAACATAGCATAATAAGTGTAATAAATGAAATTATCTACAAAGTAATGTATGTTTATATTATTTAAGTATTTATTTATGAGTACGCACTTATGAGAGCGATCGCCGACGATTTATGTAATGACGTCGAACGTACAGTGAGATTTGACACGTGTAGTGCTGCCATATTCTCCATCGGACGATAGCTTCCTAACACTAAATTATTAAGTGACGTTATGTCGTCTAGTTTTTACTAATAAAATAAAAATAAAATATTTTTGTTCTCTAATGGGAACCTCTCGTTACAATAATGTAATTGAATGTTATATCTATTTTTAAATGATAATAAACTATTTTTTTAGACGTAGACTTGTATTTTAAGAGGATAACATCTGTGTTTTGAGATCGCAGTAGCGGAACGACCACAAAATGTCTGGGGAACACTTTGTAAGGGTAATCGTTAAGGGATAAATTATTAAAATGTTGATAAAATTATTATTAATTTATGATTAATATACACCTTGAAATTGCTTAGTTGTGTGATCTGATCTAATAATAATTCTTGTATCTATCCATAGATTGTATAAACTATGAAACTGAATTAAATGATCGAAATAACAATTGTTTATTATTTATTTTTACCCACTTCAATCTATTATGCTATCGTCGACAAGGATAATAATTTATATTTACATTGATTTTGCCTTTGTTTAATTAATAGATACCAATGTAAAAATAAGCTGATGCACAATTTGGCTCAACACGTTTGTCTTTTATGATTATTAAAAAACATCGATTTGCTGTGAGCAATTCTGTAACTTATTTGAATTAAGTACAAGGTACGGGGTAACTTTGAAATTTCATTATCGTTTAATAAGTATAGCCTTTTCCGCGGTGGCTTATATAGTATAGGCGCTATGCGCACCTTTTCCCTCCGCCGCAATAGGCGTCGCTGGGACTAGGGGGTTCTCAGTACCCTGGTAATCCCCATAGAGAATGGAGGCCTGGATACGCAGGCCACCCGTCAGAGCGTCGCGGTAGCATGCGCAAGCGATCCCGTGGCGCTCCTCGTTATGACGGAAAGGGTACCGCTGGTTTTTTAGTGGGTGGCTTATATAGTATAGTTGTTTTCTTAAAAATGTGCAAGCACATGAAAAATATTCATATTGAAGAAAAAAACAGCACTTTTGATAAGAACAACATTAGGAACATGGTAAAAACTATTTTGGAACATACTACATAAAAATAATTTAAATATAAAAAGAAAAACCATAATATAAATAAGCTTAATTTAATAGGTTTTTACATCTTAAGAGATTGCTGATATAAAGTATGTTCCTTAAACTATGCTTTAATATAATTGTACAGATTAATAAGTCTTACCATACCATTTTTTTATAAAATAAATTTATTTTGTGTAAAAACACTGAATAAAGCCTAAATCACAATTGAAAAAGTTTTTATACATAAACTGAAAGTTTGCTGTAATAAATTATAATACATCTCTTATTAACATATGAATATTAAGAACTATTGTTTGTAAAGTTAAACTGTAAGTTCATGCATTTCTAAGAGCGCAGGTCAAATAAATATTTATTTGTAAGAGATGTCACATCTCAAAGTCACCCTCATATCAGTCTGTTCCAAAATATTTCTGTCCAAAGTGGTTTGGAGCTACGGGATGGAGTTCTGACGTAAGTATTTTCATCTTCGGTACATAGTCAACGACGGCCTGAGCTGCTGCAGGGGTGCAAAAGAGATTGGAGAGTATTATACGTTCTTCTTTCACGCCATGCTGTGTAAGAACATTCACTGCCTGCAAATAAGTATTATATAAATACACTAAATAAATGATGTCTAGAAAGTTTTATGTTAATAATATTATTAAAAACATAAGCAGATCAATCACAAATTACAAAATTAAAGTTTTTTTTTTTATGTATGTATAATTTAATGTTTCTCATAAACAGGGAAAACAGATAAGCATAAAAATCAATAAATAGAAAATGTATAATAGGGGTATAAAAATAATAATTCACAATGATTCGATAATTATTCCATATAATTAATACGATAATCAATTTTTTTCATATAAATTGTGCCCAAAACCAAGACAAGTCTTGTAACTATTTTAATCACGCACATATCATAAAAGGATAAGGAAATACGTAACCTTTTTAAAACATTCAATCTAATTCTTTTTATTATATCCATATTACTAAAAATATTAGTATTTCTGTCTACCTGTCTAATTGTGTATACATAATACAGTAACATCTGTATAGAATTATATACATGATTAGCATAGTGGTGGAGGGCCCGGGTGGTACAAAATATACGAATTCATACTATACAAATTAAATGTTTAGGTCACTTAAATAATTAAAACCATTAACACCAGAGTACAAACCTGTTTGACAGTGTTGCCGGTGGACATAATAGGATACATCAATAGTACCTGTCTTCGAGCAATATCCTCAGGGAACTTTGCATATACAACATGTGCTTCGTGTGTGTCATTGTCACTCTCTACTAGAATTTTACCTATGCGTATAGATCGGCAACAATCTCGCAAGCCCTTGAACATGAAATATATAAGAAATTAGTTAGTTACTTATATCAGAAATTAAGAGAGTTAATACTGCACTAATTAGTTTTATTTTTTATCAATGAACAAAATCCACGCATGATTACAGTATCTTGAAAATTTCTTCTATTGCACCAGTTTTAGATTTTCTTATTGCTTAAGGTAATCATGTTAAAATAAAATATTTAGTGATGAATTTGTAATTTGCCATTACAGTTTAAATATATAGGGTATCCAATAGGATTAAAAGCTGTTTAATTTGTGCATACATGGATTTGTAGACTAATTCAGTGGAGTTATATTTTCTTGAATAAATATATATTTAAAGATATAATTTATACACACCTGCTCCATAGCCTCTCCAGATCTAACAATTGATACTCCACAATTTCCAGATCCATATTTTAAGCCCTTATATAAAGCTCCTGTTGGCGTAATAACTTCACAATCAGTGAATGGCAACTTATTCAAACTCTCTTCGATAACAAGTCTAATCAGACGATCTGCATAGAACTTGAAATCACTTCGAGTTGTGTTCCTAATGATAATTATAAATGTTATTAATTGCATATATAGCCCATTATTATTTAAATAATACAGAAAAATAAAGAATCAACAGCATCTTATTTGTGATAAAACTAATTTATATATATTTTGTTTAGGTAAACAAAATACAGCACCTACTCAATTATTTATTTCAACGTAATGATTGAAGAAAAGGTAAGGTAACAATCTTTTTATTTTTAATGATTTATTACGCAAATTTCTAAAACTATTTAATAAGTATTATAACCTTACTTGTCTCGAAGTATGGTCTGTAGTTCCTTTATGTTGTCATTAGAAGGCAATAGCATCAGGTTGTCTCCAAATTGCTCCTTTATATCATTCGCATCCCATTGGCGAATATCATTATCAATTAATTCCATTTTTTGCGTATAAAACAATATGTAAAATGTACAATAAACAATATAAATTTTTCAGCTAAACCTAGGTAGGTACACTTTTCTGAAAATTTACTGACAAGTGACAAGCATATTATGTCAATTGACTCTATTGTCAATTTCGAAAGACAGCAACAGCTGATAGAAAATGTAAAGTAGGTACCTAAAACATACACATTTTCAGGAGTGTTCGAGGATTTACAGTAGAATTTTCACAATCTTCTACTAATTAATTAGCCGATAATACTTTCTTAATAATAGATTAGCTTGTTATAAATGAGAGTTTGCATATTACTTTTTCCAATGTCTAATCTTCTTTACCAAAGGATTTTAAATAAATAGATTAAATTAAAAATCAAAAGATATTTTATTTCCTGAAGAGTTCCCAGTGCCAGGGAGGATCAATAATTTAAAAAGTATTCAATAATAAAATAAAGATAACGTTATATAATATTAAATTACCGGGAATCATTTTTATATACAAGTGTGTATTTTTTAGTATAACATAAACAAATATACATCCCCAGCGATTTACATTTTTATACTAAGTCATGTAGTTAAAAATTAAGTAATGAAGGGAAAAGAGGTCTTCGCCCAGCAGTGGGACATTCACAGGCTGTTACGAGTACAATATTAAGTAATGTAATCTTTTTTGGCATGTTGCCATGGTTGAATCGTATAATCTCGATAGTTTCTCATATCATTATGCTATTTTAAGCTGGTTATGTTTAAATTATGTAGGTACTTTAGAGTTTAGATGAATAAATCACCTTTTTTTCTATTTCTACAGATGTTAACCTATGATAATGACAATTTGAGAACCAATTAAATTTTTTGATCGTATTTAGTTTTTGAAAATAATCAATATACAACTTGATTTTAAAAGGTATATTCAATATTATTAAGTACTTATCATACGTATGCTATTTATTGTTTGCAACAATTTAACAGTCTTTTACCATTTAATTTAAATATCAAAAATAGGTAATACTACTTAGTGGTACGGATTTGGGCAAGTCCGTTTGGTAGGTAGGAGTAAATAGTACTAAGGTTGCGGTTTGAAGGGTTAGTGCGCCATTCTCACTACAGGCACAACGGACATAACTTCTGCTCAGGCTTAGCGGCGCATTGGCGTAATACGTAAAAATGATTAATATTTTTTGTAGCGCCATTATCTAGGCGGTGGTGACTACTTACCATCAGTCGCTTGTCAGCCTACCTATTAAAAAACATAGTAAAATAAAACAAAATATTGTTAAAGAATGCTTTATTTGCCCAGAAATACAAATTAATTATTGCAAGAATAATTCCACTTTCGGTTTTATACTACTTTCTTTGATTGTATGTACATACATCTACATCAGATCCACTTCGATTGTAATCACAAAACATTTTCGCAAAAATATATTTTAAAATATCTTCTTGAAATATGGAACCGTTGTTGCTAAGTCGTTTTTATACTTTCCTTGTTACAAGAAAATTACAATTAATATAAATAAATGCTAAGTATCGATTTAAAAAATTTGTGTTTCATATTTCTTGAGTCGAATTTTAATATAAAAACAACATGTCGAATGAAGGTAAAAAAGTTTATAAATTAATTTCCATTCGTTATTATTCTTACGATTTTTGTATTATATTTATATTTAGAAAGAAAAACAAGCACCAATGAATATATTTATTTATAAGCGCTAGGCGAGGTGAGGTGTGAAAAATAATAAACTTAAAAGTAAAACCAATAAGAAAAAAAAAAAGACATTTGTAATGATAACAAATACTTATTATAATTTTACAGATAATATTACAAATTTTATAAAGGACCAATATTTACACGCCTAATATTTTTCTGAAAATAATATAAAGACACCGATTACATCATGGGGTTGCCTTTAACGATTTTAAATTATAAACATAATATGATATCCCATTTTTAAAATACCCAGTGCGAATATGTTATTTCCCTCGTGATAATAATGACATAAATTCGAATGATAATTTATATATGTAATGAAAAAAGAATTTTATGGAAACGGTATAAAGTCTGTAAAGGGCATTTATCAAAATAAAAAAATCAACTGACTACCGACACTATTCTTACATTATCTATATATTAGTCGAATTGACCTTGACCTAGAACCTATGCTAATTCTGCACACCTTTGTTATGTTACAAGCGGACAAATAGGTACTTCTAACATCCTAAAATGTTTTAAGACGATAACGTTGATTTTTATTTTTGCAATTAGTATATCAACCATTCTCTTGTTGTTTGCGTTATCTTAAGTTCCACAAATATGGCCTCATTTGAACCCAGGTTTCTTTGAACTATTCAATTCTTCACATCACTATAGTTATATTTAACAGTTTTGTACATTATATGAGACATTTGAATAATTTTTAACAAATATTTAAATAAATGATAATTTTTAATAAACATTTTCTATAAAATATCCGTACTAATACCGATAATTTCAACACATTGCGAAATAGCAATGTGCTTAGCGACAGACATTTTATCCCTTTTTTAATTGTCACAGATAAAATTTGAAAAGTTCGTTTGTCTATGCTCATCTTATTCCCGCCAATTTGACCTTATGTCAAAATCGCATTGAAATTCTTTTGTCTCCGTTATTATTCTACTTTAACGCAAAGTATTAACTATCGAGGTTATTTTCACACGGTAAAGGGAGCTTATTAGGTAAATAACCTAAACTTTGTACATCATAATTGGGCACATTACATCGAGCGATACATTGTCACGAGCCATGTATAGGAATTATTTAGCTAACCTATAACTTTTATTACTTCCCGTTAACCATTCTATTTACAATATGCCAGCTTACGAAAATGTTATTAACTAGTAAAGGTGTTGATTTCATATATAAAAAAAAACAAGCTGTACTTTAACCGTCAATATAACATTAATAGCGCTTAATTAACTAGCTGAAATTATATCTGTATATTACACTTTGTGCACTTGTTTGACAAGCGTTAGCAAAGTATTAAAACTAAAACGTCGAGACCAATCACCAATGTAATCGATTTGATAAATAATTTATAAAATCTAATATTCAATGCCTCAGGAAACGGTGAGAGGTCCTTCTGAACAAACCACGACCATTGGTCATATCAAGCTGAAAACCACGATTCTTATCTGTACAGGTCGTAATATTACCCTTTACAAATAAATTACATTAAAAATCACTATTTTTTAAGTAATAAATACGATAACAACAAAGGAGTTACATGCCTCTACTTCGGTTGCTATGCCACAGATTACATAGAACTATAAATGAAATAATTTTATCTATTTTTTTTTTCACATCAATGTATAACGTAAAAAGATTTTTTAATGTAACTCCAATCTAATTTATGTAAATATTTTTTTTTTTATTAAAAATCTTTTTTTTAGTGACTTTCATTACAGATTTCACTATTGTAAAAATTTGGCTACATAAAAAAGGACTATTTATAAATTAACACTTAATACAATATTTATAAACGTTCACGGTACCTGTATTATCTGTGCTCATAGAACTGAAGTAGAAACTCGAAAGCGCCAAGGGCGAGTCGTCACCAAGCATAAGAGATCTAAGCCAATGTCATCCCAGCGGAAACAGCTTAGCATGGAATGTAACACGTGACGACTCGCCTTAAGCTAACGACACCGATTTTAAACAATTTCTGATTATTCTAAGTCGAATAAACTTGTGCTGAATTTAATAAAGACGAAAAATATTCTTGAAAATAATAGATTTATCAAAAAAGTTTTCTTAAAACTTAAAATGTCACTAAATAGACACTATATTTTCCGTTTTTTTTTGTGACACAGCGTTACTACCTAACAATTCACGAACATGCAAAGTTTGTTGGTATAAAATGCATTAAATATGCTGCTCCATGTTACATACATACAGACTATGTGCCCAGCTTTTGTATAAATCTTGTGCAAGAAACAATTTAAATAAACAAATCGATGATGAGCAACGTTTTTAGGGTTTCATATCCTGTTCCATATGTAGACTATTCCAATCGAAGAAGGAAACAAAAGTAATATTTATATATTCCATGCAATTTGCTAATAACATTAACAGCCTGTTAATGTCCCTTTTTGGGGAGAAGGTTTAGAGCTTATTCCACCACGCTGCTCCAATGCGGGTTGGTAGAATACACATGTGACATAATTTCAATGAAATTAGACGCATGCAGGTTTCCTCACGATGTTTTCCATCACCGTCAAGCACGAGATGAATTATAATTACAAATTAAGCACATGAAAATTCAGTGGTGCTTGCCCGGGTTTGAACCCACGATCATCGGTTAAGATTCACGCGTTCTAACCACTAGGCCATCTCGGCTGTTTGCTAATAGCTCTGCTATATTTATTACTAAAAACATTATTCGATTAATATATATTCATTTATGTTACAGCACTATTTATGTGTATCCACTTTAATTATATTTCCAAATTTCTGGTAACATATTCGATGACATTCAAAACGACATTATTTAACAACGCGATATCATAATGAATATAATAGAATATTCAAGAACACGACGTCAATTCAATGTCAAAGTTATCTGTTTATCTTCACTTTGCCTACGATTGAAAAAGGCTATAGTGCGCGATGAAAGCGATAAATATTATAAAGTAAATAGAAATTGTACACAAATTAATCAGCAACATATTGCTACAACATACGATTATTACACAACAGGTCAAATCTCACGAACTATGGCATGGTCACGTGGTTGTTATGTGTTTATGACCATGTTATGTGTTTTTTAACATGCATCACGTAAATGCTAGGTGTCGTTTATGTATTACTAAGTAATTAATGTTTGCATAGATAATGTTTTCAATAAAAAATAGTATCCGTTCCGATAATTATAATCAACACATTAGTTCGCACGTATGTAATTAGCGAGTGTTCATAAATATTTAACGATATTGAATTTTCATAATAGGTTGCTTAATCGATCGTATCATCATTGATTTAAACGAATTAAGGCACTAAGCGACCAATGTCACGCTTAACCGACTCACGCGCATTCGACACGCACATATATATTTTTTTTTCAATGAAATGTATAAGACGACAAAATAATTGACATGTTATTTGGATTAAATTTCTGTTGGATAACGTCCAGAATGAGGTTTAGACAAATGAACAAACCTGAATCTGAAATCTGAAATACTTAACTATTTAAAAAAGCCAACGTTGGAATTATGGTCTAATTCAACAGTCTCAAACGATATTACCAATTTTCTTTCGTTAATGCACGTAAAGCTCGTAGGTAGCTTTTTTTCAACCTAATCCACATCTACTACGCACAAGATTTTTATCAAAAGCTATGTTTATTGTACCGTTCAAATCGAGAAATTGTTTAATCGGTGGCCGCTGATAACCTGTACAATGTTAAATATCACAGGACCGACTAGTGTACCAAGCCGTTTCTCTGTCTCGGGTACCCGTTGTATTCAACCTTCTTCGTCGGTGCGATCTCTGGGAGGGGTTCGGTTTTGGCTTTCTTCCCGCGTTTCGGGGACAGATAGGCTTTGTAGAAGAATTGAGAGAATAGAACAGCGTAGGAGAAGTACATTGCCATTGATAGTTTGATGTTAATTTGGCTGATGTGGCACGAGTGGGGCGGCACGGTGGTGGTGTAGTTGTGAGCCCAGATGTTGATCGCGCAGCCGACTATCATCTGCGTTAGTTGGAGCACTGTGATGGTCATGGCTAGCATCTTCGGCGGGTATTTACCCATACTGACGAGAGCGTAGTACGAGTACATCACACTGAAACAAAAAAAAACCTATTAAGATGAAACAAAAAAAAAACCTAATAATACAATTCATTTACAAATTAATAAAATATGTACGAATGGTTCTTACTTAATGTTTATCTCCTAAAAATCATTTTAAAAGTAACAAGGCCTCTCTGTAAGGTGAATGTACACTTACACTCGCATTAAATAATACTTTGAAATATAAGATCGATAATATTCGAGGTCCCTTTAGCTGCTTGTAAATCGAAAGAAAATAACATTTTATGTCATAAAAAATATGTAATTATAATAGACCAGTTCTTTTTCATGCGTGCAAAAAAGCCGTGTTTTTTCCGATACATATGTCCGTATGTTGAAATCAAAACAACAAAAAAACTCTCTTTTAATATAACAAGAATTATTCACTTTATATAATTAAATAAAATTACACGAGAGTCATAAAGCTATATTTATTGCATATCAACGAATCTGTACTACTGTATCCGGCAGATACCAAATTATAAATCTCAAAAAAGATTACTTTTTCATTCTAGTATCGTGGTAACATCTAAAAAGTTTATATAGATTTAAGCTTCACGATGAATTTTAACTATAGGGTTTATAAATTAATCGTACAATTTAAAATAATAATTCCTACAAAATCTGAACGATGTTTAATTAAAAATGAATGTTCTAAGTAAATTCAAATAGAAATTCAACGTAAAATGTATAAAATCTTCAGCGAGCTATACGAAATATTTATATTAGTGAGTAATATATACATATGTATTACGTAACGTCTATAATAATTATAACATTGTATAATACTGTATACTTTGATGCATTTGACATTGTGCAAGGTCGTTTCATTCAAGCATTAAAAATTTATCGTTAAAATTATTACACAGAGGCAGTCTTACGTCCTAAAAAGGACAGCTTTTATATAGACGTGAAGACAATCGTGCAAATCGCATATAGCGTTATTGTGAAGAGATTGGTTTTATCTAAATTTAACGAGTTTAATAAGATATTACCTACGGAATAATCAACTATGAGCTGTACTTTCTTTCTTATCAACATATGTATCTTTTATTTTGCAACTGATTAAATATTAATGTTAGTGTTTACTCCGGCAATGTCACCTAATTGACCCTGTCACGTTCTAAGCTGAATTTGAACCTCTCGACAGGACAGGAGCACCTTGAGGGAGAATGATACTCGAAATTGTCTCGCATGGGCTTAATTCGCTATTCACGTATGAGACTTAATCAGCTCTACTGTTTACGACAAGGTTGTACGTGGATCCAAAAAACACATTGCAGTTGTCAGACAACAAACACATTAATGGCCTGTGATGTTATATGTCGTGTCCAAAACTACATAACGCCGTGTATTATACTTATCATGTAATATAATGTCCAGTATTCTATGAGAAAATTATACCTGAAGTTATGCAACTATACGAGTTAGTAAATAAGAAAATAATATTTACCTGTGAACACAGTAATTCATGACGACGAACCAGCGGGCGGATGACGTGTACTCAGTGAAAGAGAACCAGGTGTACAGCAGCACAGTGATGTGGTGATACCAGTGGAGGAAGATGAGCGGCTTCTTGCGGAGCACAATGAAGACTGTGTCGCCCAGCTCGGGTAGCTTGGACAGAACGAACATCCATGTCCAGAAACCTGACACTTTATCTTGTTCTATGAAACTGAAAATAAAAAGAAAAAAATATTATATTTTATTTGGTTTTTATTTAATAAGTATGTCACTAAATTTAACACTTAGTTATTGCTTGTGTAAAATTTACAATAAATTTTTTTTATAATTTAATTTTAGATTACGCAAATTTTCGCAGATTACGAATATTTTACTCTAACAATCGATTTTAATACTAACAATCGAATTTATACCTTTTTTTTTATTTGAAATGAATTTTATTTACGTAGCATATATATATAGAGTTAGCAAATAGAATTCTTGTCATTTGTCATATATAAAGTGTGCAACTTTTACGTTGTGAATTCATACCTACAATAAAACCTTTTTTTCTATGAGAGCAATTTATTTCCGCATAACAGTGATGAATATAAAATCGGAGAATTTTACGTTAAAAATAATTTGTATTTAAATGGAACTCGAAACTTAAGAACTATGAGAACTTCCATTGTACAGAAAAATATCGCAAAACTTGCTTCTCTACAATAACAACTAAGTACGTCGTTCTTTATAAAGAAATGCTATTATTTCTTTCTAGTCTATAATATATTTAATTTTTAAATAAATAACACAATATTATATATAATATTTCATTCGAGTTCATTTTTCATCGTCATATTTAAGTAATCAGGTAAGTAAAAAAAAGAGTACCTCAAGACGACGTTAAGAACTTGTTTTTTACTTCACCGTTAATTCCACAAACGTTAGTGCCCTAAATAGTAGTTATATAAACGTAAATACAAACATATCTTATCTAATAGTACCATTTAAGACTGATCAGATCATAGCAAACAGAATAAATGGATACAGCAATTCATTCTAAGTATCTATAAGCTATCTTGTCTAGAATATATCGTATTATTTGTATTAACTAGATTATATACATTTTACTATTGTTCGAAAACAATAAATTATTAAGATTGCGTGAGTCGCGATGATTAAACGCATCAAATACAATGCAATTTTTTTTCGCACACTTTTTATATTAAAATTGTCATTGTTTATTTAAAGTGGTAATTGCATACTTGTAATATAGGAGCTCTTGATACCGCCGATCATTCTAATTTTAATTTTTGGTTGTGTTTAAGTTTTACTTAATATTGAATATTAGAGATAATAACAAAAGCTTTTTCTTACAAAATTACTAGACAAAAGTGTCAAACATATATGAATTTACGCGAAAAATTACGTGAACGTACGTCATCCGACTGACCAATAGACGATAGAAAGTGGTGTGTTGCATAACGACGGAACTACAAAAACTCAACGGGCAACATCAAGCAAGATACGTTTAACACGTTTACAGCAGCGATGAATGAAAGAAAAATATGCTTCGGATCACAAAACGCGCTAGACGTACTTAAGTATAGTTAATTTTGTATGCGTATTGCATATTGGTACCAAAAATATTTTGCTCTGAGTAAGAAACAGACTAATACAGTTTATTATTTTATCATAGAAATGTACGTAAATTCTTAATAATTCAACAATTCAATATATTTAAACATAGATTTATAAAATAACAAAACATTCTTTATAAAAATAAATTCAATTTAAATCGCATTATAAAAAATAACTATTTACAAAATAAGATTAATGATCCGCTGCAGTGAGAAGATTACCGAATGCTGCCAAAACTATGACCTACAAATACATACACGTCACATACACCGCTTTCAGTGCAAAGTTTAAATTTGCAATCCATTTGAAACACGAATATATCCGCATATATTTAAGAGTATGGTTAAACGGGTCGGTATTCTCAATTCGACTTTGACCGTGACCGAGTAGTCTCCACGTTCTGGAAATAATGTTCAATCGATAAAAGACAATAATATCGGGATGAAGAACTTTTTCAATTAATGTAATATCAGTTTGAGACTGTTATATTATCTAGTATTATATTATGCAACACCTTATTATTTGTCTTTTAGTGAGTGTACTAAGGTCTCACGTCACGTAGTCTGATAACAATCCAAATATTCGAGGAGTATTAGGGATTTAGGTCTTCAACCGTATTACGTCGATATTCCCAGGGATTGTATTAGAATGAGTTTATCTGTAGACAATAGTGTAGAATAATAATAATAATAATAATAAATAACTTTATTCACCAAAAAGAAAAAAAGACAAAAAAATTAAGGTACATAACCATAAAAAAAAGAGTTAACAATATCATAATTTGGTGAAAAGGTCGTAGTCTCAGCTAGGCTGCTTTTCAGTCTACGCCTTGTACATATGCTGCCAACACAAACGCTACATTCATTGCAGTGAAAGGTAAAAGGAGATAAAATTACTTAAATAATAAAAGTTAATACAATTTATAACACGCACAATAGGCTA
Source organism: Nymphalis io (assembly GCF_905147045.1). Classification (NCBI taxonomy): domain Eukaryota; kingdom Metazoa; phylum Arthropoda; class Insecta; order Lepidoptera; family Nymphalidae; genus Nymphalis; species Nymphalis io. The sequence goes on along the minus strand of NC_065892.1, from coordinate 12,364,125 downwards.
AAATAAAAGAAAACATGCAAGCATTACTAAAACAGTGAGGTCTTTTTTTTATAATTTTTTTTTTATAATACGAAAAAAGATATTAACATGATTAAGATTCAGCAACAATACTGCTCCGAAGCCGCGTAGCTCAAAAGGGCGTACATCAAAGTTAATTTCAAGAAAATGAGTCTTGTCTGATATGGAGTTATATATCGATATTTCCCATTAATAGTAAAAAAATATAACAAACGTGTGCAATACTACGATGTAATGCTATAAGTACACATTTATGGTTTTTCTAGTTCAAAATGTCAATAACGAATAAGATATATTACAAAGTTAAAAGATAGAGTTTGATTTACTGATCCCGATTGTAATTATAAGTCATTTTTGTCAAAAATATCATTTACGACCATCATTCATATGACAGCAGAGTAGCATTCGGATATTGGGTTGAGTAAAACAAAAAATATATAAAATATAAAACTTGATACCTAAAATAACAACACTACAAATAAAAACAAGAACAAAAAAATATATATTGCTTTATCCGATCTGTACCGGATTATTCTACTTTGGAACGGATTTAACAACTTTTTTATCCCAAAGGATCAATCAACAATGAGTCTTAATGTTTAGGTTGTTAGGCCTAGATCGAATCTACGAGCTCCTGAAAGGAATACTAATAGCGTAGATATTATACCAGCAATTTGGAAAAGTTTTTACCAAGTGAACATTACAATTTCACCCGAGTTTCAAAACGAAATTAAATTAAAGACGGGATTCTTTAAGAAAACAAAACTGTATAAAAAATGTATAAATTAAAACGCATTATTATAGTTTTTTTTTTATTCATTATAGTAGGAAACACGAGCACGAAGACCGCAAAAACACAAACGTAATTAAAATAATTGAAGATGTGACTAACGTAACTATTATATTTTATTATTAACATAGTTTCAAATCGAAATAGGAAAAATACGCGTATACACTCGAGCTGTAACACAATAAAGCTGTAAACGTTAAACGAGTAAAACGTGGCTTTGAATTGTACAAATATTTGATCAGCACTACACAAGTTTGCGAGTGATTTATTTACTCGTTCACGTAAACCCGTCGAATTATTTATAATCTGACCCTCAAGGGCGACTTCGGTTTCACGTGAATCATATTGATTTGCCAATATAAGATTCAGACGCGTTCATAAGTATATAGGCTATAGCTGTGATATAGTTTTTACCCGGCTGCGGTCAATTTCGGCCACGTTGGTCAATCTCAAGAGAGATTAGCCAGTTGGCATAGTTATGCAGGATATATTGTAGTGCACCATTGTGTGCGCAAACACAGGTGCACTCTCTATTCCCTGTCGTAATCCGATGGGACGGCAATCCGACAGGACCAGAAAGAGTTCAGGCGTAGGCCAACGGCATTACGTGTTTTCCGAGGCATGGGATTGTACACATTTCCAACTTCCATACTGAGAATTTTCTGACAGAAAAACCCAATAACTTTTTATTAGCCCGACCTGGGAATTGAACCCAAGTCTTCTGGGTCTGCGGCCTTACATCAAGCCACTAGAACAACGAGACAGTTGGTACCACATAATGGTACATTGTAAAACTAGTTGTGCTAAATAAACTGCACTAAAATATATAATCTTATGTTCAAAACCTTACAAACAAGCACTTACATAAATTGTTCATAAGCATAGTGCTATCATTTAGACAGTTGACGCTTACATCAAGCGACAAATTTCTTAAATGTCAAGTCTTTAACTTCCTTCGACAATGGGTTAAAACGGTACATAGTGCGATTCTGTAAGAACTCACTTCATTGCTCACCCGTGAAATATTGACAATCAATTAATTGCGATGTACTATTTTGATACGTGTATGCTTGAAATGTTACGATTATTATGGTCAACGTAGCATATCATTTTCTGACATTTCACGACCATTTTCTGCGGTGAGTTTCGAGTTTGTTCTTACAGAATAGCCCTAAACATGCTCGTATCTTTGTGTACAGCGTACGATATTATGCGTCTTTAACTTCACCTTGTAACGTGTATTCATTTCATATTATTAAAATAACGTTTAAACTTTGAGCAGTTTTTATACACTACCCAAAAAATAATATAAAAAATACGATACCATAATAATTACAAATGTTTTTGCCAAAAACAATGACGCACATATACATGTTTTAATCTAATAAAATACATTTTATTTCATAATAATAAGACACGATATGAGATACGAGATAAATACATATATGTAATGCCGTAACAATCTTCGATGGCTTTTTTCATTTGAATATTTTATATATACGACTACTGCTAATTATTTTGTACATGGATGTAATCAAACTTATGTTATAACGAGGTAAGTTCTGTCCGTTTTCTTCTTAATTCCTATTGATATGAAACTATCATATTATTTTAATTTATAGTTTCCGGATGTATAAAGGTTATATAGTATGTTACTGTGTAGCTTATTTTGAAATATAGCTTATATGCCGTATAGACAGAGAAATTTGCCGGTCAGGGTGCTTTTGAAGAGCACGTTGCCAAAAAACTATACGCAAACGTTATGTAAGAGATTTGTAGGTTATTAAAATGAAAACAAAAAAAATGATGACCGCACATATCTGTATTTCTAATCAAATATATAACATATAAACTTGAAACACTATGTAGATAAGCCTTTTACACATTACAGTTCAAAACTGTAGTTCTAGAAATATTACCAGATATTTAAATAAGTAACAGCCTGTGAATGTCCCACTGCTGGGCTAGGGCCTCTCCTTTTTAGGAAGGGTTGGTGGAATACACATATGGGAGAATTTTAGTGAAATTAGACACATGCAGGTTTCCTCACGATGTTTTCCTTCACCGTCAAGCGCGAAATGAATTATAAACACAAATTAAGCACATGAAAATTCAAGGGCGCTTGCCCGGGTTCGAATCCAAGATTATTGATTAAAATTCACGCGTTCTAACCACTAGGTCATCTCAATTTTTTTAATATTTAAGGAATCCCATAAAAATATTATTAAATACGACTCATTACGGAACTACCGAACTGATAACCCGTGTATATGAAACCCTTTTCTAAAACAGCATGCTTTGAATAGTAACAAGAAACTCATAGCAGTAATAATTAATATTATTTAGAAAAAAAAAAACATAGTACGTAGAGGTATGTCATTACGATTGTTATATGTTTTCATATCAATATGTATATTGTAGGAATTATAATTAACACATCATAAAAATATATTATATAAGAAACATTCTAAAAAGATCGCAAAATGTCACTGACCATTAAAAGTAAGAGATAATTGTATCACGTTAACGATAATGATAAACTTTTGGTCATTTATAATGAAGACATTTGACCCAGGTTGTACTAAACATATTTTAAATGAAATAAATTATATTTTTATTGCTTAATATTATAAGCATTCAATATCATAGAGATAGATAAAAATATATATATAAATGTAATATTTAATCTATTGTTATATATTTCTTTTTCAACAATCGCTACTGCTAATTCGATTAAAATATAACTACAATAAATAAAGCCGAGATGGCCCTGTGGTAAGAACGCGTGAATCTTAACCGATGATCGTTGGTTCAAACCCGGGCAAGCACCACTGAATTTTCATGTGCTTAATTTGTGATTATAATTCATCTCGTGCTTTACGGTGAAGGAAAACATCGTGAGGTAACCTGCATGTGTCTAATTTCACTGAAGTTCTGCCACATGTGAATTCTACCAACCCGCATTGGAGCAGCGTGGTGGAATAAGCTCCAAACCTTCTCCTCAAAAAGAGGAGAGGAGGCCTTTAGCCCAGCAGTGGAACATTCACAGGCTGTTACGGTTACGGTACAATAAATATTCGGATAATGTGGTTCATTTGGCGTACATTTTATGAGTACATTGAGATTTAATTAAGGTAGACAGAGACTCGTATAAAATAATCTCCTTTGGTTTCCAAAGTTGGTAAAAATACAAGAACTGAAAATTTCGCATCGCCGTTAAAACACACGTACTTTGATAAACATTGTACGACAATTATTATTTAATTAATTAATATTCTGACGTAAATTAAAATTAACTTACTTCTGATAATATTAATAAAATTGCTCTAAATAGTTAACACACTTAAACGTATGGTGATTACTCTATAACCGTGAATAAAACATATCCTCTTTAAATTTATCGATAACGCGTTCACGCTACATAGGAATGCTACAGTAATTATTAAAAAAAAACATTAAATAATTCGATTGTGACAATCGAATTTCCATACGTTCCAATTACGCGGAAGTTTGGAGATAAATTATATTATAACTCAATACAGCGACGACTCATGTTATAATAGTTTTCGCTCGAAGCTTCGCTCGAGTGTTGGTATAAAAAAGTAACTGGTGAGCAGGTAGGTATAAAAAAGTAACCTATGCCTTTTCTTGGGATTCAAGATTGCTTCATACCAAATTTAATCAATATCTGATTACCAGTGTAACAAACATCTTACAAAATATTGCATATTATTTTTGATAATTAAACTAGGAGATAATTGTATCTGATAAGACAATGATCTGACTGAAAATGATCATCGCGTTCAACGTCTTGAAGATCTACGGTTTGGATACACACACCACTGTATAATTTACTGATTTTTCACATTATAATTTCTTTATTGGGAATGAAACGATCGCCTCCAGGCCATTTCAAATAAAAAAAATATAATTATAAAAATTAGATATTAAAAAGCTGAGTTTCTTTCGTCGGTTCTTCTTAGGTCTGAGGTGGGTATTTTCGAGCCGGTGGTAAATTTATGACATAATTAAATGTAACGATTCTATTAATATATATATTAACTAATGAAGATTCTATTGAATAAAGATTTTTGAATTTGACTTAATATTTTGGTAATATCTAGAAATTAATCCGTTAATCGGTATGTAAATTTTAAAAAGGCAGACCAGAGAAGCTATTTATTATGTTATTAAATTAACCCCAAATATATATCACAACCATAATACGATAATTATAAATCCTATAATATGATAATTTATTGCCTATTCAAACACACGTCTGGGAAAACGTGATCGAAATTTAGTCGGCGAATAATATGACATACAGGTTTATTTTGGCGTATCGAAGATTTCCTATCCAAGTGCCAAAACCAACATCCGTTCTTATACTATGTGAACTTGCACTTGTGAGGTAAAAATTGACGTTTCGACTATAAATGAAATGAAACCTTATTCGAATCAAATTATTGAAAATAAAATCAATATTCTTTATATTAGCGAGTGATTGCAGCTAGCGTAAAGTCAACCGTCAACTGTAAGCATGCTCATTGTCAGCATCAGTGTGGACAAAGAGAAAAAGTGTATTTTTCGTTCACACTATGTGTACGTTGATCTGCTGGTTGACGAGCGGTTCTGCGAAGTAGCCAAGCACAAAGAAGGTCAAATATTTATGGAAAAGCAGTAAACAGCGTAACGTTCTCTGACAGTCGGTGCAGATTGAGTTGGGTGTGAACGCTCGCTTTTTATTAAAATGCGATCAGCTCCTAAAAGATCCACTGCTCGAAAAAGGCCGCCTCTCCGTAAAGAAATTTAAGTGTGGGTTGATATATGTGGGATAGATAGATGCGTGGCAGAATATTATTTGCGAATATTTAAATAATAAAATAAAATATTTTTATTATATTCACAAATTGATAAACAAACATTATTTTGAATCGTCGTCGACGTTTGCATCATAGTAATATTATAAGAAATTAAAAATGGTTTTTCCAAGCTTACGTAAAGAGTTTAAGCTACAGACGTGTAGCGTAGGTAGTCGTTTAATTTTGTAAGTTATTTAGTTAAATCCTAAATGTAAATAATTCTTATTTAAATATGCATTAAAAACGCGGAAAAACAATTTAAATAGTTTTTGTAATATGTTACGCATGCTTGCTTGTTTACGCATTGCGTACGTAGAATAAAAGCCTTCAATATACAGTTCAGTATAAAAAAATATTTAAATCGAATACAAAAAACGTACAAAGTTACAGAAAGTATGTAAAAGTCCCAACAGCTCAAATGTGTAAATATTCAACGGAAAGTCGGAAATTTTTACTATTTTTACTTTAAATATAAGGCAAAAATAATTTATTAATGAATAAAAATATATTTTAAAAAATGGGTTTCAGTGTTTATAAAATAGTAAAACCATTACAATTAACTTTATTATTAATACGTTTAAGAAGATACTCTAATTCAATTCAAATTTTCCTCAGATTGCAAACACAGAAAAGCTTTAATACGTTAACACAAACTGTATGATTAACAACGAACAATATTATATTGAATTTTCTTTTAAAATTTAAACACAGTATATTATCAAAGACATAAAATACAAAAATAAAATTGCGCCGCAAACGATATTTCCACTCAACAAAGTGCCGCTGAAACTTAAAAGACAAAACACAAGAGCCCTTCGCAAACCTCTCTTGATTCGCGAGGGTCAAGTCTTGATAAGAGACGTACCAGAGACTGGCTGAGTTTTAAATTTTCACACCCACTCTTCTAAGATTTTTTGGACGGACGCAAGATTGACGGAAATGGGTCATCTGATAGTAAGTGGTCACCACCACCCAACCCTAAACATTGACACTAAGAAACATTAACCATCCCCACCCAGACACCCACACCTTGGGAAATAAGTTGTTTTGTCCCTTATGCCTGTAGTTAAACTCAACTTTCAGTCCAAATCAATACTAAGTATAACTGATTGCCGGTGGAATACGTGATGAGTGGGTGGTACCTACCCAGCCGGGTTTGCACAAAACCCTCAAGTAAATAATAAATGTTAGCCTATTGATTTTGATTTATAGAACTTGTTTAAGCTATAGAAGGAGAAATACGTGTTCAACAAGAAATAATTCATGAACTCTTTTCAATATGCATCAAATGAAAATAAATTAGACTTTTTAGGAAGATATATCAAATTATATACACGAGAGACTTCATGAATTAGCTGATTGGCTAATATAAAGCATGGCTTAATTTCCACCTAACTTTCTACCCTCGATCATTGTACACGTTGTTTAAATTAAATAAAATTAAAATTCATAAATATTTATGAAAAAAATCAGTCTACTTCAATGATTCAATTGCAGTTAGATGAAACGATGACAAATAGGTCGCTATGAAAATGAGGTCGTGTAATTTATCTAGTTCGGTACGCCGTGGCGTGAACACATGTAAACGAAGAAGGTCGATACAAGATACAATTGATACAGAAAAGTGTACATTACTAAAATATATTTTAAATACGTGAAAGTTCATGTTCGTATAAAAGATAATTTAAAAAAAACCGGGTCGGGTTTTTTTTTTATGAAGGATATGTAAAGTTACAAATATACGATAATAATAATTTATTTTAATAAACTGTTGAGCTGTGAAAATTTACATTGTTTTGTTTATTTAATCGCACTCGTACTAAACACGTCTGTGTCGACATTTTCTTTATAGCATTTAACAATAATTGCGTTTTTACTCAGTTTACAATGCAGTATCCCATTTTTTGTAAAACAATGTAATAACTAATAATTAACATTACATAAACAATATAGTTTTTTTTTTATTTTTAAATATTATAAAATACAGAAAGATAATATCAAGCCTGTCTTACTTGCCGTACGGAGTATTTGACGAAGTTCTTCATAAGTTTAATTGTAGTTGATCAAGAATCTAATGTCTTGAAAATTTAAAGAAACAAAATGGATTAAAAACTGTTATTGAATCCATTTTCGTTAATTCCATTTGATTGAAAGTCTTCAAGCATTTTAAAACGGCATCGGTTTAGCAATTGCGCGACTAGAATCGACTTGTATAGAGGCGGTTTAAGCGTAGCGTGGCAATCGCAATTTTCGCAATATTGTTGTTTTCTTTTCCTTAACATAGCATGTTTAACATGGAATAATTAATATTTGTATTGCGATAATAAATAGATTTGTATACTATCATCGGTTTTTCTCGGTAGAGTCGACAGCGAACGAATCATAAATCATGTTAAAGTGTTGATATTGTAAAATGTCTATTATAAGAGCAAGAGAACCTGCTACATAATAATAAGATACCGCTTTACTTAAAAACGTCATTTAGGGAGTCATTAGTTAAACAATGCTGCGTCCTTTTTTCGAATATCAAATTAATAATGACAGATAGAGAGGAATCAGTGATTAACTAAACAACCGCTAAGCAATATTTATATGTAAGGCTGATCATTATTATTTATTATATTGAATTAATATTATTAAATGTGAAATTGTTCTACTTATGAATAACTATTCCAACGTAGAATTACCGGAAACGTTTTTGTGAAATTATGTAGACGTTATGTTATGTTACGTTTCTTGAATAATTAATTTTACGAATATATGTTTTGTTTCTGTTCTAGCCGTCTGCGTAAGTAAAATGTTAAGCAAATCTTTGAAGATCTACATTTGTATGTTTTAACTATGCTTATAATAAAATTAAATAATGTTATATGTACATGTCTGTGACTACTCTAGATAGAGCAGAATAGAGTATGCTTGGTTGTACACTGAACGAGTGAAAGTTAAATACAATTATAAACAAAAAATCAAAATAATAATATGTATCTTATATGCGATCTTCCAGCCAACTTTTGGATACAGGACATTATAAAATAAATGTAATCCACAGATGTACATACTATAAAACAAGTATTCTTATTCAGTAACAGCCTGTTAATGTGCCACTTCTGGGCTAAGGCCTCCTCTCCCTTTTGAGGAGATGGTTTGGAGCTTATTCCACCACGCTACTCCAATGCGGGTTGGTAGAATATACATGTGGCACAATTTCGATGAAATTAGACACATGCAGGTTACCTCACGATGTTTTCCTTCACCGTCAAGCACGAGATGAATTATAAACACAAATTAAGCACATGAACATTCAGTGGTGCTTGCCCGGGTTTGAACCCACGATCATCGGTAAGGATTCACGCTTTCTAACCACTAGGCCATCTCGGCTTCTTACTCATCGATAATAAATAGTTACTGAAGCAATGGTAGGGATTCAACAATTATTACAGCGCGACGATAAATACTATTGCTTAGTAGTGTCACGTCCTGCTTATTTGATTTGCTTGTTTATACTACATTATTAGTAAACATCGCTATTTACACAAATTATAATAAAATATTATTTTACCTTGTAGTGTTTATTACTTTTCTTTACTATTTTGCTTTCTGCCTTATGCTAAGCTATTCAGAATACTTATCTTATAATATTTTTTTTATTATTTTGTAAGAGCCATAGAAAAGTAAGGTGTTGTAATATGACAATGTATATGAAAACGAAGTAAAGATGATATAAATTGATAGCTTTGTTTGTTAAGTTTGCAAGTATTCGTACCGACGAAGACCGTTTTTTAAATATATTTTTTTAATTAAATGTTTTTTTTATATGAGGTTATCCCTCATATAAAAAAAAAAACATTTTTAATTATTAATGTTTTGAAAAAAAATCTATACATAAGGCATTAAGTGATCAAATGTCAAATATTATTTTTTAAGTACAAACTCAATTTTAACCGCAGAATACTTCCGTGAAATATTACACTGGCCTCCAAAAAAATCGACCCACCTACATTTTTTGTAAAAAAGCTATCGTATGGTTTTAAACTACCACATATTTATATTTTTAAGATTGATAATGAAAAAATGCAATTGTAGGATTGTACAAAAACAGAAATAGTGCGCAAAAAATAGGTTTTTAGGTAAATATGTGACAAAACACGAAAACACAAAATTTTACGCAATTTTATTTTTTTGTGTACAAAACGATTATGCCGTTTGTTTTTAAATTTGGGTGCCTAAATCTTACTTTAATAGGGAGTGTTTCCTCCTCTTGACCTAATCACTGCCTGCATACGCCTATTAAGTGACCTGATTAGCTTTTTAATGTCTTCCTGTGGGGTCCGTTGCCATTCTTCAGTTAGGGCAGCTTCCAGTTGATTCAGGGTTTCTGGAATTGGATTTCGTGCTCGAACCGTACGTTTTAGCTGGTCCCAGAGGTGCTCTATCGGGTTTAAGTCCGGACTATTGGCTGGCCACTGCATAACTGGAATTTCGACTTCCCTGAGATAGTCTTTAACAATTCTAGCGACGTGAGGTCGTGCGTTGTCGTGCATAAGTTGGAAATTATCCCCAATATATCCAGCGTAAGGCATCACATGAGGCTCCAGAATGTCCGTTATGTAAGTTTCAGCATTAACAGCACGATTACGGAAAAAACCAGCTCTGTGCGTCCCGTCAAAGAAATACCTCCCCAAAACATTGTAGAGCCTCCACCAAATCGGACTGTTTCTCGAATGCAACACTAAGAGTAGCGTTCTCCTGGCCTTCGCATGACATTACGTCGTCCATCAGAGCCTACTAGAGACATTCGGCTTTCATCACTGAACAATACTGTCTCCCATTGGTCCAGTGTCCAATCGACGTGCTGCCTAGCAAATTGTAGTCTTGCTTGTCGATGGGATGCTGTGAGTTTTGGTCCTGTTGCTGGCTTGTGAGGGGTTAAGTTTTGCTCTCGAAGTCTTCTTCTTACAGTATTTTCACTCACAGACACCCCACGACTTTCTCGGAGTCTACCTTGAACGTCAACAGCCGAAAGATGTCGGTTTCTTAAAGACGTCAAACCAATAAAACGGTCATCGGTCGGGTTCGTGACACGCCCCCTGCCAGATCCTGGTCTCCGGCGATACTCCCCAGTCTCCAAGTAGCGTTTGTACACTCTTCGCACCGCTGAACGACTTAATTTTAGTGTTCTAGCCACATTTCGCTGACTTAACCCCTCATGAATAAGAGCTACGACTTGAGCAGCTTCTGCTTCAGTAGTATCCATTTTTTTATGTTTAAACTTATTAAAGTTATTGTTTCAACAAAGTTTCATACACTTAATCAATAATAAACATCGAACCGAGATGACTCCGCGTTAAGAACTGGAAATAAACTAACCATGCACTTTGTGCACAAAGTAACGTTTTCTTATCAATACTTTAAAAATATTCCAAATATCCTCAATAACACTTACAACTCCTCCAAATCAATATCAAGTGGGTAATAAAATGTTAAATGTATGTCCCATAAGTAAAACAATCCACCTAGGTCGTCGCATAGTTAAGATAACAACTTTGTAAGTAAAAAAATACGGGTGGGTCGATTTTTTTGGCGGCCAGTGTAGAAAGAGATTTGTTACATAGAATATAATTATAATGACATTAATTCAACAAATAGCGTATAACTAAGTCAGTTTTCAATATTTTACAGGTAAAAAGGAAATGAATTCTTACGAAATATAAAACCAATATAAAAATGATCTACTCAACTGTAAGTAAATTTGATTGTGACATATCTGACACTTGGTTTAATTCACACGAAATTTCGTGACATGTCTAACTCTTCATACAGTACTGATCCATTGAACGTCGATCAAACATTAACCGATTTTCGATTAATGTTTGATTCTCAATTCTACTAAAAAATTGTAACTTTATCACAATCGTATCGAAGCGTAATCGTTGCCGTATATATCGTTTTTCTTCTTTAATTTAATTATCGCCTATTGGCTTAGTTAACAATTATGTTTGTTTTTGACATTACGGTTTATGTTAACATCATATCGGTTCGATTCCGAACCGAATAAATATACAATAGTCAAAGTTGGATTGGAATCAAAGTTGGATCGTAATCATTATAGATTAGTAAAATTGTCGATGACTTGATATATAGTATGAACTGTCGATCGATTGGTCTGGCAACACTAAGGGTAAGTATAGTTTACGAATCTTTAATTTAATTTCAATTTCCAATATAAATTTTAAACCGATGATTTGAACGGCCAACTAAATATTTTTGTTGTAATGACTGTTATTGTAATTCACTGAGTCAACATTTTAGACTACAATATAGTTTATATGCAAATTCTCTTGCAATTTACTCGTTCAAACCGCACGTCAATTGTCAGTTTTTTTTTTATCTTAACTCAAAGTCAAATCATTTAAAACAGTAATAAAATTCCATTCTGTACGTCGACATTTTATTAATATTTAACTTTGAAAGACCGTAATTCGTAATCACTACCACTTTGGCAAGAGTGAACGACTTGGAAAAATATATTTAGCTTTGTGGTAGAGTATTATGCAAAACCGTCTGGGTAGGTACCACCCATTTTATTTTGATTTAGTTTTAAATAGGTCAATTCTTATTAAATCTGGTAAAATTGTAAATTTTTCATATAAATATGCAATACAAATATGTTATACATTGGGAAATTAATAATATGCAAACCAAATCGCAGTCAGACACATTTTTATTTTAAGCGACAATTGACAGTCACGTCATTGCTCGTATTTCGTGTAATCGAAATTATATACAAAATACTCTCTACTAGCATTATTACAAGAGCTAATATCGTTCAAATAAAAACGAATTGTAAACTTTCGCTAGACGATGGTTAGTGAATAAAGCAATAGACACGCACAAGCACGCGCAGCGCATACCGACGTGATCCGGAGCGTCAATTTGTTATAGGCATACAGGAAAACGTCACGCCTTTTGTGTTACACTTATACGAGCCTAAGATTAGTTTTATTTAAATTAATTTGACTGACAAGATTGACTGATCATATTCTATACATTTTTCTTATCTTGGAAATAGAGAAAATATATAATACGTTAAACAAATCACTTTTTTTCCGCAGAAATTTAAATCTTACTAGAGATAAATTACGCTTACAAAAAATGTTAAATTATTTATAAATATTATATGTATTTGATTGTTTCCTATTTCAGAAAATATTTGAGATTTTTTTTTATCTGTTGAAAACAAAAAAAAAAAAACAAAATATTTTATGCATGCTCATTCTAATTATTATAATAATAGTAATTACAAAATTTCTTTGTTTAGTACGAACCTATTAATGTATACATTTAAAAGGTCGGCAAGGCATTGCTATTATTTCGATATTTGTAGCCATATTTTATGAAACTAGTATAATTACTACTTTACTATATTAAGCACTTGTATGGATGTGTATTTTAATGATTGGATCTCACTCACCTTGGCACACAAATGGAATGGTACAGTCCGTGGTTCCGCAGCACATGGATGAACTCGGGCAGGGTCCGACAAGCGCCCATGATACTGAATGCCGCTAGGGCACTGTTCCATACTATCAAAGTCCGGCGCAACTCGAACCTAAGAGAAAAAAATAGTTAAAACTGTTTTAAAAAATAATGTTTATTTTTTATTTATATAGCCTATAGAGCCTAGCTCATAAATTATTAAAATTATTTAAAATGTATCATATTACATATTTCAAAGAATTAATTACCGAATTGCGTCAAAACAATTCAGAACAATAGAAATCAAATGAAAAATCTATTAAAAATTTTGCTAGCTTTTTGAACTAAATTCATTGAAATTCAAACAACTAATTTTGAATTTGAATGGAAATTTAAAATATCTTTAAGATATGAAGATATAAAAGCAATAAGTAGTTCATACTTTTTTTGTCAAATTTTAAGTTTGCGCAATGAAAATAAACATTCAAAATAATTCTTTAATTAAATTTAAGTCTGTATAGCAAACGTTTAAAACGATAGTACAAACTTAAAACCAGTTTATTATCGTATACTAACTGTTTTATTATATTACGCCTGTTAGCTTTATTAGTCTAAGTTAATTATTAATTATTTAATATGAATCTTCCTAAACGCAAACTTCCTAAACGCAAGACGTTTATATTCAAAAGGAGAAGCGCCGTTTAGAGAAACAAGCGACGAAGCCCATAGTTATCCATTATTACCGCTGATTTTTTCTTCAAATTTAAATGGGATTACCCCAGAAGTAACCTATTCAATTAAAAAACAATTATTATTAGAAATCGGTTAATAATCTACGAAAACATTGTGTGATGAAACAAAGATGGAATTGAAAAGCGTTCTTCCTAATGAATTCAGCAAAAAAATGTATGCATAACCACTTTTTGAGGTTAGCTCCAAAAAGCCGAACTGGTAACCGCCTTGAAAAATAAAATCTTATTAATATAGAGAAATACTGTTTTGAATACAGATTAGGACATCTGTTTTCAACTTAAATGTATGGAGTAAGCGCCGGCCGCCAGTTTTTAAGCGCAGTTAATATAGCTTAGTCCTTTTACGATAACTTTTCTTGAGTATACAAATAAGTAAAATTGGATATAAAAATACATTTTGTAGCGAACATTTCTTTAAACATAGAGCATTCACCGAATCCCAAAGTTTTCATGTATTCGTTAGTTTTGGCAGCCTTTGCTTCCATTGGCTGAATTGTTGATATAATTTATAAGCACCGAAAAACGATTAATTGAAAAAATATGTTTTTCTCTTCACAATTTAGTGAGGAAAAGCTACAAAATGTGATATGTAGAGCATAAAATTATGACTACCATCTAAACTAACGGAATTAAGGACGTACGTTAAGGTTTGAGTCGTAGTAGGTTTAATTTGAATCTCGATTTAAATGCTTAATTTCGTCGTTCCGTTAACGATTTCCTTGCAAGGGCTTTGATGGAACCTTCGACTTCAGCACCGCTGATGTGATTCTTGATATATTATACCACAAAAAGCAATCTTACCGGAACATAAACAAGTAACGAAGGCCGACTTTACAGTATACAGATAACTAACAGTTGCCATACCGGTTATGAAATACGGATGAGAGATACCTTATATGTTTTTTGTTAATTTCTTATTCTACTATAAAATTAATTTCATTTTATTTTAGAAATATAAAATAAAATGTTGAATATCTTATGTTCAAAATTCGAACATATTTAAGCAGGTTATCATAACGAGTACTTTAAAAAAAATTCAGCTCAATTAAATTCAGTTGTATAATTTGTAATCTTAGAATTGACATAATATGATATATAGTATGCTTATTCATTGTATATATACTTTTTTAAATAGGGATTATAATATCAACTGACATGAAAAAAAAATCGGTCGCGGCGCTTTGCAAGCTAACGCTGCCAAAATTATAACCCATAAACTAAAACTTCGTATAAAAATATTTGTTGAACACCAACATTAAGTCACAAAGATCCTCGAAAACATATTTTATATTAATTTTTTTTAAAAGAATAATAGTAAATACAGTTTTAATTAAATTACTAATATTCCTATTTACCCCTCCAATTGAGCTTACATGGACGACAATAGCCCAAGGGGTTGGATCGAACCTGCGACTTTTACATCGCGATGCGGCCCATAAACCATTGTACTATTGACGTTTAAATTTATGATATATAACTGTAGTTTAATTTTATTTGTCACGCATTATTAATACGAGTACATATCAAAATAAATACCAAACAAAGATTAAACATGTACCTTGCTTATGAATTGCGATTTAAAATTTTAATATATACGATATCTGCTGCTGCTGCTCGATATCTGCCGACACGAAAATTTTATCTGTGCGATTTCGGGTTGTGTAGCTCGTATTTCAAGTTATTCATTCATTTTATCTTTGATTCACCTTTACGGGACAGATCAAAAATTCAACACAACGTATTAAATAACGTACACACTTCTCTGGTGTTAAAGCTTTGTGCAAGCTCCTCTGGGTAGGTACCACCCATTCATCAGATATTGTACCGCAAAACAGCAGTACTTGGTATTGTTGTGTTCCGGTTTGAAGGTAGCCAGTGTAATTACAGGTGCAAGGGACATAACATCTTAGTTCCCAGGGTTGGTGGCGCATTGGTGATGTAAGCGATGGTTAACATTTCGTACAATACCAATGTCTATGGGCGTTGGTGACCACTTACCATCAGGTGGCCCATATGCTCGTCCGCCTTCCTATTCTATAAAGAAAAAAACACTAGTTTTAATAATGACATCCACCTACTAAACGTTAAAAACGTTAAAACGGATTAACGACTTAGATTTAATTAATAACATGATGAAGTTATTGATAAATAATTAATGAGTTGATAATGATACAAAATCATTTTATTACCTATCTACTTATATCAATTTATCATCGTAATTAACTCTTGTACAAATATTACGCAGTCTTTATATAAACGTTTTCGAAAGCCTAATCCTGTTGGATACAATCTTATCTTCGTCGTATAACCATAACCTATCATAACGTGTGAGTCCGGAGACAATTGTATCAGTAACTTTTGTGTGAATCCATAAAAAGCTTTCAATAGAACGATCAAATTAAATAGGCATGTTTCGTATTAAAATGCTTAGTTTTTATATGCTGCAATTGAGAACAATCCGTTTGAGAACTTATTCGGTTAATTTATATGTTTGAAATTAAAATTAAAGCACGTGGCTTGTGACATTTTTTTGCAGTTTCATCAATTTATTTGATTTAACATAAAACCGTTTACATATACTATAAAATAATAAATAAATAAAAATATATTTACAAATGACGATTCAATATAAATTATTTTGAATTTTAATTGAACTTAAAAATATTAGTTATATTCATTCAATCATTCTCATTACGAAATAACAGTTTATTTTTGTGTTTATATTAAATAAATTTTATATAAATACTTGAAACAAATATTGATTATTATTATAAATCGTTTTTTTTTTTATGTTGTAAGCAGTAAGTCTTTAAGGAAAAATATATATCAAAATATTATCTCTTCGGAGACGAGTTTATTATTATTAAGTACTTCTGTACTTAATAATAAATGGAAACAATAAAAAATGAAGTTACACAAGTGATGGTTAATGGGTACAGGATTATTATGGAACGAGGCCAGCATTGACCTTACTTGAGATAACTGCAATGTACAAGTGTTACGCAATAGCGAGTTTACGGCGCGGTGAATCATTTGAATGTGGAAAGACCAGCTGCGACAAAGAGGAAGTTGTGGACCTAATAAACTTGAATTCTGCTGTATAATAATAGAATACCTTGGCTATTTATAAAAAAAAAAAAGTAATAATGCAGATTGGTTCCTGTCAAGACAAGTTGATTATTGTGACGACATAGTCAGTGATCTATATAATTTTTCTCGAGCATTTTGCATTCTTAAATGTAATACTAATGACACGAATGGGCAATATGGATGAAAGTGTTCAACGATAAAAATATACATAATTTCGTGATTGACTACGGTAACTTCACATGAATGTAATAATAGTACCAATAACTCAAAAGTTAACATAAATAATAGTAAAATCGGATCCTTTGATTTATCATCGCGCCTAACCAAATGCCCTTGGGAAAAGGGTATAATATGTATTTCAAACATAATAACTTTCTCATAAAATACCCTCATCTAACGACAATAGTAACGAAAGTAATTGAATGACGGTTAAAAGAAATCAGCATTAAAACTTAAATGTTATATAAGATTTGTTTATATGAGAAACTTGTCTCGGCACATACCAGCCATTCAATTGACCCAGTCGACTCTACCGTCCTACGAAACAGCTGACGTTGTTATTTCTTTCTAAGACTCGGCTGAACTGAGTGATTTATTTGTTTTTTCGTTTCTTTGCCAGTAACCTATTTTCTAAGCAATATTACGTAGTATGATAACATTCTTATTTTACAAGAAATTGTTTAGGCGTATTTACGTATTTTATATCGCCAAGCTTTTTATGAATATGTATATTCTTACTATAATAAAACCTTGGGAACTAAGATGTTATACATCTTCACCTTCAAACTAGAGCCCATTTTTGGATTCTGGTTTATAAGCCATTTTCTCTGTTTGGCTTTCGAATATCTAATAAGTGAGTAATACATACCCAGACCACAATGTAATAAACGAATTGAATTGAAATATTTGGATAAACTTACCTTTGAAAGGGATTTTTTAAATCACAGTGGTTTTTTATTAAAATGCGACGATCAGGATTAGAAAATACCGAAAAATTTTAAAGATTTCTACGAATTTATCTATAAATGTTGAGTAGGGTGTAACTACGAAAAGAACGTTGTTTCTTCTCTCCAATGTCAAATCAATGATGACAGAAAGAGAAAACGATTTTTTGTAAGGCCGTATACGTATTAAATGTTTGTATACAATCCTAATTTTAGAATAGTTCGTTTCAAATGTAGTAGAAGATATGTTGTAAGAGTCGGATTGGCACGAGATAATAATGTTCATTGGAATTATTAATACAGTACCTATAAACGTAAGTGTAAGTGTTTCTGTTTGTATGTGTGTGTTATATTGTGTTAGGGTTTATTCCATGACATAAACCATCCACATACATACATATATATGTTAATGGAATTTATAGAATCGTTCAATTATTAATGATTTATATCGTAGGTAAAAAGTATACAGCACAAAATGTGAAGATGATATTGTATTAAATTATATTAATGTGAAGACAGTAGTGCAACACTAGAAAATATTTAATATTTTTAAATTATGTCTTTGTTTTAGCTTTCTCCGAGTGCTTTTCTCTTATATTGACGATTCTTAACTATTTCTATTTAGGTCTAGTGACTATTTTTTAAGGTTGATCCCAAGGCCCTGGGTTTAATTCCAAAGCCAATAAATAGTTATTGGACTTATCTAGACATATTCGGTAGCATCCAGGAGTTCGAAAGAATGTTTAATTACGTACACGTGTATAATGTCCGGCGCAAGTTGGCAAGTGATCCTTGAGAATGGTCGCCCGGGCCGAAATCTAATCATCATCATACTACTTCATTGCATTGATATACTTGGTCGTATATTCTATCGCCAAACAAAAGTACTTCGTATTATTGTATTCCGGTTTAAATGGTAAGTGAGCCAGGTAGTAGTCGTGTAACTACAGGCCCAAGAGACATAACATCTTAGTTCCCACGGTTGTTGGCGCATTGGTTGTCAGAGATGATTAAGAACACTTATTATCGGGTGGCCCATATTTCAGTGTGCCTACCAATTTTCAATGTATATTTAAGAATTAATTGTTATTCGATATATTATTTATGGTTTGTATAAATTGAATATTTTATTATATACTGTTAGGCATATACATTTGGTACATTTATGTAACTAATTACTAAACTAAACAAAGCCTTCAAAGTAAATAAATTTAAGTTATTAATTTAAGTAAGTGAATTTGTAATTTCACTACCAAGTTACGGGCGTTACTTTATGAACGTAATTTCGACAGACTCGCGTTGTAAGCTGGTTCAATGACATTTTGATTATCCAAATTCAAATCGACAAAAAACATTAGAGAAAATTCATTTTGCAGTCTTATATCACCTAATAATTATACTTATTATTCCCACTCTTAAAAATAACCGTTATAATACAAAAAAGTAATGTTATTACACGTGATATTTTCATATTGAAATTGATATCGGAAAGCCTTAATAAAAAATCAAGATAAAAAAATATTGTTAATGCAAACTTGGCACTGTTTCAAGGTACAATAAGCCAGAAGCCACTGTGGATTATCTGCAAGATGAAAACCTATTTCGAATGCTATTGTAGTCCGAGATGTTATCAAAATCTTGACGTGGTTGGAAACTAATAGTTTATTATTTCAGGCTGAAAAAAAACCATCAATTTGAAATATTATAATTGCTTTTTATCGGCTTTTTTGTTTTCTAATTTTAGGAAAACAAAGTCATATAGTAAATTTGGTTCAGATTGGCATCATTTATGTGCCTCCTTTGTCTGTTTTGATACGAAAGCCTAAATTTTTATGTATGCAAACTTTTTATTTTTTTATATAAATTAAGTGTTTTTATGTATATATATCTAACGACGCTGTCTTGAGACCTAACACAAACATAATAACACCAACATATTAGCGTATTAACCGAATCGATTTACTAGAAACGTCATGAAAAAATTTTAAGCTTCTGCTGTTTGAAATATTTTTATTTTAGTAAGTTATGTGTTAATTTTGTCTAAAACACAGGCACAAGGTATTTTATTACTATTAATTTTCTAACAACAAAAATAATATAAGTGTATCGTATTACAATTAAACATAGAACAAATAAAATTGAATCGGAAGGCAAAATATAGCAACTACATCGATAAACTTATCCATAAGTTAGAATTAAATGAAGAGAACAATTTAAAAAAATTCCATACAGCTGCGGAAACTTCGTTTAATATTCTTGCCGTTCGAGGAATGAATCAATCATTCATACTAAAGCGGAACAATGCTATTTTTTTTTCAATGAATTGAGCATAAATGTATGTATGTCGTCCAGTTTGAAGGACGGGTATAGACACAAACTATAATATTAGATAATGCCCTTGGTTTTTAACGGGTGTTTAATTAAACACAGATATCTCCCTTTCATTCATCATTAATTTGACATTCGAAAGAAGAACTGCATCGTTTAACTAAAAACATGCTAAATAACATTAATAAGGCCGTAAGGTACCGTGATTTGATTTCTTTGTATCAAATGCGTGCAGGGATCATTTAAACGATAGAGTTGAAAGTGTGTATACGTTGTTGTTGGCACTTTAGAAAGATTTCTGGAATAGTATTATCAATGTACAATGGGTAACGAAAAATATTAACCTCCATAAGAATTCCATATATGGTATTTGTATATTTAACTGAAAAATCAAAAACAAAATCGAGAAGACTAGGTAAGGAATCATAGTTATCGTCAGTGTCTATAAATATAGACTATATGGAATGTTTCGTTTCGTATTTGGAAGTCGTGGATCTGATTTGCATAAGCTTTTGAGCGAGGTTCAAAGATAAATTCAACCCGTTTCTAAGATAAAATTTAAATTAAAAGAAAAATATGCATGACTATTTATCATTAAAGTCTGACATTGAAAAATTAAAGCTAAATGCTTCTTGTAATTACTTTTTATAAAATCATTATAAAAGGCTAGCCACAACAAAGCAGTCAAAGTTCAATGAATATTAATTTAATTAGTATGAACTGAATAATGTTAGCATAATAAAATAGAGGTGATGGTTAAAAATAAATATTATATTAAATAGTAATTAAAAGTATATATTAAATTGTACAATAATTGTATTATTTAAATTTATGTTATTTTTTTAAGACTATGACGAACTCGAAAAAGTTCTATTTTTTAATTACTTAATCAATAGACGAATGAAATTTTAATTAAAATTTTCTTATTCATATGTATTTTATCTTATAAAGTAAATATTGATGATGTTACATAATTACTAGTAGTAATCTACTGGTGGTAGAGCTTTGTGCAAGCTCGTCTGGGTAGATACCACCCACTCATCAGATATTCTACCGCAAAACAGCAGTACTTGGTATTGTTGTGTTCCGGTTTGAAGGGTGAGTGAGCCAGTGTAATTACAGGCACAAGGGATATAACATCTTAGTTCCCAAGGTTGGTGGCGCATTGGTGATGTAAGCGATGGTTAACATTTCTTACAATGCCAATGTCTAAGGGTGTTTGGTGACCACTTACCATCAGGTGGCCCATATGCTCGTCCGCCTTCCTATTCTATAAAAAAAAAATTATGATTATAACTAAAATCAGCCATTTATTTTTCAAATTAATTTAATTAAAAATACATAAATGTATAGAAAAAATCAAACGGTATTATTAGCATACCGATCGAAGTTTTCTTAGAACATCGGTTCAGAGATGTTTTATTGAAAGTTTAAATATGACAGATAAAGATTAGGGTAATAAACAATTAACTATATACAATAAAATGAGATTTTATACCTCAAGCTCAAATAATTAAATTTTTTATATAGTTATCGATAATTATAAAAGCCGAGATCGCTCAGTGGTAAGAACGCGTGATCTTAACCACTGAATTTTCATGTGCTTAATTTGTGATTATAATTCATCTCGTGCTTTACGGTGAAGGAAAACATCGTGAGGAAACTTGCATGTGTCTAATTTCACTGAAATTCTGCCACATGTGTATTCCACCAACCCGCACTGGAGCAGCGTGGTGGAATAAGCTCCAAACCTTCTCCTCAAAAAAGGAGAGGAGGCCTTTAGCCCAGCAGTGGGACATTCACCGGCTGTTACGAATTATTATAATAAGCATTAGCATTAACGTCATCTTTAACAGTATTTTATATACATCATATAATTATACTAATATATATTCAAATGTCTCAACAAAAGGTTGTGTAATACTATTCAGTATATCTTGTTCAATACAAAATATCATATTAACTGTAGCATTGAGAAAGCACTAAGGTCGCCTGGACTCTAGCCGTGACGGTCGGCCGTTCAACTCTGGCGTCCGATAATAATTACTTAACACGCTTTTTAAATCTTATCAAAAACAATTTATCATAGGTCTATTGGTTAGAGTCTCGTTGTTCCATTTGTTAGCTATGTTGTTCAAGACTTCCGAGGTACAAGTCCCGGCTCGGAGTAATTAAAATTGTAGGGCATTTCTGTTAAAACATTGTCGTAAGAAATAGTTTTTGTGTAATTGATAACCTTCCCGTGCTTTGCAATGCATGTAAAGTTGGTCACGCGACTGATCTCCCTCCGGTCCTGTTAGATTGCCGTGTAGGACTATAAGAGTGAAGGTATTGAGTGTACTGTGTTTGCACACACACTTATATATCTTCTGCGCAGTAGGTTATTTTAAGCTGAGAATAGGCACTGTGGCCGAAAGCGGTCAGGATGACTTTAATCAATCAATCATCTTGAATCACTGTAACAATAAACTGTCAACAATTGTTAATCCTGATGTATTGTTATTGAAGATAACATCTAATTAATAGTTTCTAACAATTTATCTAAATGTTATCAAGATGAGTCATCCGAATGATTAATCTTGAATAAAACTTACTTCATCCTTATTTCATTTTAATATCAGTTTTCAAGAAATATATAAGAAGCAAATTTTACACTTCGTGCCTGACCCGATCGTAATATATAGTATATCGACTGACGTTATCCCATTGCTTGAACACGGGTATATTTCAAATGTAACCATTTATAATTTAATAAAACTATTGTAGTGAATTTCGCATATCACTATGACAAATGGAATCTACGTCAACTTTCAATCGTTTGCGTCGAAACGATGTGAATATCATTTAAAAAAAAAACGAAATAAAATCGATTAAATTTAAATATAAAGCTAGAAAACAAAATTGTCCCACGTATATATATACCAGATTGTAATCTATTAGTGCGTCAACTGATATTAATTGCATTACGACTACTCTGTAATGGATCTCGCATAAAGCACGCGTTGTTTCGTAACACGATAATAAAAGTAAAATACATTATATTTATTTAAATCATTAAATCTTATCAGTATAAACACGTGTCCGGAAGATGCGTTCATTTTTATTTTATACGTAGGCAATTTTTTGTAACAATTGGGCAAATTTTATCCTCGAAAATTCATATGGCAATTTAGTAATTTAGCTAGCAGTTTCTAATTCAATTCCATAATTTATAGTTTATAAGCCGGAAGAAAGATATTATGTCGTGAATATAGTTTACACATGCATATGTTAGTGTAGAATGATATGCCCGATTATGTCCAATTATAGTCTTATTGTACATAGACTAATAGAATTAAATTTACCTCATGCAAACCTAAGTACTGCGCATCATTGTTTAATTCAGTCATTTATTTCTAAAAAGTATCTTTTTTAAGAAAAGTGCCATCGGGTGCGAATAATCCTTTAATTTGGGTTTAATTCGGTTAAGTTTTTCTAGATTAGAGAGGTATAAATTATATTATCTGCAGGTTTATTTCGTTCTCTCCTTATCGAATGAAAGACAAGTTGATCAAGATAGTGTAGACCGGTCAATGTCAATTATTATTCACGATCAATTGTACCTAAATAAATATCACAAAATAAATTGGCGGTATACATTCTACATCATGCTTTATTTTTATTTAAATATAGCATACAAGCAAGCCATCAGTTTGCGAGGACATGCTACCACAACCGGGGGTCCAACATGTCACCGCACCACACCACAAAATTTGATGAGTGAGTAGGCCAAGACAACACATTGACCTTCTCACTCAATCAAAGCTAATAGCAATACAAAATATATATATTTGGTGTGGCAATAAATAGGTAGTGATTTGTACACAAATGGCCCAGCACAAAGTCCAAACTTTTTAACAAGCATTAAGATTTGCATTTTTAAACCATACAAAATACGTTTAAAACTGAGGATAAATTGTTACGAATCTTAGCAGACATCCAAGAGCCGCAATATTAAAAGTATTCAGAAATAATAACAACGTTTTTTTAATATCTACCATGAACTAGGTGAAGAAGTTGTCTGCTTATCAAACGTTATCAAATCTTATCGCTGGCTCACATCGTTGCCATTCATATTGATAGCGTAACAATATTGTTACGAAACTGATTTTTAATACAAATATTGCTATTTTACGCCAATTTTCTGTATATGTATTATCGTCATCTTAAATAAGAATATTGCTTATCGATTTTATAAAGAAAATATAAACAGTAACAGTCTGTTAATGTTTCACTGCTGGGCTAAGGCCTCCTCTCCCTTTTTGAGGAGAAGGTTTAGAGCTTATTCCACCACGCTGCTCCAATGCGGGTTAGTGGAATACACATGTGGCAGAATTTTGATGAATTTAGACACATGCAGGTTTCCTCACGATGTTTTCCTTCACCGAAAAGCACGAGATGAATTATAAACACAAATTAAGCACATGAAATTTCAGTGGTGCTTGCCCGGGTTTGAACCCACGATCATCGGTTAAGATTCACGCGTTCTAACCACTAGGCAATCTCGGCTTATTTAAATAAAATATAAAGCAAATGCTCTATTTTTTTATAGTATCGGTAGGTGGGACGAGCAAATGGGCCACCTGATGGTAAGTGGTCACCAATGCCATTGTAACAAATGTTAACCATCGCTTACATCGTCAATGCACCACCAACCTTGGGAACTAAGATATTATGTCCCTTGTGCCTGTAATTACACTGGCTCACTCACCCTTCAAACCGGAACACAACAATACTAAGTATTACTATTTTGCGGTAAGATACGTGATGAGTGGACAGTACCTATCTACCTTTATTATATTTAGCTTATATATAACAATCAATATATACAATATATATATATATATATATATATATATATATATATATATATATATATATATATATATATATAACATTAATCATAAATTAATTATTCAGTATTATATAAAAACTTATTTAACGTATTTGTGTTTGCGAAAATTCAATTTCATTTATATAAAAACAATATTAAAAATAGTCGCGCAATGGATCACCTCTGACCTCCATGGTCTGTCGCATTTTACATAATTGTAATAAATATTTATACATATAATTGTATATTTATATTACAATATTAGTTTTGTAAGAACTGTACCATAGTAAACGTTGCATTTATAAGCCCTTAACCTTAAGTAACCTACCAAGTGTACAAATCTAAATCTCTAGAGAAAAAGTAGGTTTACCTCTGCGGTCCGTCGTGGTCTAATTCTCGATGGTCCGGTTTAAAAAATATTATATTTTACCTTTCACAAATTGATGTTACAAGCTTTTTGTTGATGCAGAAAAACGTATTTAATATATAATTAATTGTTGTATATAGTTGAACATAATAAAAATGTTCGTCGTCCGGGTCTTGAGACTAAATTTACTTAACAAGTAACTTTCGCATAATTATATACCACAGTTTTAAGACGCACAATGTGACTTATATGCTTAAGTTTAATTGTTGCATATATTTTTATATATTTAGCTTATTACGTCAATGTATTCGGGAAAGTAACGTCGTCGATTCGGCGGTTATTCGGTCTCAACCATTACTGATACTTATAAATTACTAGTTTCCGCCTGCAGCTTTGTCCGCGAGTTAGTGTTGCTGTTCTAGGTACCGTATGTAAAAGTATAACAAACATATAAACAAACTTACTTCCACATTTATAATATTATAGTTAAGTATGACAATATACTTTTCGGAAACATTTTCATTAATTATTAAATTAATTAATGTAATTTTTTTTTTTATATTTACTTTATAGTAAATTATATTATTAAAAAATAATTACTAATTCGTGTCAGTTAGTTTTAAACTAATTAAAAAATATATATCAGCTTTTAAGACTGTCGTTTGAAACGGTTGTTTCGGAATTATATATATTATTATAAAAAATGATTTATTGAAATTTAAAAGAAAGAAAACGTCTACACGAAGAATGACAACACCCCATAAGTTTTACAAAGCTGGACAGCGGGCGCTCTTCTTACGATTTGGAGGTTAATCCACCACGCTGCCCTAATGCGGGTTGATATACACATATAGATTTTTATTTATATGATATTTCTTCAGGATGTTTTCCTTTCCCGACGAGCACGAGACAATTTATAAAAACGAATCAGCACATGAAAACTCAGCGATTCTTGACTGAATTTCTTCCACTTCTCAATCCACCGGACAATCTCCGCACTCGTAATTAGTAATTACTAGCGGCCAAGCTGGCAGCGTACGGCCAAAGGATTGGAAGATCCTCTTTATGGGATGTATAAATCTTTATATAATGACTAAATGTATACACTGTATTAGTATAATTAAAACAATGTAAAACATTAAGGTACATTATAAAATTAAACAATTACATTACCAATGCGAATGATGAGTAAAATATTTATAGGTACAACAAATATTGTCGAAGTTCAAAATCAGATGAGATAGATTTAAAAACTGAAGTCAAATGCGTAGATAAATATAGTTCGAAACATGAGCACATACAAGGTTACGAAGAGACTCGTACTGGTATTTAAAAACAGGCTAGAAAGATTGCATCCGAGCAAGGTTATATAACAATGCAGATCTGCTGCAGATCACTTTGACCCTATACACTCTTCATCAGAACTAAAACTTTTTTTTGTTAAATCAATCCATTAAAATGTTCTCTTACCAATATTTACTTATATTGTTTTGTATGTTCATGTATTTGTGAGAAAATATTAAAACAGGTTGTTGTGACGCGTGTTTTTATTGCCATATATATTATTATTTTTGTATTATTAAAAATATTAAAATCATTATGCTCGATGCATAATAATTATGGATAATTATTAATTACTTATTTAAAATTTAAATTTATTGTCATTAAACAAACAATACGAAGTAATACATTACATATAATAAAAATATTATTGAACGCAAAAACGATACGAAAATGTTTTACTTTTAAAAATTTACATTATAAAAAACTTTTGAACTTGAAATCTTAATATAAAATTGTTGTTCCAAAAAAATTATGGAGTGTTTTTTGTGTTACATATTATTATAACATTTTTGTGGATTGGTCTAGAAATATCATAAAGTAAAGTAAGAAAAATTACACATATTTTCTAAATCAATTGTTACAAAGTCTACTATTATTGCTATATGTTGTCACACTATTAACCTTACAGCATAGTTAATTTAACCTTGTAAGTATTAAAAAAAAAATGGCTAATTTATATATTTTGTTGAATAATTATGATATTTTGTTATTTTACAATACTTTTTGCATTGTTTAATTGTGTTTTATTTTACACAATGTAAAGATTATTTTATTATCATAATTTAAAATATCAAATTTATTATATTATTATCATAATTTAACATATCAAAAATATTCTTTCAGATCTGTTTATTTAATTAAAACTAAATGTCTCTTGACGTCTGACGATTAAATAAAAAACTAAAATGAATTGTAAGGGTGATTGGTTTACATTATTAAAAATATTTTACTTTTAAATTATAAAAAATACTTTTAAAATTTATAAAAAAAGGTTTTTTTTTTTTTTATAGAATAGGAAGGTGGACGAGCATATGGGCCACCTGATGGTAAGTGGTCACCAAACGCCCTTAGACATTGGCATTGTAAGAAATGTCAACCATCGCTTATAGCCAATGCGCCACCAACCTTGGGAACTAAGATTTTATGTCCCTTGTGCCTGTAATTACACTGGCTCACTCACCCTTCAAACCGGAACACAACAATATCAAGTATTGCTGTTTTGCGGTAGAATATCTGATGAGTGGGTGGTACCTACCCAGACGAGCTTGCACAAAGCCCTACCACCAGTAAATATATATATAGTTTTATCTATAATAAACAATATTAATATGTACAAATGATAATTAGATTCATAAATTTGTAAATAAAGAGATAATGTAATATTAATCTCCATAAAGGCACTATGGAGTACCTTGTTGGTTTTTCTTAATAGGATATACATTCCAAGCTCGTAGGTTTAGCTTAATTATTCTTATAAAATAATGTGTCAAAAAAACATATTAAAGATTACTTAAAACAAATTTTTCAATTGATTAATATACTTACATCAATAGTTATTATTGACTCATCAGGGAAAAAAATTAATTTGTAAAATAATATTGTCAAATAATTTCTTACAGGACCCAACATTATTAGAGCATTAAAGGATATACAATTTTCATAATTTTGTTTTAATAGATATAATAGATAAATTTATTTTCTAGTTAAAAATTTAAATACTGTGAACGAAAAGAATTTGGGATTTCCTAGTTTTTATACAAAAATACAAGCATAAAATATATTATATGCCAATTCAGAATATCTATACATAATCGGCCAGTCAATTAGTAAAATAACTAACACAGATAATTTTATTTTTTATATAGGTTTACTTTTAAATAATTAATGTCATATTTAACCATTAATGTTAAATAAGTTATGTTTTAAAAAAATACCGTGATAATTATTTTGACATTAAAAAAAATTAACTCTGCAAATAAGTTTTATTTACTATGTCGATAGAGATAGGAAGCATAACCACAAGTTAAAATTACTTTAATTCATTCAGAAAGTTGTTGAATATATTTTCATTGAATTTGCTAGTTGTAGAAATAATGTTGAATAATATTCTTTTCACTATTAAGTTAAATAATAATACCACTTCTTATTAGTAAGTAAACTGTAGCTTACACCTTTAAGTGAAAGTAAAGTCCAAGTATGGTCAGTGAATCATAAATATTTTGTTTAAAAGAACAGTTTGAGGGATAAGCTGTTACATTATTTTTAGAAAATAACAATGTTACTAGAGTATTTTTATTAATTGTGTATGTAATATAAAACATTGATACACATTTGAGCAAAATATTCAAAATATCAATTCAAATTATTTTATAGTAATTGGTATTAGATTTTCTTTTTTAATAAATGCCATCTAAAAAGCAGAAGTCCTATTAAGCACTTTTAAAATATTATAAATAATATGTCAAATTTTTCTAGTAATTTGATTCCATTCCAAATCGAAAAGGTTAGTAACGATTAAACAAATCAAATCAGTTTTTTTTTATAAAGGATTTGAAAAACACATACCTGGGACGATTTTGCATGTAATATTGACCCCCGAAAATAAACGCCATGTAGACCCCAACATAATAGAAAGCCACAGTCCAATTCTCAGTCATCCATTTCCTGGAATTTTGGTGAATAAACTCGTTCTCAAATTCGAAAATGTATGAATAATTTGGCGTGATGTCCAAGTTATAACTCATTGATGATTCCATGTTGTGTTATGGTCCGTAAATAAATCACACGAGTTAAAATTTTGCAGTCTAGATATTTTTTAAATCCTCCACTGATATTACCGGTAAAGGTTTAACCTCAAAATTTTTAACAAGATACTTAGATGTTGTTATATCACAGATAGCTAAAATGTCAATATTTCCTGGGGGTGGTAAGGCGTATCGCCATCGAGACACTAACTCTAGTTATGGTACCGGAATGTTAAAACGTTGATTATATATTCGCAGTGACGAGGCGTCGGCCCCAGCCCGAACTTAGTTCACTCGTCACAGCGCCAAGACGAAACGATGAATGAAGTCAGCATTCACTTCTTGCCATAGTCACGCCACACATGACACTATTCCAATGTTCAGTGATCTAGTCTGTCGGTCGTGAACAGTCGTGAATGTCTGCCAACCAATCGCGCCACCGGCCACACTACCAATTTAATAATAAGTACCAACTGTCAAGAAGTAAATTTTATCATTTTGACAGATTCACAGTACGTTTCAAAACAAGCTATAAAATTAGGAAGATATAAATTAAAAAAAATGGTATTTTTGTACTAAAATAACCTTTAAATGATTATAATAACATGTGTGAAAAAATTATGATTATATCATGTAAATTTTTTTTTTATAAGCAAATCAATTTGGGCGCTCTCGTATAATTTCTGCTCCGTCCGAGTTTTGACTGCGATGTCACTTCACCCAATCGCTATTGCGACTCTTTTACGATACGCGCGTTGATAATTTCGCATTTATTTTATCCCTTTTTGTAATTTGACGCCCTAAATACGTTCTTTCACTTAATACTACTAAGAGCAGTATTTTCACATAGACTAACAAATAATCTACCGAAAGTCGATCTTATGATTGCGGATTCTTTCACAAATCATGCGAAATATATTATAAGCTCACTAGCTTATTATTATTGTTTATTTTAATATTTTGTTAATGCAGATTGCTTATAGCTGTGATCGGCAATAAGTCTGTATTCTTCAAGTCGATACTAGAGCTTTCCGCTTTCGATAGATGATAATATCGATATGGAATATAATATACATTTCCTACATTTTAATTTTACGTGCACAGTTCGGGGTGCGATAGTTACGATATAGAGCCACTGCATATTATTGTAAATATGTTTCTGATGAAAGTGCAAATAAAATTAACTATCTCGAATGTGAAGGATGCAAACATATTATGGCATTGGTCACATAGGGATGTGCGGAGCCTACTTTTAAGGAAATAAACTGTTACTGGAAGAAACTTTTTTTTGTAAAACAAGCACAGGGGGCAAACAAGTAGAAGGCTCTCCTGATGGAAAGTGATTACCACGGTCCAAGGACACCTGCAACACCGAAGTGCTTGCAGGTGCGTTGTCGGCCTTAAAGGAATGCGTAAGCTTAGGCTTAACAACTCGGAAAAGTCGCCGGGTAATATGGTTCCAAATAGTGGCTGTGCGAGGCAGGATTTAGAAGTCATCGCGCTAACCTGTGTCGTATTGGGGTTGAGTTGTACCAAGTTTGGTTGGCCCAATCTCAGACTTTGGTTAAAAAACACTTGTTATTTCAGACACAAGTTTATACTGATCGACGTGTTCCCGACAAGTAATAGCGCTGCCGGTATATAAGGCGTCTACAGTGCTGTTGTTTGCCAACATTGAATGATACTAATATGCACATATCATTAAAATGCAAAAGAAGCAGAGTAGGTCTTATCCGTGCAGTGACGGAGAAAGAATACATTTCACTGCCCCTCTCTTTCCCATGGGTGTCGTAAGAGGCGACTAAGGGATATCTGAGCGACCATCTGCTCATCTGGTGGTAGGATGCTAACATCCGCCTGGCTTGTTACCACCGTACGCATGGTGAAAAACTCGTGAAGTGGCTTGCAGCCGCGTTTCGAGGTCAGCCAGCGTACAGCCAGAGCCCGAGCGAGTATTGCCGCGATGGGTGTTGGTATAATTGGAGACGGCTGTTGAACCAATGCCGGGGGAAACTGTATTGACCTGCCGGTTAGGGAGACCCGAAGAAACGGCTGTTCCGCTGGCCGCCCGTGGCATAGTACAGGGGCCCGAGCGTGCCTAACCAGCTCGTGAGGCTGCCCCACCAGGCCACGCATAATCTCGGGGTGGACCGTCGTGCCGGTTGGTGACCGGTAGGTGGGGTCCCGGCGGCCACTTCCAGGGGGTTCGGGGGCCCTTCCGTCCGGCGGGTCAGTGTATTTTTCCTTTTGGCAACCACTTGGGGAAACACGCCTCCACACTTTGCCCATCCCTATCGTGGCAATACATCGCTCGCTTCACGTCCCTTTTCCATTTCATTTTTCCCAAATGGCGCAACAAAACAGAAATAACGGTCGTACAGCGGTGCACACCCCCACCATACCCTCGCTGTTTGAGGTCGAGTTCTCTAACATCCGAGGACTCCACACTAACCTCAACGCTGTCCACCACCATCTCGAGACAGCACGGCCAGCAATGTTGTTTCTCACGGAGACACAAATACTCCGTCCTGCCGATACCAGCTACCTTAATTATCCCGGCTACACGCTTGAAGAATCCTTCAAAGCGAAAGCCGGAGTATGCTTGTTCGTCAGGACGGATGTTTGCTGTCACCGACTGCGCTGCTTGGAGGACCCCTCCTTCTCCATGTTGGCGGTACGTGTGGACCTGGTTCGTCAGAGCCGAGTCTACGTGTGCCTCTACAGATCCCACAATGGTGACTTGGAGACAAGCCGATTATTTGACCATCTTAGTCGGGTGGCAGATGCTGCGCAAGAGCAATTTCCTAACGCGGAATTGGTGTTTTTGGGGAATTTAATGCTCACCACGAATCCTGGTTGAAATCCCTCAAAACTGACCATGCTGGAAGGACTGCTTATGCTTTTGCTCTCACACATGACTTGACCCAACTGGTTGATCAGCCCACCAGGATCCCAGACATTGATGGGCAAGCACCTTCTCTACTGTACCTTCTGCTGACTTCTCACCCGGTGGAATATCAGGTTGTGGTTCAGGCTCCTCTTGGCTCTTCGGATCACAGCCTTATTTCTACCAGAGTGCCACAGGCCAAGCTGCCGCCACTAGCGGTATGCAAACGTCGCGTTTGGCACTATAAGTCGGCGGATTGGGATGGTATGCGCGATTACTATGCGTCGGTCCCTTGGAAGGAACGTTGCTTCAGTGGGAATGACCCGACAGCTAGTGCCGCTGCTGTTGCTGGCGAGATCATGCTGGGAATGGAATACTACATTCCTAGCTCAGATCTCGTCATTAGGAGTACGCGTAACCGTTGGTTCACTCGTGAATGTGCCGATGCTGTATCATCTAAGCAGGCGGCATATCGCAAGTGGATCAACAGCTGTATTAGCGGGGCATCTAACATTGACTTACTGAAAGCAAACTATAATAAAAATTCCAAGTCCTGTAGAAAGGCATACACGAGAGCGGATGCACAGCGCATTGTACAGATTGGTCATGACCTTGTTTCGCATCCTAGGGGCTCCCGTAGCTTCTGGCGTCTGACCAAGTCTGTGCAAAACAATTTCTGCCAACCTTCGCTGCCACCGCTCAGAAATCCGGACGGATCGCTAGCTCACAGTCCGCAAGAGCAAGCTGATCTCCTGGCTAAACTCTTTGCCGACAATTCCGTCATCGATGATTGTAGTGCACTGCCACCTACAATACCTGCATGTGGCCATACGATGCCTGACATTAAAATCAGGCAACGTGATGTGCGTGCGGAGCTGCAATCACTTGATGTACGGAAAGCTAGCGGTCCCGATGGAATACCAGCCATAGTGCTGAAGAAGTGCGCAGCGGAGCTGTCTCCTGTGTTAACGCGCCTGTTCCAACTTTCTCTCTCTTCGGGAAGTGTGCCGGAGGCTTGGAGAAGAGCTAATGTGCAAGCGGTTCCCAAAAAAGGGGATCGGTCTGATCCGGCAAATTATCGGCCAATAGCTATCACCTCAGTACTTTGTAAGGTGATGGAACGGATTTTAAACAACCAACTGATCCATTACCTAGAAGATCACTGTCTAATTAATGATCGTCAGTACGGGTTTCGACCAAAACGGTCCACAGGTGATCTCTAGCGTACGTAACACACCTCTGGGGTAAAGCTATCGACAAGCATGGAGAATCGTTGGCTGTCAGCCTCGATATCTCCAAGGCTTTCGACAGGGTCTGGCACAGAAGTTTTCTCTCCAAGCTGCCGGCATATGGTCTGCCTGCTCAGCTATGCACCTGGATTGCCAGCTTTCTACACAAGCGTAGCCTTCGTGTTTTAGTTGGTAACTCGTTTAGTTGGTAAATCGTAACTTTGCGTTGAAATATAAATAAATATGCATGACGTTAGCAATAATATTTATCAACCTTTTTTGTTGTAAACAAAAGCATAGGTTAGTAGACATTAATTAAAAACCCAAGCAACAATGATGACTAAAAATTTATTATAATTCCATAAATAAAATAATTAATTATGCATTAAATAGATAAACTACATTAAAACTTAAAAGTAAGACTTAAAATTTATTGACACCGTTGAAAAAACATAAGGTATATGTTTGAGATGACAATGTTTGCAAATTTAATCATATTATTAAAGCGTCTCATCAATTCATGCCCGACAGGCAGTTTCGGATTAGACGCTGAATCTTTAAAGTTTGATTCTGATCTATTAGCAAACGTATACATATAAAATGCTGGTTCGGTCCCGATAGTTAGAACTCTATGGAACGTTCCAGGATCCAGCTTGACACGGTTTCCTTTGTCTAGCTTAAAAGATTGTCCTTGTGAAAACTTTTTTACTTCGGGTTCAAATGACACCATTCCTTTTAATATAGTCATCGTAACATTCGTTAGCTCGATTGGAATAAACTTTTCTTGATAATAATCTGTAAAAATAAATTCCTAATGTAAGTAATTATGAATTTCATGATGTCAGCTTAAAACCGCTAAAGTCACTATTAATGTGTGATACAATATTGAACAAGATTACCCGGAAAATCAGCAATAAACGTCACATCACTGTAGTTGTTCCATGTATGGACGCCTTCCTTAATTTCATATAATAGACTTCTCCAAGGTAATGCTTCATCGAGTAGCGGCATGAGGTATGATATCGGCTCAAATGGAGACCAAGATATATTCAACAAATCCGTTTTAGAATCAAACATGCGTTGCGTGAATCTGCCATTCATCGAACACCAAACATCGACATAAATCGAAATATTTTTAGAAATAACCTTCCTACGACTTGAATCTTCGTTTCGGACGAATTGCTTTAATAAATTGTCTTTCAAACACCTGGCATATTGGTATACCATATCACCATGTCTTGTCCATCTGTCGTTAGGGGAGTAAATGTAAGGGTCAACATAAAACTCTTCTTTGTTTTCATTATCCACGACTTTGACAATAACTGATTCAATTTCCCATGTATGGACCATCATATCCCAAGAATAACCGTATAGCCCATTCGTCCAATTGTTATAACCCTGAAGAACGTAAAAGTTGTCATTGTATGTAGTTTATTGTAGTAGTTCAAAAGTTAACAATATATAAATATTATTTCATTAATTTACAGTTTTTATTACATATGTAGACGATATTTGACAATAAGTCGACGTAACTTTGATTTAATACCGTTTCAAGTTGTATTTCTATAAATGACGTTATACATACTTATTTGTTTTTTGTGTTGAGAATATATTAACCCACCTTATAAAGGTCTCGTGTATTGTATTATAGTTAAATAACAATAATAAGTGTTGCGCTCCTATCTGTTTTATATATTTTTTTATAAATTATTTATGATTTTGTATTCATAAACTATTTAATGTTATGCCGTCATAGTGTAATTATACTTTTAAAAGTAAAATGTGTTGAGATTTTTGTTAACTATAAATATTAAAAGCTCATCTATTTCGTAATTAATTAATAAAACTAACCTTTGTGATAAAATGCGAATATGGCAGGAATGCTTGAGACAGCACATGTAATACTACAAATACAAATGTAATATATTTCCGCCGATTACCATCTTCTTCAGATGTATTGGCCAAGTCGTTTTTAACATCGGATATTTCATTGTCTTTGAAAACTTTTTCATCTTTAGCAGGTATTTTTTCATTACCTAATTTTTCTTCTAAATCATCGACATTCAGTTCATTGATTTTATCATCAATATGTTCCTGTTTATTATCATAATCTTTTGTTATCTCAGCAGTAGCATTACTTTTACGACCGGTTGTTGTATGAAGTTTGAACTTGTGCAGATATTTACAAATTCCTCCTTTTACTTTCGATAAAGGTTTTTCCGCATAGCACATAATAGTTTTTGGCCAGTCAAACGAATAAAACAACGGCATCGTTGCTAAACACACCCACGGAAACATGCCTAAAATTTAATTTTGTGTGGTATGGTAAAGTATGTATATAATAAAGTTATTGCTTACTTCAAATAGAAGTTTATCAAATGATTTAAGGGATTGTTTCTAAAAAAAACGGTTATCTCTGAATATTAAATTATTCAGATTTAAGCTGCATGGAAAGATACATCATTAAAAGATAGTATAGAATATACATAGATGATAGATTTGTCTGTCATACAAATAACAATTGAAATAAAAAAAAAATATCGTTTTATGTTAGGGAACCCAGGACAGTAAATTGAATACCTACGTACATTTATCTATGCTATGAATATATCTTATCTACATTATCTGTAACAAAACAAATGTTCTAGGACAGATACCTATTCTAAAGAGCCTGCTGTTCATTAGGTGGAAGAGAGCGCAGAAGACCATAGCTACATGACGAGTTCGAGACCACATCATCCAGATCGCCACGCTTATGTCGAAAGCGAAAACGAACCAATGTACTATTAGATAGTCGGTTTGAGGGACGGTAAGAAATAATCTGAAAAATTACATAATATTATTACTTTGCACAAAAACATATGACCATTTTTGACTACTTAACGGAAACGTTAATTTTGCCTACTCAACATGACGCCACTTCGCTTAGCGTTTTTGTGAAGCGAAATCGCTTTGTTAAAAATTCTTTTGTATTTTCGAAAATATAATAAACATGTCTACACACACTTACAATATGTGTAAATGACATGTTTATTATATTTGTTAATTTAACGTTAAAAATACTCAAATATGATGTCAAGTCAAAGTAAATATGATAAATAGGTACGTCACCCATATGTGGACTTAATCCGCAAAAAACTCAAGTAAGGATGCGTAAGAGTGCAATGCTACTGAGCGGATCAAGTGGTCAACGCAAATATTTGTTTTATTTGGATACTTTGACGTGTAACTAAAACCCATCAAGTGACGGAATCAGATTTTTCATACGGAAGATGATATAAGTGCATTGATAAAATTTAGACGGATATATTTAGATTGCAATTTAGGTATAAGCATATTATACCTATGTTATTTAATTGGTGAAAACTATTTAATATCTTGCCGGTTCTTTTTGGTAGTATTTACATTCCTAGCATTTTATTTAATATAATCTTGTTTCATAAGTATTTGTAAGTGGTTGATAGATTATTATTAATATTAATAAATATTATCGCGTCGTATTTGTTACTAGTATATGAAATACAAGCAACATACGACCTGTTTTAAGGCGTTAGAAACCATCTACGTTTGCTAAATTTTTGAAATCAAGCAAAATTAGGAAATAAGGTTTTATCTGTACTGCAAATCCTCGAGTAAATTTTATGAAAGGGTTAATATTAAATAGAAAGTACAGTACAGTAACAGCCTGTAAATGTCCCACTGCTGGGCTAAGGCCTCCTCTCCCTTTTTTGAGGAGAAGGTTTGGAGCTTATTCCACCACGCTGCTCCAGTGCGGGTTGGTAGAATACACATGTGGCAGAATTTCGATGAAATTAGACACATGCAGGTTTCCTCACGATGTTTTCCTTCACCGAAAAGCACGAGATGAATTATAAACAGAAATTAAGCACATGTAAATTCAGAGGTGCTTGCCCGGGTTTGAACCCACGTTCATCGGTTAAGATTCACGCGTTCTTACCACTGGGCCATCTCGACTTAAATAGAAAATAGAAAGTAAAAATAATTAATATGTCTCTACGAAATTTCAATGCTCAGGATTTCTACAATTGAAAAAAACAAATAGTAGGTAATTTTGTAATAAAAAATACACCAAAAGACTTACAATTTAAAAGCCTATGTATAAATTTGTAGGTCTTCAAGGTTTAGGTTAGTATTTTATTTTATAAGTTAATGTTTTTTTTTCAATTAAATATATATTAAATATATATATATATATATATATATATATATATATATATATATATATATTCTTAAATATATTGATAATCTCTTTTTAACCGATAATTTTAAACTTTTTACTTACTTGAAGGGGCTAAATACCCAGTGCTCACTAAGATTCTGCACGGAATACCCAGTCAACCATTCCGCCGTGCCTTTCTTCATGCCCGCCATAAAGTATAAAATGAAAAACTGGTATTTCAGAATAAAGTAATTCCAATATGGCACTGTTTGCTTCACCCGAGAGATATCCATGTGCGAGTCTAACGACCTAAAATATAATATTTTATTATTTTCATTCTTTTCGTATTAGTGGTAGTGGCTGTGTGAAATCTCGTCTAATTAAGTGGTACCCCACTCCAGGCAGTAATTCTACCGCTACAAAATATCTTGGTTCTCATTGTTGATGTCGCATTGATGACCACCTTACAAAAGGCCATCGTTTGCTTGTCTGTCTTCCTATACTCGTCTGCTATTAATTCATAAAAAAAACGTCTTGTTATTTCAATGATTTTAAATAGCTAATTATATCTACGATAAATAATATAAATATTTTTAGAGTCTGTAGTTATTATAATAGCTTTTTACCGAGACTCCATTCGATTGGACAAGAAAGAAACCTTTAAATAACAAGTAGAAATAAAAAATAGAATAATTACCATATTAAATGTTTAACTATAGATTCAAGAAGAACAATTCTTCATTAATTCAAATTTGAAGAGTTATTTTGTTTAATCAGCTTTTAAATTCGTCATTCGTATTGTTATTAGGTTTTTCATGCTATTTTGGTATTCTCCGTAAAGTCATATCTGTCTTAAAATATTTATTTAGAGTATCTAGTACCTACTTCGTTAGTTACTTGCAAAATTATATATATTTCCATAAAAAGTTTCATTATTAAATATATGTTCAAGAAAAGCTTAACTTCCCTATGCATAAATATAGAACAGATAAATGAAGAATAGTATATGGACGTTATTATAAATTGTAGACAATAAAATATTATAAATGATCATAATCATAAGTAGCGTGTTTTGTTTAAATAAATTTGCAATATTTCATCGTCATATTTAATAATGATAAATGATTCAATCAACAAACTTTAATACGTCAAGGTATTGTCAGGATGTTGTTCATACTATTTTTAAATAAATAAATGATTACATAATACATTACGAGTGCCCTTTACGCTTGCCTCGTAGGTACATTACATACCTAGTACTTGTTTATTTAAATGTGTAAACATTAAAAAATAGACAGAAACAAATGTACATCGCGATAATGTACACTGGCCTCCAAAAAAATCGACCCACCTACATTTTTTGTAAAAAAGCTATCGTATGGTTTTAAACTACCACATATTTATATTTTTAAGATTGATAATGAAAAAATGCAATTGTAGGATTGTACAAAAACAGAAATAGTGCGCAAAAAATAGGTTTTTAGGTAAATATGTGACAAAACACGAAAACACAAAATTTTACGCAATTTTATTTTTTTGTGTACAAAACGATTATGCCGTTTGTTTTTAAATTTGGGTGCCTAAATCTTACTTTAATAGGGAGTGTTTCCTCCTCTTGACCTAATCACTGCCTGCATACGCCTATTAAGTGACCTGATTAGCTTTTTAATGTCTTCCTGTGGGGTCCGTTGCCATTCTTCAGTTAGGGCAGCTTCCAGTTGATTCAGGGTTTCTGGAATTGGATTTCGTGCTCGAACCGTACGTTTTAGCTGGTCCCAGAGGTGCTCTATCGGGTTTAAGTCCGGACAATTGGCTGGCCACTGCATAACTGGAATTTCGACTTCCCTGAGATAGTCTTTAACAATTCTAGCGACGTGAGGTCGTGCGTTGTCGTGCATAAGTTGGAAATTATCCCCAATATATCCAGCGTAAGGCATCACATGAGGCTCCAGAATGTCCGTTATGTAAGTTTCAGCATTAACAGCACGATTACGGAAAAAAACCAGCTCTGTGCGTCCCGTCAAAGAAATACCTCCCCAAAACATTGTAGAGCCTCCACCAAATCGGACTGTTTCTCGAATGCAACACTGAGAGTAGCGTTCTCCTGGCCTTCGCATGACGTTACGTCGTCCATCAGAGCCTACTAGAGACATTCGGCTTTCATCACTG
Source organism: Nymphalis io (assembly GCF_905147045.1). Classification (NCBI taxonomy): domain Eukaryota; kingdom Metazoa; phylum Arthropoda; class Insecta; order Lepidoptera; family Nymphalidae; genus Nymphalis; species Nymphalis io. Next base: position 12,324,072 of record NC_065892.1, on the reverse strand, counting down.
AACAATACTGTCTCCCATTGGTCCAGTGTCCAATCGACGTGCTGCCTAGCAAATTGTAGTCTTGCTTGTCGATGGGATGCTGTGAGTTTTGGTCCTGTTGCTGGCTTGTGAGGGGTTAAGTATTGCTCTCGAAGTCTTCTTCTTACAGTATTTTCACTCACAGATACTCCACGACTTTCTCGGAGTATACCTTGAACGTCAACAGCCGAAAGATGTCGGTTTCTTAAAAACGTCAAACCAATAAAACGGTCATCGGTCGGGTTCGTGACACGCCCCCTGCCAGATCCTGGTCTCCGGCGATACTCCCCAGTCTCCAAGTAGCGTTTGTACACTCTTCGCACCGCTGAACGACTTAATTTTAGTGTTCTAGCCACATTTCGCTGACTTAACCCCTCATGAATAAGAGCTACGACTTGAGCAGCTTCTGCTTCAGTAGTATCCATTTTTTATGTTTAAACTTATTAAAATTATTGTTTCAACAAAGTTTCATACACTTAATCAATAATAAACATCGAACCGAGATGACTCCGCGTTAAGAACTGGAAATAAACTAACCAAGCACTTTGTGCACAAAGTAACGTTTTCTTATCAATACTTTAAAAATATTCTAAATATCCTCAATAACACTTACAACTCCTCCAAATCAATATCAAGTGGGTAATAAAATGTTAAATGTATGTCCCATAAGTAAAACAATCCACCTAGGTCGTCGCATAGTTAAGATAACAACTTTGTAAGTAAAAAAATACGGGTGGGTCGATTTTTTTGGCGGCCAGTGTATATAGTTTCATTATGGACATGAGTAACGTAATAAAAACATACTTAAGGTATGTTTTTAATGTGTTTTTTTATAAATATTTCTGAAGTTAGTTGTTTAAACTACTTATAAGTCTGAGTGCTCTTTTGACTAACACTCGCAAAACTATAATGTATGTACCAAAGTTTTGTTTATTACATACCAAAAAAATATGCAACCGTAAATACTAATTTTAATAAATAAATTCATTGATAGTAATAATAATGAGCGAAGATAAAAAAGCACAGAAAGAAGAACAATTTTAATTAAAAAATTTCAACCTTAATTATATATAAACCTAATAAAACAGTTATTAGTGCAAATGGAAATCAACTGTGACTATATAATGTTATAAGACTATATTTGTATATATTTTCATCAATAATTTTAATCCTTAATTTTCCTTGATGAATTTTAAATGAGAACTAATTGCTATTATTTTAAGGAACCATTACTGCAGTGTTATGAACAATTATATTAATTGTTTATATTATATTGATAAAATAAAATAAACATAAAATAGTATTTAAACTGACAATGCCAGCATAAACAATATTCGTTAAACGCAATTCACCGACACACGCGAAATAAACAACAAAAAAACTAACAAGACTCATTTACAATTTATATTCTCACATAGGTAATTGTGATTCACGGCAAATATGTAAACATTTAATTACATTACCAATAGCAGTTGGCCTCAGTCGTGGCGAGCAGCAAGGCGACAATGCCGAATAAGTAACTGTGATTATTCCAGTAGCTCTTTTCAATCAGAAATAAATACCAGTAGCATAAAGTGAATACTGATGCACTCAAACGATACTTGTATCCTAAAGTTATGCCTAAAGCTCCTGAAAAGATATTTTTTGAATGTGTTAATATATAATAAAAAAAAGAATCATAAGGCGAAGATAGAACACAAATACGTAAATCCGATCTCTAGTTGCAGTCCGCAATAGTTCAATTCGCTATAACTTAATGGTGGTCTGAGATGATGATAGGATTAAAATACTATACAAAATCTGTGTTTTTTTTTTTAAATTCAAAGCAGCTTGTAAACTTTCGGTCAAGCTTGTCTTAACAAGTACAGATTTAAAAAAAGCCGTAACCAAAAAATGGGTGGTTTAAATTTGCAGAAAATACCGAGCCAAAGTGCTGCGTAGACTAATGTCATAAAAGGCATCGGAATAGCCTTCACGATAGGAACGAGAGGAAAATGACATATCATCGGATCGCCCCAACGTTTTTCCATTACAGCACCTCCTCGCTCATCTGGGATATCGAATAACATCGCAAGACCTGCAAGTTTATTATTTCATTTACTAATACTTAAAAATATGGTCATTATAACTGAATTGATAGAGCTGTAGCAGATAGCTTGAAATATTTAATAAAATATATTATATGTGTATTTTATTGTCTATTCTAAGATATACAGTTAGACTTATAAAATCTACTAGTAATTCTGTACTCGTGTTTTGAAAACAAATATTTGATATTTGTTTTGACAAAAACACCCTGACCGATTGAAAAATGGTTCGATATCAAAATGAATACATTATGATTACAAATGCAAGGTGATACGTTTGTATAATTTACAAGACTTAAACTATATTCTTGTAAATTATTCTACCGTATCACCGTATCAATATAAAAACATTATAATAATAATTATATATAGTTAATGATTGCGTTTATTATATTATAAAAGTATTTAATTTACCAAATAAAATCCTTGTGACCGCTAAACTCGAAGAGTCCACGGGCTTGTGTAAGTAATCAGAAAGTTTTTTAACAGTAATTTCTTTCAAATGTAAATCGAACTGTTCTTGAAATTTTCCATCTAAGCTTGTGTATAAGGATTCGGCCCATGTCCTTATTTGTCCACCTGCGTTTTACCAAAATTTGTTAAAGAATACTTGTAAATACTAAAGAATACTTGTAAAATACTTGCAAAAGTAAGTTAAGTTTCCATATAACTTTCTACTTACAAGGGACTAACAACTTTTTGTACATGGTTTATCTGCTCTGAAGACAAAACGAAGACTGTGATGATATAGGGTGGATATACTATGACATTTATTTCGAACATTAAGCTCAAAATTAATTTGTCATAGCAATTATGTATGAACACAAATGAGACTATGGAAATGAGCCTTCCGTTTCATTGCTTGCTTACTGCCGTCAAGGTAAATTTGTGTTTTGTACGTTATAAAATAACACAAATAGGGGGTACCTATATCAACTTAGTCATATATTTAAAACTAGTATATCAAAAAAAAATGTTACTATGCGTTTTACCCAACATGAATTTTAACACACTTTGATTAAAACTTTACTTTAATTAAAATATCTTTGATCGTAGATAGGTAAGAGATGAGTTTTTTTTAACCAACTTTATGAAGAATGAAGACTTCAGTTTCACTTCACACCGGCGTATAGGTGCCGGCATGGGGACACGGCCCTCCCACGTTAGGTAGGAGGCGGCCCAAGGCGGCAGCGGCATTGATGAGCTTCGGGCTCAGATGGACAAAGTGTTGCCCGAAGCTTCATCTTCCGTCCAGGATTAGACCCAGATACCTCATCTTGGCCTTTACCTCTATCACTGTCCCTATTTTAGATGGAGACCGTCAAGTCCAACATTCCTATCTGGTCCGCCGATCCGGTTATTAAAAAAATCTCATAATTTGCTGAGAATACCCATAATGTGGCATCAGGTTTGTGTGTAGATAATATAAGTATAAAATGAGTTACTACGGTCGAGCAGGATCGGATTGATCAGACAAGTAGGTACTAGTAGAATTACCAACAAATTAAATATATATTTATATGCAAATATTAACCACAGATATGCATGGGCAGGTTTATTTACTAACTATTGTAGTTGGCTATTAAAATCTCATCATGCAATACAGGGCGATACTTCGTATCCCTAATATTAATTTACCTAATACAACATTAGAATAAGAATATTTGCTTCAATATGGCCAATTTTTCCTTTCAATATCCAGGACTCTATATGTTAATTTTAGTAAAGAGCAACTAAATACAATTAAGCAACTTCAAAATATATGTATATTTAACAGAATTTCGTAAAAATCTCAAGTGGGTTCGCCTTCGCAGAAACACTTACATTCTATCTCTTCATTACTAAATTCTATTTAAACCAGTGACTCCCTTCAATCAAAATTAAGGTGCGATTTGAGTTCCTTATGGAGAGTCATAAGCGGGCTTTCCGCTTAAATTTAATTTTCTCCATTTCTTCACGACTTTGGAATTCATTACCTGTAAGCCTCTAGCTATAAACTGCTATCAATCGCTGTCGTTGTTAAAATTTATGGCGTGTTTATAATATTAAAGTATTATGGGTATATTATATATGTATGTATTAATTATTATATATATATTTGCAGTAATAAAATTTTCGTAGTTTCTCTGACGTAGGCAAAGGTTCCCTGGAAGAGAGCACTGCTTTAGCTGCCGCCTATTGCAACTTTATTTATCTAAATATATAATTTAGATTAGGTATTGTAAATTATTAATAAATATTAATTAATTTTCTTGAACTTATACAATGTCCGTCCTATTCACCTATAATACCTTCAGTAATACCTACGTCAGACGAAAACAAAAAAAAAAAACTCATTACTACATCGTAAGACGTAAGATCTCTTGGAGGCGTTTTTCTCGAGCGTCGTTTTGACGTATATAGGTACTAGTTAGTTTCCAAATCTTGACGTTACTTAACAGTCATTATAAAAGCGGCATTCAGATTTTCATACAATTTGATGCACTTGTCGTATCTAAGTATCTATATTTATCTGTGGTTATCATCACCAACGTGACATATGTAGCTTAAAAGTGCTTACGTTAGATTAAATGAATATATTTATGTTTTAATACTAGCTATATCTTGAAGACTTAAAACTAGATGAGTCTCTATGATTTATAATTATTGTATATTTGTAATAATACATGGTATCAGCATTTTATACGGTATTACTCTTAACATTATATATATTAGCAATTATTATATATATACGTATATATAAATTGAACATATGAATTAACATATATCTCAAAATATAGGCGGCATATTAACATTTTCATTGCATATAAATATGATTAATAGTATTTGCGTAAAGACAAGATAAATCATTAAAATAATTATTAGTATTACCTTATTCTTTATATTTTTTTGTTATATCGTAGATACACAGGTAAACCTGGTCTTGTTAACCTGACGATTGCTATAAAACAATCAAATAAATTATCCCAAGAAGAGTTATAATCTTGCCTTTTCTATCATAGATTGCATTAGCCGGTGAAGGAAAACTTCTATAGGAAATTTACATGAGTGGGATCAAAATTGTAAAATACAATATACTAGCAAACACACACACTTTGTTGTAGGCCTTTGTGCAAGCCTGTCAATGGGTACCACCCACTCATCACATAATATTCTTGAAATGTATGTGCTGCAGTGCCATCTAGCGGTGTGTTACAACAAATTGGATGTTATAAAGTCCTTCTCCACGAAAAAATATATATATGTGCAAAACTTTCATGATAATCGGTTTCATTTAATTTTATAACGACATATAATATCAACATCCATGTTTACATATTGTATACATAGGTACCAGCCTTGTAGGTTATTTCTTGGTTTTCTAAAGTATGAAATAAAAAAAGTAAGCTACATACATCTTATAGCTCCAGTGATAATGTTGAAGTTAGTTTTTAACTGGATATCATCAATCATGGTATAATGACATGCGTAATGAATTTAACACTTGACGAAGATGAGTGATCATTTACAATTAAGTATGTACTGAAATTGTTAAAATTTTCGTAAATAATACTCGAAAGCTTTGCTGCAATAATTTCTATTATTTCATTACAACATACGATACAGTATTTAACTACAACAGACACTTATTATTGTCATTGATATTATAATATTCAACGAATTTGGACTACATACATAAAAATTACACATATTACTAACTTTTGGAAGTGAAACTTCTTTGGGCGATATAAGTGGAATTACAAGGTCGAAATTTAGTTAAATATTTCTAGCTCAAAAAGGTTTCACTCGTCGCCTTTGCTGCCTTGCACGCGCTTTGATTCTTTTTTTTTACATTTCTATTCGCTATTATTACATTATATATTATGTTTAATATATAATGTAATAATATTTCGCTATTATTACTTAATACATTACGTATTTAGATATGATTAAAATTAAATTAAGGTAAAAGAAAAAAAAAAGAAAAAAATTATTAAATTTTATTATAAATAAATAAAATAACAATGTAACGAAATACATTTTTTTTAATCAATTGATTTTAGTCTTAATAAATTATAGAATAGTTTACATAAGCACATATATTTGAATACTGTTTAGATGGACTTAGATCGGAAAAATATTGTAAAAAAATAAGCGAATAATTTATTACAATTTCTGCTGTAATTTTTAAGTCGTAGTTGCAACGTAAAAATAAGATAGCGTTTTAAATTAGTTACAGAAAAACATATTTTATCTATAATTTTTTTTCTACGTTCCTTATATTTTATAGTAAAAACTCTCGATGCATTTTTATTAATTGGCGTTTTGACATAAGATATGTTTATTTATAAATAAAATAACTTTGATAATTTTACTAAACTATAAGCAAACTTAGGATTCATTGTACGTTTATTCATAACATTACAAATTACCTTAGTAATTATTTATAAAAAATTTACTATAACTTCAAGTGTTGATTTCAATATAACGAAGATAAAAAATATCTTTCGATAAGGCAAATATACTTTCTGCACCAAAATTAAAAATGAATTGTTACTATTTACGTGGAAATCATATTATAGAAAAGTCTAATAGATTAAGAAATCCTATTTTTAATAACACGAAGGTTTAAATAAATATATCATGTAGGAACTTTTCAAGCGCAACAATATATGTTACAAGTTACAAATCAGCTAAAAACAAAATATAAATCACAGTTGCATAATAATGAAATGATCTTCGATTCATTATATTTTAATTTGTTCAAACTAAAACAAAAAGTGACAAAACTTATTCTTAACAAAGAAATATAGTATATTAAAAAACAGTTGTACAGTACTTTTTTAAACTTTATCATTTTTGATCAACTTTTAATAAATTACTCAATTTAAATATAATTTATTTTCCTTGGCGTCTTGACATTTTGACACATAACAAATAAATTAGCTTATATAACGCAAGCTGTTGAAAATCTCCGACTTATTATAAAATCAAATATTGTGATGTGCGTAATCAAGTTGACATCGGTGGAGTTTCATTACGCACACACAGTACACATTCTCGAACCGATTTTAACAATATTAATAATATTGCTATCTCGTTCTCATATATGTTACTGAGAAAGATGTCAAAGAGAGATGTAAGATTTATTAATCTGGCTAAAAATTGTCACTTAAATAACAGAAAGCATAAAATAATCATATAAATATTCAATCACACATTTCTATATGAATATATTTTTTATGAATTACTGTTATTATAATTTGTTGAATTAATAACACGCGGATATCATTCCTTCAAAGACATTTCGGATATACGAAATCTTACTTAAAAACAAAATGTCCTAAAACGGAATGTTATTATTATTAATTTTAATCCTCAAATAATTCCTATTATTAATCACATTACAATAATATATTTATGAATAAAATTAATCTATTAAAAATTACTAAAATTAGTTACCAATACATGGTAGTGAATAATATTTAAATGTATGTAACAGCATGGAGTTATTTATTTTATTATGAAATTATTAACATTTTTAACAACTTTATATTTGAAATATTTTGAGAAAATTTGTAAACTTTCATCTTAATTATATTGAGGTTTCATATTTGTAACATGTTTCACTTAATATCGATGATAGAATAAATGTCGTCGGGCTAATCATAAAATGTCTCTTTAATTTACAAGAGATTTGTAAACTAAAGAATTTTTTTAAATATATTAAATAAAAAAAATGGATATATTTAAAATGAAAATAGGAGTCGATTTATAAGCTTATAATATAACTGTATGAGGTAACATTTTTTGATTAGACCGACGATATAAAAAGTTAATTTATTAATAAATAATACTTCGTTTCAGAACTTTCACACATAAGGACTGTTTTTTATTAAAATGTAAATAAATATTCAAAGCTATTTAAGCATTTTTTAATCATTGCTAGTCCTGAAAAGGATTCGAACAAGATTGTAACTGTATATGGGCTAATATTATTTCTATTACATAGTAGCTATGTATATAATTAAATTGTACATAATATAAAAGATTCTTTCAAAATATCTTTAAAGGCAATGTTATTATTGTGTGTGGTAACAGAAGTTTTAAGTCAAATAATGGAGACACAATCTTGTTTAACTAATACATTGATTTAACTTTCTTAAATTATTTTAATTTGGTTAAAAATATGATAGAAACGAATGTTATATATTCTTCAAAACCAAGGCCGGTTGATGATAATTTAATCGTTGTAAATAACTCCACCGGGGCCAGGAAGGTAAGACTTGCTCGATAGATATATATCCACTGCCCTGGCAGCCTGTCTGCCTTCGTTTATGGCCCACACGACTAATGACTGCCCGCGGCGACAATCTGAAAGTATTATGTTAATAATGTAATTTTTTTATCATAATTACTTATATTATTAATGAGCAGGGATTTGTTGTGGAAATCTTTTGGTTAAAATAATAAACATATCGCATTACTTTTGATTTAGCTTTCTTAATGTTAAAAAATATCATAGGAAGGTTTATTTACATACATCAAGCTGTGATGATTAAAATACTTTTACACACTAAGGAGTCATCAAATGACGTCCTATGATTTAATTTAAAGTACAATTTCTACAAAAATTGAAATAATAGATAATTTGTTACATTCATTTTATGTATTGGCCATACCTCCTGCAGCAAACACGTTGCTCATGGGAGTCTTATAGATGTTGTCCTTTGATGTTTCGACGTTGCTTCGCGCGTCAAGTGGGAGATCTGCGGGCACATGTTACTTTAATAGTTTAAATCCTATTTAAAATTTGTTATATACAAATTATATATTTTACATTATATATATTATCTAAAATGAAACAATTTATTTAATTCAATTGAAGATTTTATATGAATTAATAACCTAGAAATAAACTAACAGGTCAATAGTTAACATAATAGTTAAACAATAACCGCGAATTACTAATATCTATTTCTGATTCAGAGATTGATTAATGTGTAATGATTAAGTCCTAAGATTTCAACAGGTTAGACTGAGAAATGGCGAATATGAAAGTGTTTCTGCGATTGTAAATATATCGTGGACGTGTATGTAAAGATATAAAAAGTGAAGAGGAGAGTGCGTGCAAGGGTGCGTGCAAGGGTGCGTGCAAGGGTGCGTGCAAGGGTGCGTGCAAGGGTGCGTGCAAGGGTGCGTACCGAGCTGCGAGGCGACGTATCGCTCGGGCCCCAGGAAGCCCATGGCGAGCAGCACGAGGTCGGCGGGGAACACGCGGCGCTCGTCCGGCAGCTCGCGCATGTCCCAGCGCCCGCCCGCGCCGCGCGCCCACTCCACGCGCACGGCCGACACGCCGCACACGTTGCCCGCGCCTGCCCACACGCCGCACTCGTTACTCGCAACATGTTGCTCAAAATACAATATACTCAAAATCACAATTACTACTTTTACTGCATACGTAATAAAATCAATACTTATTAATATAAGTAAAAAAAAAAACTACCGTCATCGAGGAATTCCTTGGTCAGCGTAGAGAATTTCCTTGGATCATTACCGAACTTGACCTTCACCTCTTCGTGTCCGTAATCAACCCTGTATGTCAGAAATATATAAATATTATCGAGTATATCGTTTAGTAGTATGAGCGCAGACAGATTAAAAAATATCATGGCTGTTTAGTTTTGGGAACGCACACTTAAGTCCGCCGTCGCTTCTCTTCATTCGAAATTATTAAGCAATTATTTATAGATTGCACAACACATAAATATAATATAATTTCTCTACTTCTAATTCCAAATCAATAACTCATGAGGTTAACATAGTCGAATGGCGTTAGTCAAATGGTATACGATACTACTTAAATGTTACACTCTGTTTTTATTTAATAGGAATAATAAATAAAACAAATACCTAAATACTCTAGGCCATTGTGGCCACGGGTTGTCTTGTCCTCTGGTTTTCTTCGGCTCAGGGAGAATCTCGAATGTAGTGATCGACTTTGCGCCTTGCCTGAGTGCTGTCGCGATACAGTCGCATCTATTGGCAAAAATATATTTCGTAAGTACTTCCCAAGTGTTCCCATTCGTCAATCATTGTCATAAAATTGAATTGATAACTCTTAATACTAAGTATTTAATTATCATCGTAAAATTAAACAACCACACACACAATGTCGATACAATTATTTTCAACCCATAGTGCATTACCAACTGCAAAACTCTTAGAAATTTTAATGGGTATAAAAGGGAAAGGAATCCTCTGCGTGCTACAAACATGAATTTCGTCTAATGCAAAATATCTTTGCAAGCTAGTGCTCGAGTCGCCCATACCCGGTGTCGCCGCCGCCGATGATGAGCACGTCCTTGTCCTTGGCGGAGAGCACGGGCGCGTCCTTGGCGGGCGGGCCGGGCGCGGGGCCGGCCTGGCGCTTCTGCCAGCCCTCGAGGAACTCCATGGCGAAGTGGATGCCGCCCAGCTGCCGGCCCTTCAGCGGCAGGTCGCGCGGCCACGTCGCTCCCATGCACAGCACGAGAGCGTCGTATCTAAAACCGGATTTCGGATTATAATCGAATCGCCATTAAAAATGTTGTACCAACAACGAAAAATGTAACATCGCATTGACGTCAATTAAACCATTCACCGCCCGTAGGCGCATCAGCGTCGTAAGAAATATTATTACATCAGCAATGCGGTCAAACCTTGGGAAGATGTTATGTTACTTATGACTGTAGTTACACTGGCTCACTCACCCTTCTACTCGGAACACAAAATACTAAGTATTGCCGTTTTGCGGTAGAATATGTGATGAGTGGGTGGCACCTACCCAGACGGGCTTGCACAAAGTCTTACCTTCAAGAGCAAAGCCCCACCCCCAAGTACAAAGCGAACAAATGGTAAAATAAAATTACATATGTCTTAATTATTGAACATGCATAATATTAATATGTCTCACTCGTTAGCTAAGTCGGCTGCAGAAATATCTTTTCCAACGTCGACGTTACACTTGAATGAAATGCCTTCAGCAATCATTAGCTTGATCCTTCGACCTACGACCTCCTTGCTCAGCTTCATACTCGGTATTCCGTATTGCAGCAAACCACCGGGACGATCGTTACGTTCGAATACTGTAACTGTGTATCCAGCCTAAGAACAAAAAGTACAGAATATTAAGTAGGACAAGTATATTAAATAAAACATGTATATTGGTAATAAAAAGAGCCACGTGAGTCTGTCCACGCTTTAAATTTCTAACTCGACACCCTTGGAGGCTGTAGTCGAATTTATTTATCATTTATACCTTATTTAATTGATGAGCGCATGCCAACCCAGCCGGTCCCGATCCGACTATAGCGACAGTTTTTCCATTACGATGTTCCGGAATCTGTAAAAAAATATACATTCATAAAATTACCTATTAGTACAACCATTAAGTTATTTCAAGATTTGTATATGATTGTATAGTTTCATATGACATCTTTATACGCACGTTCAATTATGTTTCAAATCCAATGATAAACTATGGCAACGTATATGTATAATAACAAAGTTATAATCCGTAGAAAATATTTACGTTTGCAGATTTATAATAGGGTAGAGCGGTGATCATACCTCGGGAGCGATCCAGCCGCTCTCGAAGGCGTGGTCGATGATGGCGCACTCGATGTTCTTGATGGTGACGGGCGGCTCGGAGATGCCGAGCACGCACGCGCCCTCGCACGGCGCCGGGCACACGCGCCCCGTGAACTCTGAGGCGCCGCGACACACGTTACAGGATTTATGGTCACATTTTATGGCCTATTTTAATAGATATGTTGTTGCGCATGGTAAGTAATAGGTGTTTTTTTTATTATAAACAATAAAAAGTTTACGGTCTCTACGTTGGGAGCTGTCACTTATAGTAATATAGACTATTGTCCTTTGACTATAAAAGAAAAGACGCGATATGCTCCTAAAAAACAAACGATGATTAATTCCAGCACGTGAGTGAGCAAATTTATATAATTTCTTCAATATTTATGTCGCGCCGGAACTTAAAATTTGAATAGTAGCCTTACCGCGCACAGAGAAACGATGCAAATAAGGTACGTGGAACTAACCGGGGAAGTTGTTGGTCTGCAGCAGCATGGCGAGCGCCTGGCGCCAGTCGGCGCGGTACACCAGGTCGTTCCACTTGGGCACGATGTTGCCGAGCGGGCAGCCGTGCGCGCTCTGGCAGAAGGGCACGCCGCACTCCATGCAGCGCGCCGCCTGCACGCGCAGCCCGCGCCGCACGCCCGACAGGTTGTAGATCTCGTCCCAGTCGTTCTGCCGCTTCTCCGCCGGCCGGTACAGCGACGTCTCGCGCGGGTACTTGATGAAGCCCCTGCGTGGTTACAGAATACAAAAATCGATTACAATCGCTTTCCCATTGAAATATTGTCTTTACTGTCTAAAATGTGGCCGTCACGCGTGGCAGATGTGTAACATGAAAATTTATGGTTATTGAAAAAACATATTATTGGACACTCTTGGACCGAGACCTCCTTTCCCTTTTGAGAAGAACGCTTGAAGCTTACTCCGTCACTCCGCTTCAATGCTGTTTGGTTTATTTATGTGTTAAAATTAATTACAAAATAATAAGTTTTAATATAAATACATAGCACCAATGTATAAAGTATAGATATAGATAAGGGCGTAGAAACCGACGGCGGAGAGGAGGCATGACAGCATGTATAAGAGAGCATCGCGCCAATAAATGTTTCACAACAATAATTATGAGAATAGAACGACAATAGAAATTAAATTCTTGATCTAACCTGGTCTTATCCAGAATTTTTTCCAAGTTTTTCTTATCCAACTCCACATTCCGAACTGCTTCCTCGATATCTACGACGCCGTTCTCTTCGGCCTTGCCATTGCTCTCGAGTTTTGGCGTGGCTTGCTTAAGAGCTATTTGTTTGAGAACTCGCTGATACTCGTAGGGGAACACTTTGACGAACATTTTAGCCGGCTCTGGCCAGGTTTCGAGAAGATTCTTCGCAATTATCGAGCTAAAAGAGAATTACATATTTCTTTTTAACTTCTTAGTACAAATAATAAAATATATTATAGATAACAACCAAAATTAATTTAAAAACGTTATCTTGATATTCGGTTCTTACCCAGTATATTCTACAAATTCTTCTAACAGTTTTTGCACTTCATCCAAATCCTCTTTCTTTTCCAGCGGCAGCTGCTCTACCATTTCAGGGTTGCACTTACTTTCGAATGAGCCGTCGATGTCGTACACGTAAGCGATACCACCTGGAGGAATAACAGGAACGAAAATTAATAAGTTGAGTCGTCAAGAATAATCACGAATATTTTTGATACTAATGATATTAAGTTCCTCAAAATTGTCACCAAATGTTACAATCGATTAAGCGAATGGATCATTTAAGCTATCTCCTAATCGAGACAGCAGGTTTGAATACAGATGCGCGGAGACTCACCGCTCATGCCGGCGGCGAAGTTCCGTCCGACGAGGCCGAGCACGAGCACGACGCCGGCCGTCATGTACTCGCACGCGTGGTCGCCCGCGCCCTCCGCCACGGCCACGCCGCCCGAGTTGCGCACGCAGAACCGCTCCGACGCGATGCCCCTGTCGACACATATCATATCAAATCAACATCAATTTAAATATTACGAGTTTTTTTTTTTTTTAATTTACAAGCTGAATATTTCAGTTACATAATTTATCGAGTAAAATGTAAGTGATTATTTTTAAATGCGTGAACGTACCTGAAGTAAGCTCTGCCAGACGTAGCTCCGTAGAGACAAACGTTGCCCACGATAACATTTAAATGTGACTCGAACGATGAATTCTTGGGTGGATAAATTATGACCTTGCCGCCGGAGAGACCCTTCCCTGAAAGAAGCGGAGTACTTTAGTTGTTATATCTTGAATTCTTCATTACCATTCTGCCAGTCAGATATTATAATGAAGTTGGCAATGTGGCTATACTATGGCTTTTATAATAATAAATAATAAGCAGTCAAGGGATATTTGGTTGTAAAACATTAATGCGATGTTTGTGTTAATGCTTTGTCTATATTCCATCGATTATTAAGCCGCAGCACATTTTGTTGTGATTGAAGTCCAAGATATCGTAAGAACCTTTACTGTGTGTTCTATTTATCATTTAATATAAAATGAGATACATAGTAAAAGTCAAACATTTAATAAAAATAAAAATCATCATATATTCTACCGCAAAACAACAGTACTTGATATTGTTGTGTTCCGGTTCCAATAGTGAGCGAGCCAGTGTAATTATAGGCACATAATAAAATAAAATCTTAGGTCTCAAGGTTGGTGGCGCATTGGCTATGTAAGCGATGATTGACATTTCTTACAATGCCAATGTCGAATGGTGTTGGTGACCACTAACTATCAAGTGGCCCAAATGCTCGATCGCCTTTCTAGTCTATAAAAAAAAGTTACTTAGAAATTAATTTCATTTAAAGCAGTTAACTCACCGACATAGTCATTGGCGTCGCCTTCAAGTGTAACTGTAATGCCCTTTGAGAGGAAAGCGCAGAAGCTCTGTCCCGCAGAGCCTGTCAGTGATATATTTATCGATGTACCGTCAGGCAAGCCACCCTCGCCGAATTTCCTATAATATAAATTAATAATTACAAAAAGTATACATAACTTATCAACTATGGATGAATATAAAACATCTTGGTCTATTGAAATTTTATTTGAAAATCACATATTAGATCCCATAGTAAAAATCTTCGATCCCCGGGGATGATACCTATTTTTATTGCCTAATTAGTCTTTTTAACAAACAAACAAAACCGACCCAAGAACACTACTGACTATTTTTATACATATAAAAAATTTAAAAAATTTAGAAAAATCAGATGTTATGTAAATATTTTAATTAATAATAATAATAATGACCGATTGTTTTAGAATATGAAATTTTGTTAAAAGAAATTTTAAATTTGCATACTCAGAAACTGTGTATATATTATATATTTTGAAATCTTACATAGCAATATGGTAAGACAGTGTGGAGGTAAAGGCCCGATCTTCGTTTGTGATCTTCATAGCGATATCCACATTTTGCTGAGTGCCATCCAGTATGCCGCTGCACTGCTGGATTATCTGGTTATCTAGACGTTTCTCTAATTGGAAGTCCTGTAAATAGTTAATAATTGGAGAATCTGTATTGACTATCAATTATTATTGAGTAATTATTTATGAATAACAATACTGTTTAATTTTTTTTATTAAAATAGAATAATCATTACGTCACAGTGGCATGTTATCCACTGATAACTTGTCAGATCAATGTGTACCTGCGGCTTGGAGCCCCCCACGATGTTGACGCCGGGCCGCATGTGCAGCGCGTTCTTGAGTATGAGGCCGAGGTTGAGCAGGCGCGCCTTGGGGTTGTCGTTCCGCTCGCGCACCTTCAGCAGGTCGGTGCGGCCCACCAGCTCGCCGAAGCGCCGGACGCCCACCTCCGACATGAGCACACGCACCTGCGCGACACGATTTCAGACTTCAAAGTATATTCGTTCTTCAACAATTGAGTTTAATCGATTAATCCTATCTACATCTGATGTATGTGTGTGTATTTGAATTTTGATTTGAACTCTGGTAGAGTTTTAATTTTTCGAGATAGATAGAGATATGTGTAACGATTTGAATCTTCTCTATCTATCTCGAAACATTGAAACTCTGGTGTAACTTTCACGATTGCTATATTCAATCTGCAAATTTTATATATGGTTATGTAAAATAAAATCATTATTTGTATTATTATTTTAAATTAAGAACAGTTCTATTTCGGAGTTAACTGTACCGACCTCTTCCGCCAACATGAATAGATAATTGATGACGTGTTCCGGCTTTCCGGCGAACTTTTTGCGCAGAACGGGATCTTGCGTCGCAATGCCCACAGGACACGTGTTTAGATGGCACTTCCTCATCATTGTACAACCTAAAACGACATTACTTATAATTGATATAACTTTCATATTAAAATAAAAACAATCGAAAATCAGTTATATAATTGAAAATGTACAATTCACGTCGAATTATTTTTTTAATTTTACTAGGCTGTCGATACTTATGTTAGATGCATCCGAATTCCATTCAATCCGAATTTGCAAAGAAAGGCAAACCTAATGCAATGAGCGGCGCAGTACTGAAGCCGAACTCGTCCGCACCAAGCAGTGCCGCAACCATCACATCGAAACCGGTTCGAATCTGTCCGTCGGCTTGTACCACGACACTGTAGACAAAAATCTCGTTATAAAGTACATTCTTTCAAGAGATTGAAGATCTGGAGAATCAAAAATGTATTTGTTCAGTTCGTAAAACGGTAGCATAAGTTTTAAAAAGTATTATCTTTATGATTTGTTTAAAGTAATATAAGTGTTGTATCATTGTGTACTTGTTGTGACTTTTAAACACAAAATTTTATCAATTAAAATCAAATTTTACTTTTACCGACCGATAAGAAAGTATGTAGTATCTTTTTCACTAATTAAATGACATAAATGTTCTATAGACGTTGCTCACCGGGAGCGCAGGTCGTTGAGCACGAGCACCTGGTGCGTCTCGGCCACGCCCAGCTCCCACGGCAGCCCCGCGCTCTTGATGCCGGTCCACGAGCTGGCGCCAGTGCCGCCGTCGTGACCGGAGATCACGATGTGCTCCGCTTTGCCCTGTATTAAGTATTTTATTTATTTATATATTAAGGATCTCCAACAAAGGATATACGCTTACGAGTACATTACATCGTGGAATAATATTTAAAAATATGTGTGGTCCTTCAATCTAAGGAGACTACAGCAAGTATACGTATTACACAGTTAAATTGCTCAGTAGTAACGCTTGCATAATTATATGTACAAAAGTCTCAGCATAGGTAGCGCTCTAAGCAGCGCTGCACACCTTAGCGACGCCCGACGCCACGACGCCGACGCCGACCTCGGAGACGAGCTTGACGGAGATGCGCGCGCGCGGGTTGGCGCACTTGAGGTCGTAGATGAGCTCGGCCAGGTCCTCGATGGAGTAGATGTCGTGGTGCGGCGGCGGGGAGATCAGCCCCACGCCCGCCACCGAGCACCGCGTCTTGGCTATTTCCTCCGTCACCTTGTAGCCTGCGACAAGCGACAAAGACGTTTTAATAAAATAATACTCGTCTTTGTTATATATGGATTAAATAGTTTTAGTTTTAAAAATGCTAAGTTTGTAAAATACGCAATCAGGATAGAAATAAATTCTTTGTTAATTTGTATTTGGGTTCAATTGATTATAATAAGCGGTAAAGGTAAATTAACTGACCGGGTAGTTCCCCGCCCTCCCCAGGTTTGGCTCCCTGCGCCATCTTGATTTGTAAGTCATCAGCGTGCGCTAAATAAGACGAAGTCACTCCGAACCGACCGGATGCCACTTGCTTGATGGCCGATCGCTTGTTGAATTCTGGGTCCTGTGAAGTAAAATCAATTATACAACAATTTTTTTATGAGAATTCTATAAGATCGTGCTTTTAAATAAAAAATATTCGCGAACCTGGTTGAGATATCGATCAGCGTTTTCTCCGCCCTCTCCGGTATTAGATTTACCGCCCACGCGGTTCATGGCCACCGCGAGCGACGTGTGCGCTTCCAGAGAGATTGAGCCGAATGACATAGCACCTGAATTATCAAACAATTATCAATTAAACTGAAGGTACAATATTGAAAGGTTCATCAAGTTTCGAGTTATAGTTAAAATTAAATTAATTTAATAAGTACATATAATTAACCATGATAATGATAAACTTAAAATGTGTGTCTCGAAGGTTATGGCTTAACATTATTGCATAAAGTTTTTTAATCTGGAATTCCCCTCGAAAGTATATTAAGATGTCGATTTATAAATTTTATTGAACATGACTGTTTAAGTTAATATGACATATACAAAGATAGAATTTATCATTACGATAATGATTTAAAAAAAATCATAAAAATTTAAGTATCTACAAAAAACTTAAAAGTTTTTATATTTGATCCAATTTGCAAGAAAGCTGACACATTAATTACGCTCTCTAATTATCCAGTGAACAATTTTACTTAAAAGTAATTATTCAGTTGATGCGGAACAAGATATACAAAGTGTCCAAACCAGTGGCAAATCGCTTGACGATCTCCGAGGCGGGTTCGATCTCGGCCAGCGGCAGCGGCTCGTCCAGCTTCACGAGCTCCAGCTGTCCGCGCAGCGTGCACGCGCGCACCGACTCCAGCGCGCTCTCTCTGCGGACACGGTTACACTTCGTTACGCACGTTAGGTTATAGATATGATTTTTATATCTTGCAATACACTGAGAATATAATATATATATAATATACACATAAGGGATATTATCGAATAAGTTTGAGAGTAACTGTCGTGGTAGTAAAGTTTAAAAATAATTCTATTATATGTGTGAGTATATGTAATGTCAAATTATGAATGTCACTATCAGAAGTTGTTAGGTAGAAAAAAATTGGAAGCATTGCGTAATGATGACGGGAACAGAAGAGGAGTAACTGAGGATACGACTACGTTGTATACAGGAAGATAAATAGAAAATGCGGTAAGTGAGTGTTAGTGTTGGGCGTATGACGTGTAGGTAGGTTGTTACCGGAAGCGGTCGTAGGCGGAGGCGCTGTTGCTGACGGCGGCCTCCTGCAGGTTGGCGATGGACAGCGGGTCGTTGATGTGTTTCTCGCCGCCCGCGCGCCAGTGGTAGTTGCCGGGGTTCCTGCACACGACCACCGGTCACTCACGCGATCTTACACATTACCTATGCTTTTCTTAATTGAATTTTAAATATTACGAAAAAATATATATAGTGATAATCTGTTTTCAGCAATTTCTCGTATTAAACGGTCCACTGATTTATAAATGGCGGAAAAGATTTAGATGCAAAAACTTGTGATTAAAAAAATTAATCAACTAACGATGGGATATTCCAATCGAAAAAAAACTTTGAATAATTGAAAATCTTACTTGCGTTTATTGGCATAAAAAGCAAGTTGCCCGGTATGTTGCCTTTTAACTATATTTATTTAATTATATAACATGAACTTACCTCAACACAAGCATGTCTCGACAGTCACCATAAGTCAATGCGTGCCTGTCAAACGTTTCCTGAGACAGTATCTCGAAAGTAATGCCACCTGTAAATAAAGCCATTCCAAATAAATTAAGTTACAATTTATAAAAAAAAAAAACAAATGCATGATCGAGAAGTTTTGACATCAATCAAGCAAACCGTAAAGGGATTAAAACTTACCATGTAGTTTACAAAAAATAAAAATTTTAATACTATAATTGAAAGCGGCTGCTAATGCTGATGGTGTTTATAAGAAATTTTAAAATACAGTGACATTTCCAATTTTAATGTATAATGGATTATGAGGTGTATTTTCACTCACCGATCCTCGACTGCGTGCCCCGGAAGCACTTGTCAATGACTTCCTCGCTGAGTCCGACTGCTTCGAAAATCTGTGCGCTCTTATAGGATTGCAGCATACTGATCCCCATCTTAGCCATTACCTTGGCGAGACCGGTCTCGATGGCTTTCTGGTATGCCAAGTATATGTCCTCGTCTGACAGGCTCTGGTCGATCAGGTTGTCGTTGCGCAGAGAAAAGGCTAGCTCGAAAGCCAGGTAGGGGCAAATAGCGTCAGCACCGTAGCCTGGTAAATGGAAATATATTGACATGAGACTCATGGTCATGTTTTCATTTTTAAATGTCGCTAATAAAGAAACACTTTAATAATATTTATGTTTATATTCCTATTCTGTTTACTGAAGCTCTGAGTCATGTTTACTGAATACCAATACTGGATATTTTTTTTGACACCATATTATAGTTAAGCTTAAAATTATTTAATAATAAATAATAACAACGTGTAAATAATTATTTAAGGTGTACAAATGAAAATATACATCAATAAAATAGGTACTTACCAAGTAAAACGCACATGTGGTGTACCTCTCGGGCCTCCGCAGTCTCCACTATGATTCCCACTTTCATGCGTTGACGCGTTTCGATCAAGTGATGGTGGACCGCGCCTATAAAACACGGTAAGAAGTTAATAACAAGATTTTATTAGGTCAATTATATTTTGTAATTTGTTAAATATGTAAATGGAAAAAAAAACTTGTGATCAGATCAGGATGACGGGAATTTCAATCTTAATACGGAATACAGACTTAAGGGCACCAAAGGAGTTTCGACATTTTTTTTTGTGTAAACCGAATGTATATAGATAGGAGGCAAAATTGCCGATACGATTTGGTTCTGACCGCCTAATACGATGGTATGTTTTATCCAATTAAAATGAGTCAATCTTAAAAGAAAGATGTGAAAGTTCATGATCGGGTGTCTCTTTAAAACGTCAACGAGTTCAGTTATTCTCTCCATATAACAATCTAAACTAAAAAAAAGTATCCAGCGCCGGTTAGGAGTAACCGGCGAAGGCGCATCCGCAGTTCCAACGAGAAGGGCATGCAGCTCAGCGGGTGGGCGCTTATGAATACAAGAAGTGTCGGGGGCGCACCGAGCGCCAGCAGCGAGCTGACGGGCACGCGCGCGGGCCCGGCGGCGCGGTCGGACAGCACGAGCAGCTGGCAGCCCGCCGCCGCCGCCGCCAGCGCCGCCGCCGACACGCGCGCCAGCGCCGCCTCCAGCCCCAGCGGGCCGTCGCGCGCGTCGAACGTGCAGTCCAGCACCTCCGTCTGCGGGGGATATGCTCGTTGTACGTAGTTTTCGTATATTTTTTTTATAATAATGATATTTTTTATAGTTGTATGTTTTTGTCGATGTACTTGTGTCGAGCCAATAATAATAAAAGTATTATTAATTAGGACTTCTTCTTGGTCGATATATTAGGACAACTTAGGAGACCTTTAATTAATTTGATACTTTAAGGAGTAACTTTCTATTAAAAATCAAAGACCACTTTTATTTTAATGAGATCACCTTCCACCCTCGGTGAGATGTTCTCTTGAGCGCATCGAGGTCCGGTAGCGACAGTATGGGCTGCGGCAGAAACAGGCGATGCACGAATTCAGCGCTCGGTTGCAGGATGTTGGCGGTGGGGCCGATCGGGCACAGCAGCGACATCACGATCTTCTCGCTGGAAAAGGCATAGGACTATTAATACAGTGCCACAGATTAAAATAATATAATGCAAGTGTCATTTTGAGCGTGATTGTAAAATATAATGTGTATAAAATTGTAAATTCATCCATTCATTGGAGAATTATACTTTTTAGATAATCGCATGAATCTTAAATGACGCCTTTGGCCGTTTAAAATATATAACTGAATGTAACAAAAAAAATGTATGTACTTTATTTAGTTACCATAATGTAAAATATTTTTGGAAGTATAATATAATTTTCATATTTTGCTATATTTCATAAAGTAAAAGTCCTATAAAGAATTTTATTATAAATAGATTATAAAAATAGTTACCGAAAAGGGTCGATGGGCGGGTTGGTCACTTGCGCGAACAGCTGTTTGAAGTACTCGTAGGGGAGCGGCTGGAAGCGCGACAGACACGCCAGCGGCGCGTCGTTGCCCATACTGCCCAGGGCCTCCTTCCTGCACACATACACGAACTATATTATATCGCTACAGTAACACACAGCAGCCACATCAAATTACCAAAATCAAATCGTAGGACACACCAAATGCATGGACAATAATCATATAATAAGATTGAAATATTAAAAAATATGAATGTATACTATGAATTATTAGGTTGAATTTTATTCCTTTACACAAAAAAATTGTCTGACATTAGCAGGTGGCACCGTATCGTACCGCTCATTTCATATTAATATATATATATATGTAGCGGTAGCGGTGAGGGGTTGAATAACCCAAGATGATGATTAAAAGATGATGAGTTTCGAAGGTGTGGAAATAAAAAATGCGTTAGGCTCTCAATTCAAATTGCATGTAATGTTGAAAACGAATGTACAGACATCAAGGAGAAGGGGTGCAATCGTTAAATTAACCAATCACGGCCGATAAAAGGTATGATGTTGTGTTTAGTTGAGTATATCGACCCGAGATATCGCTACCCGTCCTTAACTGGATGGGAAGTATGAACATATATATAAAAGATTTAATATTATTGGTAAAAATATTATGTCCACGGTGCACTTACTTGTTCTGTATCATAGGCAGCAACAGCATGTTGATGGATTCAATAGTGTACCCGAACAGGCCCAGTCGCTTGTCGCCCAGGCCGGAGATGGCGGTGTGGTCGTACCCATTGCTTCGGACCTCCACTTGCGGGGACAGAGACTTGTGGATATCTTCCATTGTTATCTGCAAAAAAAAAACAAACGTTAACCTTCATTTTTTTATATTAATTATAATAGAATAATAAATGATATAATTAATAAGAAAAACTTAAAAAATAATGGTTATATTCGTGTACAATTGCATAATGGCGTCAGTACTTTAATTTTTTTATTTACGGCAGCTGCTTTCATTAACTAAGTATGTACCAAAGAGGTATGACATGAAGTAATTCCAGCTTGAAATTTTCTTTCCTGGTAAGGTAATGTCTATAGTATATATATAGTCCTTAATTCATACAAATACAACTCACCATCTACTAATTCATACATATATTCCAACATATAGTGCAGCATGGAAAAGAGGCAATAATATTTAGCATATCATTTTATATATTGTCTAGAATTTAAATATGTTTTGGTTGCCTTGAGTGGAGCTTTAGTAGAAATACCCGGTTTATTATAATTCGTATTTCATTGCACATTTAAGACAAAAGTAGTAGTAAGTAACTAACTATCCTGAATAAAAATATATGAACACGACAGGCACCTGTTCCTTCAGCCACTGCGAGTGCGGACGGCTGCGCGCGATCTTCAACTTGAGCTCTACGTCTTCTATGATTTTCTTGTCTTGCGTATCGACTAGCAACATCCGTCCGGGCTTCAGACGACTCTGTGAAATGGAGGCCAAGTTATAGTTAGCAAAAGACAGTCATCGTACACATATTTGCAGGTTGAATAAGTTAGGTCAGGTCTAAACAAAGACAATACGCAAGTGTGCCCGTAACTTCGCCTCCTGCGGAGCAAAGACTAACCGTGGTGGTTTTAGTCGGTAAGAGTCCGACATAACCCTCTATCATCATCATCTGTGGTAGAAGATATCCATGAGGATTTCCCCACGTATAAAAAAAAGGTCTAAACAAGCACTGTCACGGTAGCATGCGAAAGCGATCCCGTGGCGCTCCTCGTTAAGACGGAAAGGGTAGCGCTTGTTTTTTAGTGGGTATTCTGATGTTCGGGGCCCCCATACCCCCCACTGTTCCAGGGGAAAAAGCGTAACGCGTTTTTCCAGCGTTAAAAAAAGGTCTAAACAAGCACTGCTTAATTTAACTTTATTCATCCCGTGGTCGTCGTCTTGGAAGCCTGCATGTTTCAGCCATTCGTATATCCATCAACCCGCAATAGAGCAGCGATGTCAAATAAGCCTTCAAACTGTTTTCTTAAGAGAAGTCACTTTTTCACTTAATGACGCTAGTCGGTCTGTACATTGCCTTTGCAATACCACAATTAAAACATGAAATATTCTCAATTTATATACTTTTCTATAAAAACAAATATCTATAAATAGAAGCCAATCGTTATTACTTACTTTTAATATAACTTTTTCCGGGTCCACATCATAAACGCCGACTTCGGACGCCATCACAAGTATATTTTCATTTGTTACGTAGAAACGAGACGGCCTGAGACCATTTCTATCTAATATGGCACCTGTAAGAAAATATTGTTTGATCGTGCGACTTGATTACTATTGATACTTCGTTGTGTGTACGAATCTTTTATTTGTATCAGAAAGGCGGATGAGCATAGTGGCTATGTAATAGTAATGGGTGGACCCCTTACTATATTGGCCACTATAAGAAATATCAATAATGCTTTACACTAGCAATGCACCACGTAAACTAGCATATAGCAATTGCCTGTGCCTGTAATAACTATAAATAATAACAAACTAACCGAAACCGTAATCAAAAGTTTTTATATATATATTGCTTCACTCATGATCAGTTCTTGCATCAGTTATTGCTGTTTCACGGTAAAATACTGATGGCGCATACCCCGTCTAGCAGGCACAAAACTCTACTAGCCAGGCAGAGTAGGAAGACTAAGTAGGTTTTACCTACATTTTTTTTAATATTTACGATTATATGTGATATTTAAGTATACAGTTGTAAAATAGGAGAAAATGAATAGCTTCTTACCAATATATCTTCCATCAGTAAATGAAATTAGAGCAGGTCCATCCCAGGGTTCCATAGCACAAGAAGCCCATTGATAATAGTCTCTCTTTTCTTTTGGCATGGTTGGATCGAAGTGCCAAGCCTCGGGTACCATTGTCATCACCGCTTCCGGCAGAGTCCGATTTCCACAATGTAACAAGAATTCGAGAACACAATCCGCTGAACCAGAATCGGATAGATTTGGTTCCACAACTGGATATAGCTTCTTGAGATCTAAAAACATAATTAGCTTTATTTTAAAAATTGTTGTTTATCGAACCCATGACTGATATACATATATTATTATTACTATTATTTTAAAAGTATATTATCCAGAAAGTTATCAGAATAAATAGAAGGTAAACATACCATCACCAAATAACTCGCTCTTCATGACACCTTCCCGAGCTTTCATCAGGTTCACGTTACCTCGCAATGTATTTATTTCGCCATTGTGGGCAAGCACTCTGATGAAAAATAACATTCATATATGATTTGTAATAAAATTATGACAGTTATTATTATGAGAATATTTAGTTTACCTCAATGGGTGCGCACGTTCCCAGCTTGGGAAGGTGTTGGTGGAAAAGCGCGTATGTACTAACGCTAGGTACGTTGTAAAGGCAGGGTTGCTCAGATCCTTGAAGTATTCCTGTGATTGAAAGTAAAAATAAATCAGTATCGTATTTTTTAAATGTATAGGCTAGGGCTTGACTGTTATCACACCTGATGGAAAGTGATGATACAGTCTAAGATGAAGCACGCTTGCCTAGAAGATGCCTATTCACTCTAGACTTGAAGGTACCCATATTGTAGGTGGTGGGGAAGACGGAGGTCGGGATTCCAAACCTAAGCGGTGCGTATCAAAAAAGAGGAAGCAAATCGTTTCGTACGTGTCTTAAATACGTCAATTACGTACGGATGCAGACCTTTTTTCAGGTTTTTCTTGTATTTGCCGCAGATAATAAAACAGACCTTACTTCGCTTGATTTACATACCCATAATTGATTTGAAGTGAGAAGTCCTTTGTAAACAACAGTCCTCAGCGACAAACTGCAGATGTAGAACCGAGCCCCTGGCACCACTAGCTCGTGGGACGCGCGTTTACGCAGCACGAATATCTGTGAACACCATTAAATACCATTCCACACGCTGTCCAAAGCGCGATACGCGAAAGGAAAGGGCAATGTATATAGGGTATATTTTAATTTACGTTTGCAACGTCGAGCGTCGATCCGCCGAGTCCGCCAGCGTCACAACGATCTGAAAAAAATGCTTCAAGAGTGCTTTGGGTCCTAATGAAAATATATGAAGGAGTTTGAAATCGCAATATCGCTTCACGGTTGCGAGTTCATACTCGAATCATTTCTAAACGGTTGTAGTTATGTCTTATCGTCTAATCCGGTTAAACGTGGCTCGCCTGCATGTTCAATCTTACCTGACGTGCAAGTTGGTTTTCGTCGGTGATATCTCCGGTAACAAACACTTGACGCATATATGGCTCCGAGTTACGAGCCACTTGACCTGAAAGCGAGCCAAATAAGGCCATTACTGACTGATCTTTTTGTCTTCCCTAATATAAATAATAATCTTAGTATACCTAAAATGAAAGCATGAAAGAATATATTATATATTGCGCTCTGATGGTAATAATGAAAATGCGAAATTATATGTAATACTTTATAATATTATATAAAATAAATTTCATAAATGCTTGGTAAGTTTTAATAAAATAAAATGCATGAACTTATTTTCAATTCAAAGAAAATTATCAACTTTTATCGAACAGCATTTATGAACACGGTTTATTGATAATTTACGAACGTTACCATCGAAGCGTAAAAAAAAACTACAACTTGAGATTGTAAGAGAAAAATTGTTTGTTTTGTTGTTAATTAATTGATAAATCAAATGGCATATATAATCTCAAGTTAAACAAAAATGTTTTTTTCACGGTGCGGACTACACTTACAAAAAAATAAATAGACTTTTAATAAAACGAAATAAAAATTATTAATGTGTACGTTCCGAGCCATGAAATTCCGAACTAGCCACCTCAATAAGAAATAGTTCCATTCATTTGCACTTACATACATAGTTCGACATAAGTACATATGAATAATTTATCTACCAAATAAAGATATCATGCCAGATAAACTCACAGTGTCGTTTATTTGCAACGAAATATAAAACAAACAGGAATTTGAAGCAAAATATAGATCTTGTGAGTTTCTCGAGCAAAAATCTTTAGATTTTTAAATTAAACAAACCGTATGGTCAAGCATCGCAAGACCGCTCGGCCGCGTTAACGACCCAACCGACTTAGGTACTACGTGTACGACCTGGAATGATAGTCGCAAATCGCAAACTGCCGTACAAACAACAGCACAAGCTGGACAAATGTTCGATGAAGATGATCGAATCGTTTGATTTGATAAATATAGTGATATTTGTTTAGTAAGTTAATAAGAGCTGCTTTCAGTATAAAAAAAACTATTTATAATTTTCTGACTCTTCAAATGCGTTTGCTACTTGATTATTAAGAATGTTAAAGATATCTGAAAGTAACCCTCAGCGTCTTTTTTTTACAAAAATAATTAATGTAACAAACAAAATATGATGTTTCAACAAAAAAAAAGATTAGAATCTATTGCAGTAAAAATATTTTTATGCAAAATGAACAAACTGATATTTGTTATAATAATAATGCCCAAAAGACGTTAATCTCATTTTATTTTATTCTTTAAAACATTTAAAATGCAAAATATTTTTAACAACATAATAATAAGACTTACCAATAGATGCGTTGTTAGTAGGTACCGTCCTCCAACATATAACACTCAGACCAAGGCTCTCAGCGAGCTCCTTGAACTTCTTCTCAATGTCTTGATGGTGTAGCTTGTCCAGGAAGAATATTCCAGTGGCATAATGGCCAAACGGTGGCAAGTCAATTTGATGGCTGCTCCTAAAAAGAAATATAAGTGTATGTAGTAATACCAACATGTATTTGTAATTATTGGCGGTCAAATTGAACATTGTCTTTTGTGATATCGGTATTTATCTACTAAGAAAACCTATAAGTACATAATTTTGCATGTTAAAAGGTTACCATCATACAAAGTGTCTAGAAACTATATTAAATTATTTTTTGGTTTAATAATATTCCTACTTTGATTTATTTATATTATAACATAAACGTTAATATTCAACAATATTAAGATTTCGCAATAGCTATGTGATAAGAAAACAAATTTAATCCAGCATAGCAACCAAATTTATCACTCTTTTTTTGTTCATACCAGCAGAAATATTACGTATAAAATTAAAGCAGCGCAGGGCTTCCATACGGTTAAAGGTCAAAGTAACATTAGCGAGATGGAAGATGCGCGCGCAGGCGAACGTCACGGCTGAAACCAACCAACTATTGACCAATACGAGCGAGCAAAAACCACCAATGTCGCATCAATCTTCTACATCAGACACAAATTTGCACAGTGTTACATGAACGCCGACAATTGACACAAATTACTTATACTATAATTATGCTATGTCACGCACAGATTCGTCTTCAAGGTGACACAGTACTTAATCGAAAAACGATTACAAAGTCTAGACTGAGGATTAAATTTTACAATAAAAATATAACCTTTTTTAACTATTTTAGAATCTGGGGTTTCCTTGCACGACATAAGCTTGCGTTTCGCATTGATTCTTAATAATCTTATATAATATAATCTTATTGTGTTCAAATTTTTAGAGCATAAATATAATGCTCTAAAAATTTGAACATCATGTAAATAAATTGTATATATTATATATAACCTCCTTTGGCTACATGTAATTTGATATAATGCTTGCATAAAAACCAATGTAATTTTTCTTCAATTAGCAGAAAAAACAGCGACAATATCAGCAAAGAGGACCATTTTAAAATTACAATAATAAAAAAAAAAACAGCAGTTGTTCGCAATGGAAAAAAAACGTCGCAGAAGTTATGACGTCAATTGTGATAATGAAAGGTTATTTGTTGTTTTTGCGGAGCGAAATGGAGCTATCTTCACTTTTGAACATCAAGTCAAGGGATTCCATCAATACTAGCATCAACAACTACTTTCTTATAGAAATATATGATTAAAGTTATTGTGAAGTAAAATTTTATTAAACGATATGAAATTAGATCATTTACGCGCTTTATATTTACGGAGCCATTTCGAGTAATAAATTGATGTCTTTATAAATTAATCTTTATTTTTCAAAACATTCACATCAAAGTTATAAAAGTGTGTCTATTATTTAAGTAACAGCATACAAATACTCATTGCTGAGAAAAAAAATCTATCCTTTTGAAGTGTTGGAGGTTATTCTACCACGTCGTTTCTATATGGGTTGAAGAATAAAATCTGCATGTTGCAGGATTCCTCGCGATGTTTTCCTTGACTGCGAAGTGCTTTCTGCTTGTCTCGTCGGTTTAGGTTAAGATTTACGTTTTCTTACCAATTGTTTGTTATATAAGTTTAATACGATTATCTATTTAATTATGCAAATTAATTGATGTATTCAGGTGATAAAAATTGTTTCGGTTATTAACCTCGGCAGGACGGCGCGACCTTAGTGATATATTTTATTATCTTTCAATATTATAAAATAAAGACATTTTTTGCGTTTGTCGGTTTGTTCGCTAACTTCTGTGGTTTTGATAATAAATAAGAATTTGTTTAGTAAGCGTAATTACACTTTGCTATTTTGATCAGTAGTCCTATCTAGAATCCATGAATATACAATATATTAACTGGTATTTCAATGAACGCCTGTGTAAAAAAAAGACGTGTAGCGTGCGGTAAGATGGAACAGCACAGTTCAAGCGGATATATCGTTTGGATCCACTCGATCTGTTACGTACAGTTAGTATTATAATATTTATTTATATTTATTACATGTATCATTATTTTAAAACATCATTGGGAAGAAAATTAATGTTGCACGCGCTTAATCAAAATAGGTAGCTAGTATATTTTATAAAACAGTGGGTTTTTAATTCTCTAACAGCGAGATGAGAAAATAAATGAATCTAAGATGTTATGCAATATAATCTCAAAAAACCTTAAGGAAACCTCTGAGCATATATCAGAATGTATTTAAAAAAATCATATATGTATATACATATACATATACACGAAACATATATATATATATATATATATATATATATACACGAACTAATTACAATTAATAAGACATGATTTTTAAATGTTCTTACAAATAATGTTCTTGTTCTTTCCTTTTCCTTTTAATTTCCAAGAAAAATTTTAGGTGTGAAAGATATGATATATTTTGAAATATACATTTCTTAATAAATATATTTATCTATTAATATCGAGGAATTGAAGTCTAAAATGACAACACAGACAAATTACGAACGACTGTTATCACCAGTTTCTTATGAATGTGAATATTTACACGGAAATTATTAGCGTCTTATCTCATAGAATATTGCGCAGTATGTAGTTGTAAATATAAGTTGACACACAATTACTTAAGATGCAGCATCCACAGATTTAACATCATGAAATCATATTTAAACAAACTATTTCAGTCGTTTATTTCTATATTATTGAGAATTCATGTGGATAGCACAAAGCGCGACTAAGGTTTGCTGTGACGGATGCTATAACTGCTGTACTAGGTACTTTTCTTTTGGAAAACACACCCTTCCGTCAAAACGAAGGATTTCCCGTTCTAGGACATGGTCGTTCTGTCAACTATACGATACTGTTAGTGCAAAGGTCGTATAACTGTGTACTTTACAGGAGAGCTTTACAATTGTTATCATCACAATATTTCCTTGTTTTTTTTTAGTATAATATTGATATTCTCCTTTACTGTGTACATTTTTAATAATGTATGACTTAACATTTCAAGCATAGAATTCATATAAAAAATATTGCAGAATGAGAACATTAAGAAATTTTGAGACATAATTATTTTTAATAGATTGAAAATGCGACACTTTCGAAAATAATGCTATTTTCGAAAGTATATAGCATATTTAAAGCATCTTTTATATGGCTTTCTTTGTTATAGACTTACTTTTAGATCAGTTCAGCTTTTCATAAATCTATAAGTTTCGAGGTTTTTAAATCCGACTTGTCGTAGGAGCACGTTTGTATATAACAGTGTATGTATTTGGTATACGTAACTTTTTTTAACAACGCTGTTATATAACGCTGCTGTATGGATTAAGGAATCTCTTAACTATATAATAACAACAGTTGGTTAAAGAGCTAATGTGATTTTTATAGCATATACAAAACGCTATTGACTGACTGCTCTCACAATAACAGGCGGATCTGATCATTGATTTTCTAATCCCCTACCCGTATACAAAAACCCGTATACAAGTCTGGGTTCGGTGAATATAAATTGAACCATTCTAGACATTGAACTCAATAGTATCAAATATAAATATATTATATAAATAATATACGGTATGAAAGTAATAAAAACAGTTTTGTAACACAGCTTTATTACAATTTAAAAGATGTATACCGTAACAAATATATATGTATGAGTATATAAAAAATATCATAAATATAATATATCATTATATAAAAAATAATAATATAATGTCCTCCAGACCGATTTCGGCCACGGCGGCCAATCTCAAAAGAGATTAGCCAACTGCACAGGAGATATTATAGTGCACAAGTGTTTGCGCAAACACAGGTGCGCTCTCTCTTCATTCACTCTCATAATCCGATGGGACGCCAATCCGACACGACCGGAAAGAGTTCGGGCGCAGGTCCAACGGTTTTACGGACTTTCCGAGGCACGGGAGTATACACACTTCCAACTTCCAGACTCCGGGATGTTGAGAATTTTCTGACAGAAAAACCCAATAACTTTTTATTGGCTCGATCTGGGAATTGAACCCAAGACAGCGGTCTTGGGGGCTGCGGCCTTACATCAAGCCACTAGACCAACGAGGCAGTCAATATAAAAAATAATTTATAAGGAATGTGAATTTTCTAATATGTAAAATAAAACTATTTCTACCCTATTAATATAGTTAGTATGTATTGATAATGTTATCTAACAAACAAAAAATAAAATATTTGTACAATATTGATAGATAAATATTTATTAAAATAAACATTTGTTGAAATGACCAATTCATAGGAACTGATTAAATATCAAAATATTTGACTGCCAAATGAATATTATTATATGACAAACCATATTTTTATGTGAAAAAGTTTCGATGAGCACTTTATACTTATAGGTATGTCAGAAAAAATCTTGAAGAATAATTCAAATGCAAGACAAGTGCGCGACAAGTACTTTCGTCTTAGAATCTGACCACCATCACATGGTAGAGCACATGGCGCTATCTATGTTTACTATGACACGAGGAATGCTGCGCTGGAGAAGTGCCAATATTACGGACGAATCGGGACATTTACAGCTACCGTACGCGGACGCTGAACCTAGTGGATGGTAAAACGAATTAATAATTCATAGAAACTTGTTTTGACAGATAAGCTATATATTTTACTTTGAAACATTTGATAATTAACTAACTATGCATATA
The DNA here is from genome assembly GCF_905147045.1 of Nymphalis io. Classification (NCBI taxonomy): domain Eukaryota; kingdom Metazoa; phylum Arthropoda; class Insecta; order Lepidoptera; family Nymphalidae; genus Nymphalis; species Nymphalis io. The sequence goes on along the minus strand of NC_065892.1, from coordinate 12,292,065 downwards.
TCGAAGCATTTTCTAAAGTTCATTGACATACAATTGTACAGCAAAACATAAACACACCAAAAAAAAAACAGATAAAAGAGCAATAAAACGAGACGACATAGAAAATTTTAAATACACACATATATTATTCAACCTTGTGAAGATTCAATTAATTTTGTATGTATTTTAAGGTTGTATAATTTTCCATTTAGTTTTCATACGACAAAATAACGTGGACAGATATAAAGCGAAAATACTGAAATAGCTGACATCTCTGGTAAAGGTTAGAGTTGAGCAAAGCACTTCTCACAAATAGACACGGTTTATTTTAATTTACATAAATATTCCTCCATCTTATATCCACGTTACTCATGTAGTTCAAAGACCTTAGCGATAAACTGGTCAAATGCCTGCAGTTAACTTATTAAAAAAATATGATTAGCAACCTAATTATATGAAACAATGAAACAAAAAATTTATTACGGTATCATATAAAAGACTACAAACCCGCGTCTTTGTTTGACCTTCAGTTTTTTTAATAATTTTGAGGGAGTAAGGTTAAATTATAATTAAAAATATATACATTAGATTAAAATTATATTCTCCAATGACGAAAAATTTAATAACCCTTAGGCATCGCATTGGCCGGCAAATAAATTCCTCACACGGGCATTTGCCGGTAATATTTCATAGTGTAAGCATGATAAGATTTGGCTCTGATGCACAACTAGCCATGATTCACGTACACTCGAGCGTGGGTCGCACATTCCAAAAGAAATTACCAAGTACCAACCTAGAAGTGGATAAAATATACACATTCACCTTTATTTAATTTTGTCCCATACTAATAATAATTTTTCTAGTTTTTAATTAACTGCCTATTTTTGCAATGTATGTAATGGTTCATATTGTAATCACTTAATTAAATTATCGATTTAACACTTTGGGAACGCTATTAGCGCGCTATATTGCGTGTATTTTGTAAAATTTATTCTTAGTAACAAGAAATTATTAATGTTGTGAATATAAATTTATTCTGTGTCCTGAATCAGTCATTTTTAAATTCCAATCATTGTCAAAATCAATCTATCTTTTATTATGAAAGATTTGGAAACGATGTTGGTTTTTGCAGCACATAGTAGAAGTGAAATATGACTGACTGACTCATGACTCATGACGAGATTTCCGAAACTATAGACCCGATCGACTTGAAATTTAGCATAGTTACTCCTTTCGCAACGTCGTCTACGTTCTCTCACTAAAAAAAGGATTTTAAGGATACCCTATTAAAAATAAGATGTTCATCATTTCACCCGTACGAAGTCGGGACGGGCAGATAGTATATAGCACCCGATCCTGACGTAAGCAATTTGATAGCAACTTGCAAGTCTTATTAAATAATGTAGGACAATTTACACCGTTGCACTTACAACGTCGCACATAAAACCTAATGAAGAGCGATACTTTGTAGGCTTTATTGATTGCATTAGTCTCAATAACGAACCGAAATCACGTGCATGCCTCGTGTTCGTAACAAATTTATCTTTATTACACCCTTGTATTATTATATTACGTATCAAGTGACTTATCTCGTCCGTAGTTGGTATATTAATATAATATATTATTTATATATTGCAATTATATAATTAAGTATCAGTATTTTTATTGCTTATGTACCTACAATAAATAAAATAAATATATCGGCTTTGTTTAGGCAATATGGATTCTATATAATCTAAAATTGTAAATACCGTAAATAATTTAAAGTCGGTGTTATCTTTTGTAAATACCAAATTGGACCGTAAATACTTAAATACAATTTATTTTCTACATTTTTCACATCAAATTTATTTTCTTCATTATTCACATCAAAGTTCAATATGACAATCTTTTGTCTAATGACGTTATCTAAATCATCATCTGCGGATAACGTTTGTCGGACAATCGCAAGTTGATTTATTTGCAATAAACTTTGTAATTCCATCAATACATTGACGACGCGATAAGATATCGAGAATGTATTGATTGAGCTATTGCTGATTTATTAAAAAATATTAAAATAATTAGGCACAGCTTAGCAAATAATCATTTTTTTTTTATATTCACCGGGAGGGCAAATGATTCATACAATACTATCTTAATATTTTGATGAATTAGAATTGTTTGTTGTGATGTTTGTTAGTATATGACACTTGCATTACATTATGTATATACAGGCATAGGAAAAACATTATTATTTTTGTAAGACAATATATTATTGAAGCGGACTGGTTTCTGGTAGATTAACAATCACAAAATAATCTATTCAAAATGCTATATATTCTTGATGAATGTAATAACTCTAAAGTAGATTTTGCGATTTATATATTTAATATTATAGGTAGGCGGACAAGCAATGGGCCACCTTATGGTAAGTGGTCACCAACGCCAATAGAATAAAATAGAATAATTACAGGCACAAGGGACATAAAATCTTAGTTCCCAAGGTTGGTGGCGCATTCGCTATGTAAGCGATGGTTGACATTTCTTACAATGCCAATGTCTAAGGGCGTTTGGTGACCACTTACCATCAGGTGGCCCATATGCTCGTCCGCCTTCCTATTTTATAAAAAAAAAAACGCCAATAGACATTGACTTTGTAAGAAATATTAACCGTCGCTAACATCGCCAATGCGCCACCAACCTTGGGAACTAAGATGTTATGTCCCTTGTCTTTAATTACACTGGCTCACTCACCCTTCAAACCAGAACACAACAACACCAAGTACTGCTGTTTTGCGGTTAGATAAATAATAATAATTCCTACACTTTCACTTCATTTATATAAAATAATCATGATGAATTAGGCAAAATTTGTTAGAGATTTTTTTCTTATAATAATTAAACAACCGCCTGACAAATCTACCGAAATCAAATTATTACTAGAATTAAATCATCACATCACTTGATCTGAATTTCATACTTATTTTATTTTATAAAAATGATAACAACCTCTATGAACGGGACCGTAATGAGGCACATTGGCCAAAAAAAGATTCCTCCCACGAATCGCCCGCGTGCTAGCTTGGTCCTTATCACGCAATATCTCTAATCTATATATTATCTTTACACGGCTTCCTACACTAATAATCATAAATTACAAAACGCAGCTGTTTCTCTGATCTCATTTGTATATAAAATGCATATTATGTCAGTACGATTGAATGCTTATGGACGACAATTGTATTCGTGTAAAATAGAAACGGAAGATATTCTTTATATTATATATTTTCGTGTAGACGAGTTTCTGATTTTATTGATAAAAATATTTTTCTAATACAAAATTTGATATTAGAATCCATATTAACAACTAAACAACTTGCGTATCTCAACCTTGACAATGTAATGGAACAATCAATATTATGAACAAGGCATTGCATCGACTTTAACAATCTTCGTAAACGTAAGATGGAGTTTATAATAGAATGATAAATAAATTATGGTTCATGGTTGTTTTCGTTACGCATGAGCGCAAAATCTATAAAATTCGGGATCAGTATCGATCTTTTATATAAGTTTTAAAAATTAACAGTTGTATCCTATTACTGTTAATTTTTAAATCGGTTAAATTGGAAGACATTCTGAAAACAGGACAGTTTTCCAAAGTTCCCAAAAAGTAGTACGATATTATTATTTTTTACGTTGCCAACATGCTGCCAATTTTGGCTTTAAGTTGTCACATCCCTGATCTGTTTATGATTACATACGTTTTCAGAATAAGTGAGATAATTTAAACGAAATCCACTTTTTGGAACCTATGAGAAGCCAGTATTGATGACGAATTAGCGAAATTGGATATTTATATCTGAAATTAAAGTTAAATAAAATTTGTATACGCGTATTTCTGTTTAGTTTAGAAACTAAAACCTTCTCTTCAGTAATCAATAAAGGATAACTGAGTTATACCAAAACAACGTCAGCACAAAGATTTCTGAACGAACATAGGAATATTCAAAGGTATATAACATTTGTTTTTCATTTTATGTTGACGAACGAACGAACGAATCGAACGAATGAATAACGAATGAATATCGGGTTGCCTATTCAACCGGACCATAGTAAATCTCACTATAACTTGATCAGACTATTAATTCATAAAACAAATAAACAAAATTGAATTCCCACAATTGTTTTATAAATAAATAATTCAACCGAGTACTTACTAATCCGTTCATAACCAGTTTACACCTCACTTAAAATTATCTGAAAAGCAGCAAACAATGTTGTTTGCACACTTGTATCGTAGACTTGTATGAGACGGTTTGAACCTGAATATAAAAAAGCAAACAGAAATCCATCATAACACTATACCAAATCTGATATAATATATGCTAATATACGTTTTCAATAGAACGTTTTGTGTGCAATGTGGCTTAGCTTTATTGTATCGATGTTACCGTGTCAACAATCGCCCCTTGAGTGATCTAACATTGTATTTTATCTGATACTGTTTCGAGATTTTATATACCGCTATTAGTAAACTAAAAATTATCAATAATTTTTGAAAAATAACGAAATACCTCGTAAAATTGATATTTGGACGTTTATTATTACATGAAGAAGGCGATAAGTGCCTTAAAGGATATAATGAGTTCAATTGAGATTACTTTTTTACTGTTTTTGACTGATTTTCTTTTCTAATATATATTTCATTTAAAAAAAAACACATTTCATGTGTATTCTTTATTAATTTTATCGAACTGTTTTAAAAATGAGTAAATATATATAAAATAAGGAGTTTGCAGGTTGCGGTTGATTTTAGCACATAAAACGGTAAATAAAAAACTCATTTTTGAATTTTTAATATTAAAATTACGTGAAATAAAAATATTATTGAAATTGGTTTGTTAATGCTTCACAAAAAATTATAATTCAAAACAATAACTATTCTAATACATTGTTTTGAATGATTCCAGAGGGAGTAACGTAACGCAACCATACAAATGATATTCGTCTTGTTGTTAAAATGTATGGGATAGATAGATTTATTTATAATTATATCTTCGACTCTATAGAAACAATTGAATAATTTATTTTGTTCCGGCTATTGTCTCACGAGTGTAAACATCTAGGTAGCTGATAACGTTTCATCTCGTCCCCACTTCACACTATCTCTGTGAACACAGCTCTTAGTGATAATAACTATGATTAGGAGTATCTTAAGTTATTTTACTTATCGCTTAGATTACATGCTCAAACAAATATTCATCGATCCAAGCTGTCAATTTAATTCAGTCTCTTAATTAAATATTTGAAAGTACACATAGTATTTTTTATACTAAGTTTACACCGAGATTACTTCCGCTGCTGTTTGCTGTAGCATTTATTCCATTTCTTTTTATAAAAAGTAGTTATTTTAATATATAACGCTACGCCTATTATTTTCATTATTATTCGCAAAGGAGTTTGTAATATGCAATTCTTTAATAACAAACACAAAACCCAACCTTTAAAATATTATAGAGGCTTTAAAAGATTAGTTTTGAAATAACTTAATAAGACATAAGAGCAATTTCAAAAAAAAATTGTACCGTAGGTTTTCGCCGTGTCCCTCAACTTTGTTTAATTATTTTTTCATGATGAATGATGTCTAGCAGAATATATTGATTTAAGTGAAAAAAGATATTTTTAAAATTATATATAAATTCTCGATTTGTTGTTACTTTACCAAGTAAAAATTTTACAAAGATTTTAAAATATTTAAAACCATCGAATTTACCTGTCTCCTTCCCAACTCGTGTCAGATTATTCTTGATAATTCCAATAATTTAATGTGGATTAGTAAATATAATTTGAATTCTTAAGTCTAATTTAAAAGTTAAAGGTATCAAAAATATTTATTTTTATTAATGTTCTATTTAATATAAATCTAAAATAAAACCGAAAATTTGAGCTAACCGGAACATTCCGTATTGAGACCGCTATTTTTTGCAAAAAAATCTTCTAAATAAGGAATTCGACACGAAATGGCAGCAAATACATCAGTCTTCATCGAGAGACGCTATTTTGCTTTAATTTTAAAATTAACGTATGGCCAGCGTGGACGCAGTGTTGAAATATTCTGTTTCAATTTCGTTCCTTAGGTAGTATGTGACCAAGATTTACTATTGAAAAAAAAATGAATCACGTTTATTTAATAATTGTTATTGTTGACATATTATAAAATATTTGTAATATTTGATATCAAAAAGTTAATAATCTTAAGTAGGATAGGTAATTGTTAAACAATTTAAAACTACAAGATTATGTGACTGCATTATGTAACCTCCGTTTTGTGACTTAATCTACGGTCACATTTAACGGAACAGCAAGTCACAACAGGTCGGAATACATAGTTTAGTTCATATTGCACCCGACTAACCCAATAAATGTATGCTGTTACAAAATGTTATCAATATAGATAACATGTGTATCAGAAAATATGATCAAACTTTTTAATTTCTTAATCATTATCATTAAAATAATGTGTTTTTTGATGTGAAATAGTAGTATTATTACAGTAGTACTGATGTTCCTCACTTCCAAGCAAAAAAAAAAATGTAAATGTTGAAAGGCCCGATGCTTTTCAAATTTATCAGACTACAGCTATAATTCTGACACTAATAACACAGTCGGACAAAAACTTGGAAAAGAAAATAAAAGTATAAAAAATGACCAACTGGCATTATTTAACGTTTCGTTTCTAGGTCGGTAAACCAAATGTATGTCATAATAGATACACATTTAGGCAATTTTGAAATAATGTGAACACAAAGTTTTCTTTTAAGACTTCCATTTTGTCACTGCGTCCCTTCAAAATTATAAAGTTAAATTTATGTAATCTACGAGTTTTTACGATTTAATTCCAAGCAGCCATAATTATGTATCCAGTAAATATATTACTTTTCGTAAAAGCTACTCACGTCAGGTAAAATATTATATTTACGGAGTAAAATTAAAAAATAACCGAGTTAAAAGCGACAGTCGCAAAACTTAATGAAACACATTTATTTTGTGTAAATCCTTAAAACTACGGATATTTTCTTTGATTTATCAAGTGATAATACTGATTACTAGTTTAGTTAAATTTATAAAAGGCTTATTGGTTTCATACTTTTCTTTAATTTTGCTTTTAAATACAGTCGCACGACGGAAACAATACGCCACAAAGTCCGTTTTGTTTCGATATTTAAGAGAAAATACCAATAATCTATAATAAACTTTATTCCCTTAGACATTATGGTAAAGTTTGTACTAAAAACAACATTACAAATAAAATATTTTTTACAGAATAGTACAGTTTATTTTGAAATTGCTCATAAACGATTTAAATTTAAAGTTTGCGTTAACACAAAAGAACTATTTAAATACAAATTAAATGCTATTTATCACGCAACATTAACGAAAAATAACCAGTATTTCGAAAACTTAGGATATTAATTAATTCAGAGTATTAAATATATAAAAAAAGCCGAGATGGCCCAGTGGTAAGAACGCGTGAATCTTAACCGATGATCGTGGGTTCAAACCCGGGCAAGCACCACTGAATTTTCATGTGCTGAATTTGTGATTATAATTCATCTCGTGCTTTACGGTGAAGGAAAACATCGTGAGGAAACCTGCATGTATCTAATTTCACTGAAATTCTGCCACATGTGAATTCTACCAACCCGCATTGGAGGCAGCGTGGTGGAATAAGCTCCAAACCTTCTCCTCAAAAAGAGAAGAGGAGGCCTTTAGCCCAGCAGTGGGACATTCACAGGCTGTTACGGATTAAATATATAATGAACAAATAATAAATAAATGTGCTGTCGAATTGGAGGGCGATAGTAGCTACGACACAGTTTTATACTAATGTAGTTCCTATCGTATTTATTGTTTAAGATATGTATAATTTGTTCAAAATAAATAAATAAAATAAATAAAAATAAATAAATCATTACACGAGTAGATCTTCCTCGGGCTAAGTAAAATAGGGGATGAGTTTAGCCGATAATCGAGGTGAAAGCCGTGCAAAAAACAAGTTAGCAACGTAAGGAGGAATTTAACAGACGTAGATGTGTGAAATATATATTCAATATTTTACATAATAAAATTTACAATAAGGACTTTAATAAGTATATATAAATAAAAAAAATACTACCGTACGAATAGTGACTGCGTGGAACAGTGGTAAGAACAGCATTTTTATTTGTACCCCAATTCCGATCCACTTGCGAAAACCAGCTCTCTTGTCGCCAATGGACGCAAAAAGAAAGGGCGTTTTATGTTATAAAAAGGTTTTTGGACTATTACTTTAAGGTCTAAGTGATTTGAAACGTGCAAATGAACCTTCAACAAAAATCAGTTGTTATACATACAACTTAATTTAGGACATAACTGGAAGGATTGATTAAAACGTATTATTTAAAAATATGTGAAAGCACAATACATACTAATTATAATTGTACAATAAAAAACGATACGTCATTGATAAACTCGCAAATAATTTTAATTTTAAATATTACGACACAAATTCTGAGTCACGTTTTTAATGATAAAAATTTCCTTAGCTTTCATTTCTAAGTCTTCTTCAAAGTTTATAATGTCGTGGCCTACTTCGTGTCTCTTGAATTATATAAGTGTATCTTCAATCGCTTACAAATGTATCAAAGTATATTTAATAGCTCAGGAGTAGAAAATAGAGCGTCTCAATAAAGACTGAGTTATTGATCATGCTTCTGGTTAGATTGTTATGCTTTACAATACAATTACTCGATTGGCAAATAAATTGTGTCGTACTGTGTTATTGAGCTGCATTTTTAAATAAATAACTATCAAAGGTTACTTACTGGCTGTGCCTTATTTAGTTTTAAAAATCTTTGAACGAAATCTTTTTAGAAAAACGTTGTAGTCTATAACTAAAATAGATGTACAATCATACATTACAAAACCGTGTTTGTTTGCACAATATCTAAACTGTCTATAATAAGAAAAATATATTTGAAAAGTGTAAGAATGATTTAAAAAATCAGCTTCATTCATTCATTCATTATTTTTGTGCTCTCGTAATCAGTAACATGATTGCGTGTTTGACAATTAGCCTATATGAATGTTAAATTGTCGTTATTTGATTACAATGCACTCGTGCTCGGTGGCAAAAGAACATACCATGATATATCACGTTCTTTTACACTTTTTTTTTCTATAAACAGAACCATGTTGGCCAGGAGTATTTGTAAGAAAAATATTATTATCTTTTTGAGATACTAGACGCCCAGCATTTTAGCATTAGAGTTGTGCAATAAACAAATTGTCATACGTATTGTTGACAATTATGTATATTAAATCTATTGAAATAGATTTTCATACATATTATGTAGATGTATATCTAGACCTGTAGAATAACAGACCTTGAATCTTATTGTTACCGGTGTCGCTAAGATAGCGATCGCAGCAGTAATAGACAGTAATACATACGATAGAACAATAACATAAAAATGATTTGAAAAGTAGGCTAGTTATTACGATTGAATTAAAAAAAATATAATAAAATAAAAAACCTCTATTGTAATAACTAGTAATATTCACAGGATCCGATTTAAATGAATGGCGCGTTATAGCCGCTTATACCATGATAATAGTCTATATATACAATTATTTTTATAGTTCATAAAAATAATTGTCAGGACTTATAAATACTATTGAATTATGTATCATTAAGCGTCCTCCAATCTATGTTTAGACTGCAAACTCAATTAGTGACTGAGAAAGAGGTAAATAAACGAGCACGATATGGACGGGATTACAAATGGTAATGTATGCGAGGCATATTAGAAATACTTCACGGAAAACGTCATTTATACTAAAGCTTATTTTACAAGTACATTATAAAAATATTTTCAATATCTAGCACGTTATTAATTACGTTTGTACTTATTAATTACGGTTAATATTACGATTGCGTATTCCTAAACGCTTATTTTGTATTCAGTTTTTAGCTATATACGAAAAATCTTGTATATTCTAGTATACATGTCTGTTGTAGTGCGGATTTTCTACACTAAATCCTTATCTTTGCCAATAAAAGACAGTTTTAATTTTATTGGATTGAAAATGGTATGAGAATTATACCTTCTCCTCAACTAGGGAGAGGAGGCCTTAGCCCAGCAGTGGGACATTTACAGGCTGTTACTTTACTGAGAATTATTTAGTTTTAAATAATTCCAAGTTATTAGTCAATTAATCATACTCAAAATTAATCATTCAACATATTGATTGATTAATGTCATACATTAATATATTTTGCTTATAACCCGGCTGAGACTCCTACTCCCAAAATACTAAATGGACTGTTTAAATATATGCATATTTACTAGCTTCTCACTTACATTATAATGCATTTTTAAATTTATTTACTAAGACTTACGCTAAAATATTCGTGTCCCAATTAAGCCCTAGATCAATTGTCATGACGATCAGTTGAACAGTATACAAGTTAAAGTGATGCATGCAGAATGAAAAATATACGTATACGTGCCAACTTTTACGGTGATCGGTCAGCGGTTGCGAAGTCTAATAATCGCTAAAATTCATTGCAAAGCACAATCCGCACTACTGGGACACAGCACAGCACCATGCAATTTTGCATACAGGTTCCTTTAACACAGTATGTTAGCACTAAGAAGGTTTTTTGAAAATGTATCCCCTTAGGTAGTGATAAAAGGGATAAATTTTTTTATGAAAATCCTTCATACTTGAAGAACGATGGAAATTGTTATTTAGTAATTCTGAATTATGGCTATGGTTTTTATATAAAAAATAGAACTGCATAATAAAAAGGAAGAGCGATCGGTTAATCAGTCAACTGCGTAGTCAACGAGTCGCAATATACAATACATTATTGCCATTGCTATTATCTACTTACAGTGGGTCAGACGACAATCGTTTTGATTGAGCAGGGGCGACTGTTCCGATTCGAGTTTCACGAACTGAACTTTGACCAAACATTACACGCAGCCTATTCTTGCAACGATTTTCATCTTTTTTTTTTTTTTATAGAATAGGAAGGAGGACGAGCATATGGGCCACCTGATGGTAAGTGGTCACCAAACGCCCTTAGACATTGGCATTGTAAGAAATGTCAACCATCGCTTATAGCCAATGCGCCACCAACCTTGGGAACTAAGATTTTATGTCCCTTGTGCCTGTAATTACACTGGCTCACTCACCCTTCAAACCGGAACACAACAATATCAAGTATTGCTGTTTTGCGGTAGAATATCTGATGAGTGGGTGGTACCTACCCAGACGAGCTTGCACAAAGCCCTACCACCAGTAAAATCTTTGTACTCGTATTTGCAAAAAAGAAGCAAATAGGTCATCATATCAGTGTGTGAAATGAAAACATATTACACGATATCCTTTTGATGATATCAATGTCAATTATGATAGTGAGTATATGAATTAAGTAATACTTAGAGCACTGAATTAAAAACGTTTAGTTTTTTGGCGCGGATCAGTAGAGCTATTCTATAACAACAGATCGAAACACAGCAAAACGATAATAATTACAAGATTTATAGGATAGACGCATCGAAATAGCGTATCGTATTAGTCTGTTTTCAAAACCTCACGAGTGAGATTGAAGTGAATTCTTACAGGAATTACTGCCCTTTTATAAAAGTTATAAATTATTTACACAAATAAAATAAAACGTTCCACCGCAATAGAAATAAAGCATGAAAATAAAAATAAACTTTTTATTTTATATATTATATTATATGATATTTGATATTTCCTTTACTTTAATATAATAAAGCTTCCTTGTTAGCACTTAATATAACATCTAAAACATAATACTATCAGCTATACTCAAGTCTTCAAGGACCCTGAGTTGTTTATACGAATCTTACATCATATGATTAATTTGTTTGCATTAATTTTACCCCCTCAAACGGTTATTAATAGTGTTTAAGAGGTAATTACGATAAGATAACAGTGTGGGCTATCGCTGATCTTAATATAGGCTATTGAGAGCACAATGGCTATTCAATTACAAAATGATTGCTGTGAAACCATGAAAGTTGTCATTATATTTGAAAAGTATTTACAGTAATTAATAATCTTGGACTTGGATTGGATTGGTTTGGTTGGACTAAACAATGTTTATGAAGAATACATAAATACAAGAATTGAATGAGTTTGATGTATATCGTATGTATGTATGTAATTGTATTTTTTATTTATGACGACTACACAATATATGTATATTTCGTGTAGTGCAACAAATGTATTTAATAAATAAATAAGCATTGAACGACCATTTTTCTAAGATCTTTGCCATCTTGTAGCCTTTCCGATTTTATGTTCGAGACTAATATATTCTATCGTCCACAAGTACATTATTTAGGTTTTCTATAAGTAATGCTATTTCATCGCATTATTTGATGTTTTTTATTTAAAATATGTACAATTCGTCTATATGTCCTTAGATTATCCTTTTATAATTTATTAATATTGGTATTTAATGAACGAATACAAAATATTTTACTTTATACGCGTATTTATTCAATAATTGGCATTTTATTTGCATAACAATGTCCATTGCTCAACACCTAAATCGATTTTAGTTAAATTCTCCATCGCTCTTTAGTGTTTTTAGTTATTTCTTGATGACTCATGTCCTGTTTGTTATATAAGTTTAGGTTATCAGATAACACTTCTTAAAATTACTCTTTGCTTACTTACTTGACGGGAACCGGATAAAACTAAACGGAACTATAATTCGTTACAAATATTTAATTATAACTGTCAACTAACTGAGGTTATAATGGTGTTTTGTTAGTTTAACCTCATACCGTTTCATATTGCTTTAATACGATGCAAGTTTTATAGCAATGCTCGGTTTTGGGATCCATGAGACAAGAGAAGCCTAGTATAAAATCACAGCTCAATTTATAGACACAGTATTTTATTTGGCCTTTTCATTGATTCTTTTGCTAGAAAATACAATTAAAAAAAATATTTTATTAATATCAGATATAAATGTTCGGCTTCTTTGCACTCGACGAAATATTAAAAAAAAAAAAAAACAATTTTTTAAATAAACAAATGATCCTGTTCCCATACCAATGCTCGAATAAAAATACGAACATAACGTCAACAAATCTGAACTATACTTATTACTTATATGAAGGTATAATGCTTATAAATACACGTGATATAGACATATATTTATAATATACATTCGGTAAACCACAAGCCGCGAGTAACAACTGCTTCATCTGATTACAGACCAGCGTGGCTGATACTAATACCTATAAAGCGTAGGAATATTAAATTATTGTTTTATTATATTAAACGTGTCTTATAATCGACCGAGTAAATTAAATAATATAAATCTCATATTACTTAAAGAACTATTTGTATTGGATTACAAAGTCGTTTTACTGTTAAGGTAGACTTAATTGATATTAATTGTTTTGATTTAACTCATTTCGTAAATAATACGAGCAAGCTAATCAAATTAAAATAACGAATAATTGTTATAAATATGATATTATTACACTTATTTCGATTTGAATGTTTAAAAACAAAGTATGTAAGTATGTCTTAAGCATATGCATATAAGCTTTGTAAAAAAAAACAAAGAAAATTGGCAATATTTTCAACTCTGAACGAAACTATTATATGGTACATTATTTAAATAATTATTCACAATTCATAAAACTGGAGAATTCAATATTTTCTGTGGAAGTATGTAATTTGGCAAATTCCATAAAAATAAATCATAATAAAAATCTTCAGAACATTATAGATTCGTATAACGGTACAAAAAACGACGAAACGCTTCGAGAAAAGATAGCGAGTTCCCTGCGCTTCCGTTGTCTTGTCTTGGCGGTAGATTTATATAAGCCTTATATTATGTAACTATACATAGAAGACATGACCTTTAATCTAATTCAATGCCTTCTTCAGACTGCAGCTGACGAATCGATTTCCGTCAAGCGGTACTCGTTGGCAGAATGCCAAGTAAAGTGATCCCATTGTTGCCTGTATTTGGCAATGGGCCAGTGTTTTCTAGATAAAATATGATTTTTATACCACAATATAATTGTTGCACTAAGAGTTTTGAGTCTTACATCAACTACATCCGCCAATTAGTACAATTTATTTCTGATTAGCTTTGATTTTGATGCGAAACACGAATGGTTTATTGCGTGAAATTAAAAATGAAAAACCCAAGGTCTTATATTCAAAATGTTTGTTTTACACTATCCCATCAATAAATAATCGATTAGTTTGCTAATCGTTACGCGTTTGAGTGTTGAGTCCTCTCTTATTGAAAATTTACAATTTAAGAACGTTCTTATATATATTATTAATTGAATATACCTTTTGACCGTATTTGCATGGTTTATCGTGGTTTTATATTCTTTCTATAATCATTTTATAACAAGTACTTACCTAAGCTGAGCGCAGTAGTATTGGTGCGGTATAGCGGTCAAAACTCCGGCACCGTCACCCGTATCGTTGTCGCATGCGCATGCGCCTCGGTGCTCCATACGTTTTGCGAGAGTTTCAGCATCGCGCACGATCTAGAGACAAAAAACGTTTCGAGTTTTTTCTTTACAAATAGTAAAAAAGTAACCTTATTTATTTCGTAATAAATCAATTATTTGAAAATTTGATATAGAAAGTAACTAATCAACATTTTAAGTAATGTTTGTTAAAAATTGAAATACTTCGCCTCATAAATAGAAATATACGATAATGTCAAAAAACAGTAATACAGAAAACAAAATTGCTAACGTTCACACGAACGGTATATTGAAATATAAAATAAATTTGCAAATATTCCAGTCCAAATTATATATCCCTGGATGTAAGTGGCAGAGTGTGTTCATGTTACGTCATTCTGGTTAAATATAATAACTATAAGATGTTATGACCACTTGTAACAATATTTCATTATCAGAATGTCGTCGCCACTACGCCACCGATCTTGTTATTTCAATGTCAAATATACATGCTAATGTTATTAGGACTTAGAACTAGACTCCAATTAGAACGTCGTACATGAAAATTTAATATTTTTACACAAATAAATTGTACTTGATTTTAGATTTTTTTGAAATATTATGATATATGCATGTAAGCCTTGTCTATGGTATTTGGGAAAAAGACAACATTCTAAAAGATTAGTAAGTCCCTTAAACTCTTTAATTAAGTCATAAGAACCTAAACAACAATGGGTTGTTGTTACATGTAACATCAGCCAGAAAATGATAATAAACCTATCATTAATTTTTGATATGGCGAAGTAATCTAAAGATGAATTTGAAAGAGGCAAATAAATTAAAGGCAAATACACATGCATGTAGCTTGCAGTTGCATGCCAGCTACTTTTATGTGGATAAGTTAACTGGCATGCCTGTATCTGGCAGGCACCTAGATTGCACAACATTTCGTGGGGGACGCAGGGGACTGCGTAACCATCTCGTGTGAACGTATGTAATAGCAAATAATTTAGCCAAACATTCCACTGCAAAAAATAAAAACAGTAGAAGATTTAGCATGGGACTGGCTCATACTGTCTTGTGAAATAGCTTCTTTATACCTCTTACAAGCAATATAGTAAATGGTAAGCAAGGTAATTAGCTAATGGATCCACAGTGAGTTAGTTACTTGTTTTTTGCAGTTAACTAGCATGCAAGTTACTTCTCTATTTTACATGTGTGTATATCACTGGCCAATGGCATACAAGAATATTGTGAGTAATTTACTGCTAACACAAGAACACATTACCCAATAGAAAATTAAATAAAAAAATCTTTCTTTTGTAGGTTCATTTTAGTTTAAATAGTTTCTATTATCACTAACACTGGCTGTGTTAATTTTCTATCTAAATAAAAAGTGGTAAACTTTCAATAGAAAACCTGTTGGTGAACCTTTATTATATCAGCAGAGAATAAAATTCATTTTTAAGGGTGTGTGTTGGTAAGTTATTATTTATCCAAATCTTAGCTTACTTTAAGGTACCAACTTATCATTATGTAACAAATAAAGTTACTTACTTTATGAGAACGTTTGCCATCGATAGCAACAACAAAGCCAACACCACAAGCCTCGTGCTCGTTCTGAGGGTCGTACAAGCCTTGCTTGGGGGGCCCTTCCCACTCCATACCTATTGGAAAAAGTTTTATTTTATAGCCATTGCGGGTAAGATACTTATATTAACTGGAATTCATTTAGTTACCGATAAATCTAAGCTGTGTGTATACATTCTAAGACTTATATGATGGAAATAAGCTATAGATGAGGAGCAGATTTTAGTAGAGGACAGGTATTCAATGAAGGAGGTTCATGTATAAGTTTAAAAATACTTACAACATTTAGAAAGGTACTTATTTGTATTTATTATTTACTTTATACAAACTATTGTTACCTTGGCCTACAAACCATTGATAACACAGTTCGAACTGTTTGTTTTCAAATTCTTACGGAATATGAGATCATCTGATATTTTATACATACCAACTTATATAATTAATTTATTTTAGTTAGTTTTTCAGTAATTATGTCAAAATCTTAGGCTAATTTTGATTTTGTTTTAATTATCTGTACTAGATATTTTTTTAAATAATGTTTTTCTATGAATTAATCTTGTGGAAAATAATGGATTAATTATATTTTATTAATATTGAGTAAAGGGATTAAGTATATCCTCGTCCGATATTTCCTTTTTATACCCGGTAATATGAAAATGGCTTCGAGATTTCTACTAACGAAACAATGTACGGAATATGAAATAAAACTAGCAAGTACCTACCTACCTATTTAAGTAGTATATAGTATTTCTTTAAATTTTTCTAAAAACTTCAATTAATATGTATTTTTGACAATTGTTACAATATGCTATGCTGTATGCTATTTATATAATATCATATAATAGATTAATTTTATATACAGTAAAGATAAAAATATAAATAATAAATTTTACCTTTAAATTAGGAATTTGAGGAAAAGAAAGCTCTCAAACTCTCTAAGAGCTTTTTATTTCGAAAAGATATTTAATATTTCCTTAGGATGTGTATTGATTTTGTTATTAATTTGTTATAATAAAAAAAAAATACTACGCAGTTGTTATAGTAAAATATAATACGTAACAGTCGCCTGGTAGTCTTTCAAGAGGGTACGAGATCAAATAGCTACTTAGTTAAGGAATGTCTAATTACACATTTTTAATCATTTTGAGCTATTAGTAGCTAGAGATGAAGTTTACCACGTATGCATTACACGTGGGCTGTTCATTTGGCTGATCAAGGAGAAAGAAATTATTGCAAACTGCACTGTACTGCGCATACTGTACCTCAAAGTAATTTCGATTGAAATATGAAACTGTGATGATCGTGTGTACCACCACTACGTAATGTTTGCACTTTCACAGGAAAAATCTGTATTATAATCAAAAGTACGATTGTTCTATTCAGTTAATTTAACTGATATTAAAAAAAAAGCCGGCGATTCGTAGTGACCCTTTACAGTCGACTACAACAGCCGGTGGTACGCGAATGACTAAAATGAGTGAGTCACTAAGTGAACGTTGCTTCCATTGAATTCTATGGAAGTATAAGAATCGAGAACGAAATAGAATGAACAAAAAATCATGTGTGTTGCTATAACACAAAATGATTTTACCCGTAATGATTTTCTTTAAAATAGAGACAACGTCATATAGTTTCTTACAGACGCTTAGCAACATTATTTATCTATTATTTATTTACTGATTTTCGTATAAAGGAATTTTCTTAGTCAATGTGCAACAAATTTAACGAATAACATCAAATCAGTAAGTTCAAGCATAATAAATATTATATAGGACTCTGTAAGTAATTGCCAAAAACAAACCATTTTTCCCTATACTTCAAAATATTTCTAAATATTTCCAATAAGTAATCAGTTAGGTTCTTTTGAGTTTTGGCATCGTCGTTTACCTTTTACATAGCATAGTAGTTATTTTATTAATATATTTTTCTATCTAAAATCAGCTAAAAATGAATCTTAATTTTTTTATAAAACAGCTTACTAGTTATTTTTTTTAACTACTTTAGAATTTATAATAAATATTATTATTGTACTTAATGATAATGACGTCTTGAATGGCACTGGCAATTGTTTCGTTGCCTTAGTGGTTAATTAAAAATTAAAATCTGTCAACGTAATGTCAATCGACAAATTGTCGATAAAAGTCGTAAATTATTCAATAGATATTTTGATATTAAGCCATTGACAATTACTTCATTTTCCGTAAGAAGTTTTATATTTTGATATTCCATATAAATATTTTTGAAATCAAGATCGAAACAATGACAAATTTTTTATGAAAATTATTTAAAATAGTGATGTAAGTATATGTACGTTCGCGATTTCATTATTATTTATTTATTTTATTTAGACAAGAAAGTCCAATGATATTTTGCAATCTCAATGTAAGAATCAATAATTTCCTGAATGTCAGTCTTTATTGTTATTTAATATTTGTCATGTGGCAACAATCCAAATCGCATTGTGTAAAATTCATTCGCTTCAACAGTCAATGGACCAATCCCCATCACTGTCCTTCAGTTAAACATTTTAGCGGCAAAGAGTAAAACGTTCGTAAAGTGGCGCGCTTAGAAATATTTACGAAACATCATTGTGTTCATGTAAAAATTTGTGTAAATTTGAAGATTTACAATTGGATATATAAAAAAATCTATTATGATAAAGTACTTTGCAACATTGTATGAAAAACTTTAAAAAACCAAAAATATATAAATATCTCATCACTTAAGTAATTATTTGATTTTGCGAAATCGTTTGTGTTTTATTGGTTTGTTTTGTGCCTGAAAAATGAGTTTGAGCCGATTGAGGAGTGTGCTCAGGTGTGATTTGGTGAAAGTTCATCCTTCAAGTGCACTGGTTGCGAAATTGGTACCTTATGCTGGGCGGGAAGTCAGCACAAGTAGCACGCGATGTGCTGTTGCACAACAGAACACAAAACCAGATTGGAACAGAGCAGTAAGCGAGGCCGAGAAGATCGTTGGTTACCCAACCTCCTTCCTCAGCCTCCGCTGGGTACTTAGCGATGAAATAGCCAACGTTGCTTTACACTTACGAAAACTCGTTGGAAGTAATCATCCACTTTTGAAAACAGCGAAGTTAGTAAATGTTTAAAATTATTTTTAGAATAATTTTATATTTAAAAACATTATGCTTGATAACTACACTAATATTTAGTTAGCCGTATAAAGTTTTATGTTTGTATAAAAATGAATGTCTCAGTAGCCATGGAGTATCACGACTAGACTTTCTATCGCATCTTAAACTAGGTTTTGTTTCAAATAGGGTTAACTGTGTTTGGTTTTTCTTTAACATATTTTATTCTGTTATATTTCTAAAAAAAAATATTATTTTATTACTTTAATATTGAGTTTTGTTTTTAAAACTAAAATATAAATGTACAGTATTTGTAAAGTGCAAGTAAAAAACGATGATTATAAAAATATACACATATATAAAAAAGTAGGTATATTATGCAATTGTGTTATTCTGTAATATGACGATGAAAACCAACGGTTAATTGTTATAATTTTTAAAATATTATTGTAGAAAATTTTAAATCGAAGCAAAATAATACCTTTTTACTAATTAGCCTTATTTGTCGGATCACCTTTCGCCACCATTTTCCGTGCGTTGATTGTCCCAACGTACGTACTTTGTTTAACTTTGTCAAGTTTTGCTTTAATAATAATAAGTCATATTAAGACGCTAACTTTATTTTAAATTCTTTATTTAATAAATAAATGGTGCACACAAAACAGTTTTATGAAAAAAATATGACTGTACAACCTATGCATTTCCTTAATGTGACTTGGTCTAAGGTTGTTGTTTTCATTAGTGTCGCAAGGAAAAGTATATTCGCCCCAGAATGAATGACAAATACTCGGTTAGTTGAGTGGCCGAATATTGGGCCAAACTATTTGGCCTGATTAATGCGAGTTCGAAAATTGGCGCCCAAACCGTAAAAAAAAGTAGAAAAAAGATCTATTTTGGCTCAATAACCTCTCATTAACTTCTGTAATGATTTATTAAAAAAAAAACAAGAATAGTAATTCAGGTTTCAAGTAAATTAAAATATCTTATATCTTTAAAAAAAATGTTTTGGCTTGCAAATAATAATTAGTCAGTAAGTACTTTGTTAACGTTTAATTAAGTCGAGACGAAGCTTCATAATAATTAGTTTGTTTAAATTTTATTATCTAGTTCCCTATCAATTTATGATCTTTTAGAAAAAAAATTTACTTACTTATACGTTTTAATATCCATATACTATTCGTTCGACGAACATTCGCTGCAACTCAAGTTTTTAATGTTGTATAAGATTCATATAATGTTTTCATTACAATTAAATCAAATATGACATTAGAACGCAACGTTAGTGCACTAATCATATTTCATTGCATTTTTAAAATTATATATTTGCATACGAATCCAGGTATTATGCAAAAACAGAAGGTAATCAAACATACTACTTAATTATTCCTTTACCTTCATTGCGTGCTGCTATAAGCATTTAATCGACTACTTAATACTCATATTTAGACAAAACAAGAAACGTCGTATCGATATTTGAATAAATCCAGCCTTGTTTTTTAATATAAAAACGCTTCCAGTTTTTATATTAAAAAATATTTTATGATATAATAATATATGTAATCACATTTTTATTTGGCGCACATAAAGTTTTGCAACAGTTTTTATAATATATTATGAAAAATAAAACTAGACTATAATATTTCACAAAGCGTGCACAAACCGCATAAGAAGATTACTCTTAATTTTACGTAAAAGATTGCTTCAAAATATTTTTCAAATCCGTACAATAAAATAATATTTGTACGCGTTGCTGAAATAATTGTAAATTTCTATTTGCTTCAATTTTTTAGAATATCACCGACAATCATACAACAGGGTACAATTTTTCTTTTGTGCTTCAAAATATAGCGTTACATTAATTGTAAGAAGGACAATTTTTATCGTCTATTTATATATGGATCATTCATATTCATTCATATGGAATCATTTGTTCATAGGAACCTTATTTACAATGGTAAGAACAACATGCAAGCTTGGGGGCTTATTGTGCTACTTGTGTCGAAAGCAGCAGGGCACAGTCCTGAAATACCGGATATGGAACAAGACAAAGCGGCCGGTGTTCTACACAGGTATGTTAACATTACTTTTATTTTAAACAATTGTTTCGAAATTATTTTAAAAACATAAATTTCAAGAGCATTCGCTGTCACATCATATTATAATCATAAAAATTAAAAACATTTGCTATAAAATTATTAAACACTAAAAGTAAGAATATATATCGATACGTATGTCGATGAAAAAAAATAATTGTAATTAAGTGAAAAACTTTTTCAGGGATCATGTACGAAACTCTTTAATCAATTACCTTCTTAGTTTGTAGAAATAATATCCGATTTATGGTATAAGAATTTATTTCTCAAAAGAATACAATTCACTTTAAATATTTGCATTTTCCGATTTGCATATTAAGAGGTAATATAATAATAACTACTTAACAAATCATAATTGTGTGTATATTGTGCCAAAAATACTCGCAGCATATTCCTGTTGAATCGCAACTCTGATATTATTAGCGAAAAGTGAACTAGCTCTCCTTTCACCATTATAATACTTAAAGATCCACGTACTTTAATTACAAATGGCACAATTATAATATTTGATTAGAATAGATATGTGTTAAAAAACGTCTTAGAAAAAGCTTGGGAAACAAGTGTATGTAGACTGTTTTATGTAAAACAAAGTAACTTCTGTGCAGTCAACGCGCGCTCGCTGAAGTAGCTGAAATGATTCGCACATCTCATCTCGTGCATAAGGGTCTAGTGAACATGAACGTGAGGCAAGTGTTGGACGGGGAGCCGGACGACATATTATTCGGCAACAAGATCGCCTTGCTCAGCGGGGACTACCTACTGGCTAACTCATGTGCTGAACTTGCTAATCTGAGGTATGTAAACTTTTTTTAGTACACCCTTCTTCAGTTTATTATTTATTTTACTTAATCTCCGAATAAGGCTTGCGTATGTGTGGTTACTAAAGTAGAACGAGAGGTCAGATTTAAATTCATATTTCCAAACATTAGGATGAAATTCATAATACATAATCTTTGAATATTAGTATTAATTTTATTAATTGTGGTTATTACAAAACTTTGAAAAATAAATCAGCTTCCTATAGTGATCCTTGTTGAACACTTATCCGTACTAAAACTTTATATACTACAAAAATATTAAAAAACGAACTGCATAAAGCCTTAATATAATATAACCGATTCGCAAACTCAACCATTGTTCAGGTAATTACAATACATGCACGCAAACATAAAGTTATTTTCACACCTTGGGCAATAGGTAAGTCCGTTTAGATCATCATATGTGTGGGAATTCCCTGCCCAGTAAAAAGTTACTTTAAAATATACCTTGAATTCTGAATACATACATATTTAATTCAGACCTGCATCGTCTTTATTATCGTTCATTTCGTTCCGCATTCCGCAGATCATTCGATAGCCCTTCGTGCCATGAGAATTAATAAAGTATTTTTGTTTAAATTTAACATAAGAAAGCAGATGGACCTGACGGTAAGTCATCTCCGCTCATAAATATTGGCAATGTAAGAAATAGTAATCGTTTCCTGTCAAGACACCAGCCAATCTAATAAGAGCTTAGATAATGAGTCCCTTATGCTTATTATTAATTTACATTGGCTCACTCAACCTTAAATTTAAAACACAGCAATAACTTTTTCAATCCTTATATAAAATTAAAAGATCATTAGTACAGCGTATGATCAAATTTGGCATTGCATTAAACAAAAAAATAAATAAATAAATAAATAAAAAAACGTGTGTAAAATTGCAAAGACATAAATAAAAAACCTCGTTATCTAAACGTGTGCGGGATCTAAAAACACAATTACTTGAAATATTAAATTATATTTCAATATTGGTATCACGCCCCGCACCAAGACCTTTTTTTCACGCTTTAAAAACGCATTACGAGTTTCCCCCACGGGAACAGTGGGGGGTATGTGGGGCTCCGGTGTCCGAGGCGCCGAGTGCGCCCCGAACATTGGAATACCCACTATTGCGCATGTTACCGTGCAATTTGACGGACTGCCTGCCTATGTAGCCCTGCATTCTCCAGGGGGATTACCAGGGTACTGAGAACCCCTTGTCCCGACGACGCCTATTGCGGTGGAGAGAGAAGGTGCACATAGCCCCTCTTTCTTCTCCCCGGTCTTCTTCGGCGGAGCAGGTCTGCAGCGGCGTTCTCTTCCCGCTCCCGCTCCGCGGCCTCCTTCTGCGGCATCACACTTTCACAGAAGGAAACCATTTCCGACCAGCACTGTTCGCTTCCGAGCATCGCTCGGCAAGGAGATGTCTCCGCCGACAACTGCTACCAGGGAATGCCACGCGCCACACTCCGTCAGGGTAGGTCGTGGCAGGAAGGTGACACTTCCCGCCGCGCTATCTTGTGCAGGTACTTACCGGCCAAGACCTGGCCACCTGTAAATTACAGCGTGAAATCGCTGGGCATAACTGGTCAGAATGGCGCCAATTAGTGCCTATGTCTAGCAGTGGATATTTAAAGACCGATTGATACATAGGTTATTAGGCAGTTGCTCTTGCGCCAAAAGAGTTTTCCAGTATGAAGTTGCAGTGTCACATGCAAAAAGACCGAATGAATGGCAATGCATTGTACATTTTGTGAATAGCTAATACCGCTAACTATATCAATGTCCATGGGCAGAAATAACCACCAACCATCACATCGGAGGACCGGTATAAACATCTGCCTTTTAAGTATCAATAAAACCTTTCACTCGAAAAAAAATTTTTAAATACATTTGAATGTACGTTAGGTACTTGCGTATATATTAAAATATAATATATTCTATGTTCAATTTAAATTCTTCATTGTGTTTGTTCACGTATTAATATTAAATATTAATTTGCATGAATTATTTCCTGTTCACTACACTTGTCCCATCGCATTAAGCGTACAAAACGTAACAACAAGTGAAAGCTATCTGCATGACTACCTCTTCATACACATCATGTAACATCCGCGTGCTCTTCAATTTAGGAGTGTAGTCACGGATACATGTTCAATGTTTATAACGTGCTATATTGGATTGGGGTATTCCGTTCATATATTATTAATATAGTCTTGAGGTAGCCTGTGGAGCTATTTCTTAAGAACAAACTCGAAACCGCAGAATATGTCTGGAGATGGGCGGTGGTCTTTCCATAAGTAATATTTATGTGATAAAGTATTTTTATTATTCTTAGTTTAGGTGGGCTAAAAAACAAATGATTATTTATTGCTTGGATTTAAATTATGTCAGTACTTGGTATTTTATCAGTTGTTTCTTTTTAATTTGGCTCTAGAGTTTTCAAATTTCATCTGTACATGTTTGTTGTTAAATTGTAATTTAAAGTTATTCTTATTAGAAATCTCAAATATGAAAATAAAATTCAAGCGATAGTTACTATTATTATAAGTAGGTATTTACTGAATTATTTTCGAATTAAAATTTGATGAAAATAATATTTTGATTTTACCTTATTATTCTTCTTGGTGTCTCAATTTGTAAATCCTTCACGAAATAATTGTATACATTCCGAGATTATAGCAGCCATTTTATTATAAATTAATAGACGTAATTACGTTTATGAATCATAATTGTTTCATGAATACCGAACTATCAATTATTGTGGTGTGTCAATGACAGGTACTTTACACGCGAATGTAACGGATTCTGTGGAGTGTACCGGCTTGAGGTATAAGGTCAATAGGTAACAAGTTAGCGAGAGGATCATCACATTGCTTGCGATAATTGATGCGCCGTCCTCCAACTGCATTTCGGAATGAGCCTTTCCTTTGTCACATTAAAATAATGGTGGCTACAAACATCAACGATATATTGTAGCGTATTATCTGTACAGTCCTATTGCGCAGTAGTATCGAACTATTTCGTTTGCATGTTTAGTCGACGGCTGGTACCTTTTCTATTCGATAAATCGTCTGTTTTTGTCGTATCGTGTGGTTGACGGCGTCGATCTATCTCTCAGTTCATTAAGGGACTTTTTGTATGTGGACGTTTCGTGCGCAGGTCGTGACATGTCGAAAGAAGAGCGAAGTGGACTCCGTGACTAATTGGAGGATTTCATCATTTTCTGTTATCTGATGACATTTTTCACGCAAGCATCTGCGATCGAGAAGCACTGACGACCGACTCAAATATTGGTGTGGAGAACGTATACGTCCGATATAACTGTGCAAACTCAAATCGTAATATTATCGCCGCATGTAACGACCATAAGTAACGGCCTTTAAATGTTCCACTGCTCAGTAATGACCTCTCATTTAAAGGAGATGGCTAAGAGAATAACTTTCGACTAGTGTAGGTTTACCCGGGATGTTTTCCCTAACCTTAAGCGTGTGATGAATTATAAACACAAAATTGCACATGAAAAGTTAGTAGTCGCGGACAAATCTTATATTATACTCGTGTTCTACCCACTGGGCTTTCTTGGTCCTTCAATGAAATAAAATGTCTTTAAATTCTGAACCTGTATTACAATAAAAAAACGCTGGAGAAATAGAATCGGTAGTTTATAGTAAAAATGCGTAAGTGCGAACTTACTGTTACCTGAAACACGCTTCTATGTGAGTTACTAAGATAAACGAGACATTGTTTGTTAGGAATAGCTTACCCAGGCAATCCATTTAGGGTCTATAACTAAGTTTGCAGGTTGCTTGCAAAACTACGGTTGTATTACATATTGTAGTACATATACTTTGTGAAAGAGATTTTTACAATTTTATAATCTTTTTTTAATTTACTTGTTTCTTAATAACAAAAGAGGTAGATATTTGTTGTTTGTTTTCCTGTTCATTTTGTTTAGATTTCCTGTTGAGTTCGTCAAACGACTTATTTTATTCGATGATTGGTTCGTCAATCATGGATTCATCATCATTCGATTTAAATTTCTTATATTTATCTGTGTGTACGAACTAGTGTTGAGTATGAGATGTCTTTGTTGTTTTAATAAATTTATTTTTTATATTAGTGATTGTTTCAAGAATATAGTATATGTGGTATTTCTTGTAAATTTTTATAAAATTTACTAATGCTGAAGTTTTAGACTACTACAAAACTTGATTTCATCATGACTTGCTCATTTTAAATGGAAACGTGGCGTTTTTTCCTATTATGTGAATGATAATATGGCTTGGTCTTGGTAGTCGTGGTGTATCCATTCCAGTAAAATTCTACAACTGCAATTATCTTTTATATTAGGCGGTGAAGACTCATCGCTCATGCTTTCGTCTATTATTCATCATATCATAATTTTCCTCTTCTTTGTTTTTAAATGTATAAACGTTTAAAGTGAAATAACCTGTAATTCTCAGCGTTAACCTGAAAATTTCCAGCAATTTTGTTAAGGAGGATTTCGGATGTTTGACATTATTGCTCCATTGGGTCATTCATACTTAGATCGGGTTGCAAACGTGACCCGTTAATCGGACACATAATTCAACATCTAGTTCATGTAGAATTATAAACGCTAATTCAATCATGGAAAAAAGTATTAGTACTCGAATCCCTGATTTTCGGAAGAATATATCTTTCTCTCATGGACCATATGATCTCAATGTCTTATAGGGATATTGTGCACTATGCGTATTGTTGTAACGGCACTTACGCGCAGTACTAGTAGGTCTAGAGGTCAACGTTTTGTGCACACAATATATTAGGGGCCGTTTTATTTCAATACAAGATGACTCTTAGAATGATGTGTTAATAATTTGTAGATGGAACATTATGATTGTATGGTTTCATATCTGCTTACTTGATCATTTTTTTGCTAGTTTCGATATAAAGACTTAACGCAGTTCTTGAATTTTGAATATCTGTTTGTTTCTTCGTCTATCTATTTATTCGACTTTAATAAAACGTGGCGCGTTGAAGCTTTATCGCAAAATATACAGAACATTCATATGTTATACTATAACAAAAACGATGTTAAAAATTATATAATATTTTGTGTTTACGCATCTGTGTATATCTTTCTGATTTATTTTACTTACAAACATATATACTTTGTGTTGATCGGAAGAATGAGTGAGCAAATTACATAAATCACAAAAGACAAACATCTTTGATCTCATGGTTGACGGCGCTTCGATAGTATAAAGAGTGGGTTGTACTTGTTGTGATCACTTACCATCAATAGGCCCATTTACTGGCAGATCCAGACTTCATAATAATATTAAAAATCTAGGTCTACCTTCACAATATAAAAAATAGCTCAATCATATGGTTCGTAGTGAAACACGGCCATGAGAGCTTCATTTTACGACATCAGCGGTTACATTTACTATGAAGTTAGGTAATCGGTTGCTAAACGAAATATAGCAATACCGTTTAGCATTTCGAATTTCAGAAAACATTAATTAATAGATGTTTTGAATGATATATTTTTAATTGTATTCCATTAGTATAATTACTTTAACTTTTACTTTTACTTAAACTTTTTGACAAATGAAAAAAGAAATTAAAACATTTTGTTAGCTAGTTGACGGTAGTTTAAACATACTAAATTTAATTGATCAGTATTAAAAGTGTATGGAAAATTATTTAAATCTATTCGATGGGACTTCTTTAATTTTCAGTCGCAAGACTTGACCCACACATTCTATTAAATAAATACTGATCAATATATTAAGGATAGTTTTTTCAATTACATGAAATCTAAACTCGACGTTCAACTTGTTTCTTACCGGATATGCCACTGTTATTGTAAGAAAAAAATCGTCCTCTTTCACATATCACAAGTTTGGTATGGCCCAAGACCGGTCCGCAAACCAGTTACTTTCGCGTCCACGCCCGCTAAGTTAAATTTACTTAACCGAAAGAATTTTTTAATGGTCCCAGTAACCGTACTGCAGTTTGATGTAGGTTGTGCCAATTTATGATAACGGACAACATGTATGCTTCATTGTTATTGTTAATTTACAGTTTTGTTATTGTTCGTTTCAAGTTTCCAATAGTAATTGGGAACTTTTGTGTATTCATTTTATGTTTTAGCAAAGGTATTTATTTCTGCAACATATAAATTACCGACTATTATAATGATTTACACTGACAGCACTCCATATCTAATACATATACATTATTATAGCACGATGATGCAACTTTTAATTTGTGTCAAAATTAACATAAACCTCATAAAAAACGTAAAATGATTCGAAGCAGGAAGCCTCGAATTCTATCCTTTCCAAACATATAAAACTTTTCATTAAATAAAAAGAAGATATACTTAATAATCGATTTTCTCCTACAATTGTGTAATTATGAGTAGTTTCATTTGTCGCAAATTTGGTAAAATATCATTGAATGAAGACAAATTATGACAAAATTTATAGTATCATTCTTCTAAATGTATTTGTATATTGTTGATACTTAAATAAAAACTAAATAAGAATTAATATTATCTGTCGGTTAATTTAAATGGAACTAAAATTTATATTATATTTTAGTTAATTATTACTAAATAAAAATAAATAAATAAAAGTGCGAAGAAAATTTAATACCAACCACCAATTGAATACCTTTTAGAATTAAATGAGGTATCTGTGTCATATGGTGTTGGTGTTTTGATAGAACTGGTGTTGATATAAACTTGTTTTAATTTTAAATATTTTGTAGTTTGTTTTTATAATATCGTATAATACTTATTATTACGACATCTTATAACGATTTCTTTTAATCTTATGTCATATCATTCCAAATATTATTATAATAACTCGATAACTACTTTGCAAAAACCAAAGGCTCTTTTATAAACAAAGCTCAGATTATTTGTTTCTTCATCAGGTAATTATAAATTTACATTAAAATCAGTCATTCAATATTGATAATGAATTATTTGCCTAAAACCAATACACAGTTCTACCTAAAAATATATAGAAGTATAACTTTTCGTTTGATTATCTGAAAATAGTGACTGTCATAGTGACATTATTAATGTCATGCCTCGGTAGATCCTTCTTCGTACCTACTTCTGCATTGTACTCCCAGATTTCGTATTCCGGTGATTTCATTTGTGTGAAGTTAATATGATACGCTGGAAGCCATTTAACTGCTTCACGATGTAAGATATAATATGCAGACCTAAAACAAACAGCATTGTCCACTGCCAGATGTGATGACATATCTGGTGTCAAAAAATAAAATACTATTAATCTTAATAATATGCAAATTTTAATATTAAATTTAACGTAATTAATATATATACGTGACGTTAAGTCATCATTATTATTTTTGTTTATTAAAAATGTAAAGATTATTTGTTGATCAATAGGAACCAAGAGCTCGTAGAGCTGATGTCATCAGCAGTGCGAGATCTAGTAGAAGCGGAGTTCCTTGGAGATCGGGATCAACAAAATAATCCTCTGCCCTCGCGGCCTCTGCCTGAGGATCAAAGGGAAACAGCGTCAGGTAACTTTGTTGATTATTTTCAAGTGTTAAACCTTAATTGCGTTATATATATATATATATATATATATATATTTATAGAGTAGGAAAGTGGACGAGCATATGGGCCACCTGATGGTAAGTGGTCACCAAACGCCCTTAGACATTGGCATTGTAAGAAATGTCAACCATCGCTTATAGCCAATGCGCCACCAACCTTGGGAACTAAGATTTTATGTCCCTTGTGTCTGTAATTACACTGGCTCACTCACCCTTCAAACCGGAACACAACAATATCAAGTATTGCTGTTTAGCGGTAGAATATCTGATGAGTGGGTGGTACCTACCCAGACGAGCTTGCACAAAGCCCTACCACCAGTGTGTATGTATATGTATCCATTATAACACTATGAACAAATTATGCATTAATTTATATTTATTAATAAATACATAACATTATTATTGACGGAAAAACCAAACACACAATAATGTCTGACTGTCGTGGAATGGTATCCAATAAATTGATACTATTGAAACTACAAGTATAATAACGTCAGCGCCCAAGTTATTTACTGAAAGGAAAGAGTTTTGATATTCAAAGCAGTCTGATCTCGATAATTCGTAGTTGAAGACGCAGCGTCATGTGTTGACTTAAATTTAATTTGCTCAAAAGAATCTGCAAGATATCTCTAGCTTCGTACTAAATTCATGTGAACTACGCCTACCTATTTGTGTGTTTGCATTAGCGAGCACATAGGTTAACTCTGATCCTATTTACATTACAATTAATGAGTAAACTTGCTCACATCCGTCCAAGACACGAATGTGCCAAATTTTTGACATGCTCGTTTCAATATATCGCATAATATGGTTCTTTAAAAGGTTATTATAAATATTAACGTGATTTCTCTTTTTGTTTATAGCGATTGCTGAGGAAATTATTTATTGCTTAAAATGCTATTGACTTTCAAAGTTGCAAAATTTTTGATAATTTATATATTTAATCTTAGGAGTCTTATCTTGAAGTATTATTTTTTGTCGCAACGAGAAATGCTGTTTGTAATTTGATAACCAATACTCATTTTTTGATTCCTTGACATAAATTTTTTGAAACATTAGAAATTGTATTTCATTTTACACGAGTTTTATGAAATAACTTTTTACTTTTAATTTATGTCAGTGAGTTCATTCCAAGCCGTAATCAATACCAGAATAAGGTTTTCTTTATAATTATAATATAGGTACTCGTGTTACCGTGTACAATTACAGTTTCGATTACGGCGTACCTAAAGGAAGATTTATAGGACCGTTATATTGTCTTGATTATGAATAAATAAATAGAACTACGTTGTCTGTTAAAATAAAATTTAAAATCTTAATTCTTCAGTATTTTTTGAATATTATGACAAATATAAATGTAACTATATATTACACCTGTCTTCCATGACTAAAATCTAAACATATAAGCGATCACGATAAAAATATTTCTTGTAACCAAAATCGATTCATTAAATAGTTTAATAACGTACGCAATAAACACAGTTGACCGAAGGTTTTCGATAACCTTAATTTTGTTGAAATTGTATTGTGCGTCAGGAATTGTGCCAGTCGCAAGCGATGCGCGTGTGTTTTGAATCCATAATGCCATCAGATGGAGGTGGTCACTGTTGATATACATAATGTATCGGTGACGATTCTAGTTCAATATATTTAACCTGCTTCATGTGTCCGCGTTGATCTATGAACGAATTTGCAATCTGCGTCATTTGCGATATATGCTGGGCGTAAATACAATCGTGATTAATGTAAGCGTTGTGATGCATATTTTAATAGAGAAGTTATAGGGGATTTATAATTTGACAAGCCGGTTGGCGTGGTTGGTAGATACTTGCCACACCCAGGACAGACATTTGTGTGCATGAACATGTCTGTTTGTCCTGAGTTTAGATGTAATTATCTATATAAGTATTTATTTACAAAGAAAGTAGTGTAGTAATGTAATATATCAGTTGTCTGGTTTCCATAATACAAGCTCTGCTTAATTTGAGATCAGATGGCCGTGTGTGAATAATGTCCCAGGATATTATTATTATTATAATTTAAGGAGACTTAATATTTTAGAAACAATATTTTTTTTAATAAATATGCCGAATGTAAACAAACACACTTAATTTTTTTGGTTGTTTTATAATATATATTGAAATCAAATATTAATTCAATACAACAACATTATGATATCAAATTTATAAGCAAAGCAAAGTGAAAGCGATCAAGACGCACCTAGGTATAACGAATACACTTGTACTATTTGAATTGAAATTTCTTTG
Organism: Nymphalis io; assembly: GCF_905147045.1. Lineage (NCBI taxonomy): Eukaryota > Metazoa > Arthropoda > Insecta > Lepidoptera > Nymphalidae > Nymphalis > Nymphalis io. Next base: position 12,260,131 of record NC_065892.1, on the reverse strand, counting down.
CAATTTTATTTATACGCATATTCGTTCGGTTAAGGTCGATAGCTTGCGAAGGTCATTAAGTGTACGTCCGTATCCGTAACAGCCTGTGAGTGTCCCACTGCTGGGCTAAAGGCCTCCTCTCCTCTTTTCGAGGAGAAGGTTTTTGGAGCTTATTCCACCACGCTGCTCCAATGCGGGTTGGTGGAATAGTAATATATTATATTTTTGTATGCAATGTCTCATAGAAACACTTATGGACACGCAAAATAATAGATGGCTCAGATCATACTATATAATTAAAATATTCTGTTCATATAACGATTTTCGGTATGTTTTATTGAGATATTTCTATTGTATCTTTAATAGTGCAGTCGTATTATTTAATTGAATGCCGATCTGACTCAAGTTTTTAAGCGGTAACCTTCAAAGAGTTGTACTGTGTCAATTAAGAACCATAAAAATATAGGATATTGTTGAAATGAGGTATATTAGATGGTAGAGGTAGGTAAATTGAAAACGTTTTGACCATTTATACAATAGGTATACAAATTACTTTTTAGTTACAGAAATACTATAATTTTACTATAGCAATCATATGAAAATTCAGTTACATATTTAGAATACATAAATAAAACATTATAATTAAAGAGTGTAAGGCTAACGTATGTAACTTATTTTTAATTAAGACCTAAAAGGACCTTTCGCTAGCGTACAAACCGGTATCTGTTAAGTGCAACGGACCTCTAAAACTGTTACAATGACCCCAATATGTCCGATAATAAAACGCTGTTTTTCAGCGACACGAAACAGACTCTTAAAAAACAGTAAGTCAAAAATACAACTTTACAGACAACGTTACCTGTGTGATCACAATTTTGTGATTTTTTCTTTGTTGTGTAGAGAAATATATACAATAATAGTGAATATGTAATGATTGGACAGTATTATACGAATTTAAATTCAAATACGAATACATAATATTTAGTATTTTATTGTTTTCCGAAAATTTATTCCAAATAATCAACCTTGAGGTATTTTCTTTACCAAATTTCAATGAAAAAGGTTATCCCTTGGTTATTTGTAGTACTTATCTTTTTATTCGATGCTACATAGCCTACTTACCAACTTGTTCTCTCTGTAATGGTAAATACATTCACCATTTCGAATACTGCAGACATTGAGACAGATCACGTACGCATTACTTAAATAAGCAACGTTATAATGTAATAATAATGACTCAGTCTGGATGATTGCAAATACACTATCGATGCAAACTTATTATATCACCAAATATATGTATATGTATTAAAGAAACTGCTACGCTATTAACCTTCTTCCCAATTGTGTTTATTAGGTCCTTACATATGAAATTAGCGTTTTGTAAGGGAGGAATATAGTCAATTTTTTTTGTAAAATATATTTATTTATCAAAGTATGCACCGTTGTTATCTATGCACTTTTGCCATCTCATAGGTAGTTCATTGATCCCTTTACTAAAAAAACCAGGAAGCGAGAATCAATAAACTCTTTAAAGGCGATTTGGACTGCCGCATCAGAGTTGAATTTTTTTCCTTGTAAGAAGTTGTCCAAATTCCGGAAAAAATGGTAATCTGTTGGAGCAAGGCCCGGGGAGTTCGGTGAATGTCGCAGACATTCCAATTGTAGCTCTTCTAACTTAGTGGTTGTTTGTTGTGAAATGTGTGGTCTTGCGTTGGCCAAGCAGCAGTGGCCTAGAGCGATTGACCAATCTCGGTTGTTTAGCAGCTAGTTCTTCCTGGTTCATGGTTTGCAGTTGCTGACAATAGATATCTGCCGTAATCGTTTGGCCAGATTTTAGAAAGCTATAGTGAACGACACCGGTGCTAGTCCACCAAACACTCACAAGTAACTTTTTCTGAGTCAATTTTCGTTTAGGGCAGAAATTAGCTGGGTCTCCAGGGTTCAGCCATTGCGACGAGCGCTTCCGATTATCGTACAGTATCCACTTTTCATCACAAGTAATGATTCGATTTAAAATCCCTTCATTATTGTGTCGGTTGAGCTAAGTAACACTCAATTCATGAGGTACCCACCGTTCAAGTTTTTTTACTTTCCCGATTTACTTCAAGTGGATTAATACAGTTTTATCACTTACTCCGAAGCCTGCAGCTATCTCTGAAAACGTTGAAACCAAAAACGTATCGTGCTTTCCTTTGCGACACCAGCGCCGTACACATCATTATTCCTTCGAGCTGTTTCTGCAGCACCGGTGCCACGGTAGAACTCGTACTCGTAAATATACCGATATTTCATGTTTTCCATTGTGCGGTAATAAGCGACGCCAAAGAAATAAATAATGAGGAAAAAACAAATGAATGACAGTTTTCAAAACTCAAATGTACCAGCTAAATAAATTTATAAATTTGAATTTGGAATTCTTAACCAAAGAGGAGATATTTCAGATCAAAGTGGTCAGTACAAAAAAACGCTACTTTCATATGTAAGGATCTAATACTTGGTTAATTAATAAATTTTAATTGACATTTCTACTTAATTAGTTTAAAAAAGCCGAGATGGCCCTGTGGTAAGAACGCGTGAATCTTAACCGATGATCGTGGGTTCAAACCCGGGCAAGCACCACTGAATTTTCATGTGCTTAATTTGTGATTATAATTCATCTCGTGCTTTACGGTGAAGGAAAACATCGTGAGGAAACCTGCATGTGTCTAATTTCACTGAAATTCTGACACATGTGAATTCTACCAACCCGCATTGGAGCAGCGTGGTGGAATAAGCTCCAAACCTTCTCCTCAAAAAGAGGAGAGGAGGCCTTTAGCCCAGCAGTGGGACATTCACAGGCTGTTACGGACTTAATTAGTTAGCGCATGATAATCCTTTACATCAAGAACCTTCTTGTAGTGTAGTTTTTGCCCGCGGCTTCAATTTTGAGGGGTTGTTACGTAGCCTATGTCCTTTTGTGTAGCTCTGATGTGTATACAAAATTTCAGATGATCGGTTGAGTAGCTAAGGCGTAAAAGCCTAAGAAATAAACTCATTATTGCATTTATAATGTAAGGATGATAATTAAATATACCAAATGCGACTAATTTTCACTTGTTATAAGACCTAATGTCTTCCTTAGTTTTTACTACCTAACTACTTACTAATACATCGTTTTGCCGTGGTATGTTATTTGATTAAGTAGATTTTAGATGCCAGACAAATTATTTTATGTTCATATAGCAAATTTTCATCAGCTTGTATGGCTAGAATATTATACAATTTTTGGGTCTCAAAGCTGCCAGTAACCGACCAGATGTTGGAATACAAGTATTAATGAATAAAATGCACTGTTTTTTCGCACATATTTCTGCTCTATTGTAACTCCTGCGTAGTTGCCTAGTCCTTGAGATTTGTCAGAGCGCGTTGCGGCGTTTGCGTTTCTCGTAGTGCTTTGACTATTTTTGTTTCAATATGGACAAATCGTTTTGTCGTTAAATAAGAAAATCGCACAAAAGACTGCGTCATTGTTTACTGCGAATTAGTTGAAAGTTAACGATTATCTGATATTTTGGAACTCACGCAGAGCATTAAAGTCATTCAAGTTCTTATGTATAAATAGTCGTTGATTATTTTTTATTATTTACAGAAATATATTAAGTTGGTTGATTAAATTTATAAAATACAACAAAATTATATATTAAATTTATCTTAGAATACCAAATTTTATATGAAAAGATGATCAAGCATGATGTACTGTTCTGGTATTAATTTCAAAAGACGGTAACAATTAAAAAAATATTAACAAATAAAATAAATTTATTTTTATAATAACAATACTTAATATTTTTATTTTATGTACGTGTGGATTTATTTTTTTCGTCGCTAACCGGGGGGGCCAGTAGCTAAGTAAAAGTCACGAGTAAAAGGTCTTATAAAAAAGACCGAATTTATAGAAGACATTAAATCGAATATCGAAGAAAATACACAAAATATAATATTAAGAACATGTGTAGAATGGGACTGCATCCTGTCGCCGCTGCCCATGGCGGGCGTGGCGGGCGTGGCGCGGCGCGAGTGGGCGGCGCGCCACGTGCTGGCGGCCGGCGCGCTGCTCGGCAAGAGCTGCTCGGCGGCGCTCAAGCTCGCCGGACACAATCCCGCTCTACAGACACAGGTACCGTCCTATAACTCGGTATTAAGTGCTTTATTTCACTAAGTGTATTTGTCCTCATTTTGATCTTAAATATATCGAGTTTCAACGTCCTTCCTATTTTTATAATATGACACTTTTGCCAAGTTCATGTTTAGTTGTTATACTAGTTCGTATATAGTATTATCACTGTGACTTGAGCTATTAGCAAGCATATTATATATATGCATACTATGTTTTTTTATAAAAATATAAAAAGTATAATATTGTAGTTAATAAAATGCTACTAAAATGAATATTACTAAAACATGGTTGAACTATTTTCAGGGCTACCTCTTCGGATGTCATTTAGCTTTAGCATGGCAGGCGTTCTTGGATCTCGAAGCGTTCACAGGACCTGAGCCAGCCAGCTTCTCTTTAGTGGGCGCTCCGCTAGCCTTCACTCTGGAGGCTCGGCCCGAGTTGTACTCCTACATAGAGGCCGGCAAGAAGAGCGTACATGATGTCGACTATCACGCGGTAAGATATGACATCCAAGTATGTAGTTCTGTCTGAAATCAAAGAATAGTAATATATTATTATTATTTAATTGTTACCACTGCAAATGTATATCTAGACCCTATAAAAAGCTTTGGGTTTTATCTATTGAAAAATTAGTGGATGGCAATTGGCATTGGCCAATGTATGTAATATTGACATCCATTGACTATGAGTAAAATAAAACAGAAAAGACGAGGTGGCCCAGTGGTAAGAACGCAGGAATTTTAATCGATGATGGTGGGTTCAAACCCGTTCAAAATCATATAATGTGTTTATAATTCACCTCGTGCTTGACGGTGAAAGAAAAAATCGTGAGGAAGCCGATATGTGTAGAATTTGCTTATATTCTTCCACATGAGTATTCCACCAACCCGCATTGGTGCAGCGTAATGAAATAAGCTCCAAAACTTCTCAGAAAAGGAGAGGAGGTCTGGGCCCAGCAGTGGTACATTCACAGGCTGGTACTTTCTCCGGCTCGAAGGACCAAAATGTAGGGCGATAGATACTAGTGTGTTCGAGACTTGTTTAACTATTGGGAAACTGAGAGAGATAAATCCTTTTAATAATAACGCTGCATTTGTGGAATAAGATATTCTAAGATACTATATTGCTGTTAAAGAGTATTTGTTCACGATATTATGTAATTGTTTGAAGGTTGTTTTGCGCGTCGCCATTTATCCGTGTTTTCTAGTGGACCGACTCAGTTTATTGTAAACGTGTGCCATAGTCCCGATCGCAGAGTCAGATGTTTGGCATTGTAATAAACATGTCTTAACATGGCTGCTCTGTAGTGTTTTTTGTCAGCAACCAATCTTAAGAACTAATCTCGAGATTGGTTGCTAGAGATGAAATTCGGCTAAGACATTATTATTATTACCTAAACTATAACAGCCCTCGCACATATCCTAATTGTATATCCGTACCCATTGCAGCTGTACGAGGCGGTGCTGTCGGGCGACGGTATCCAGCGCACTCAGCAGCTGCAGCGCGAGCACAGCGGTCGCGCGCGCGAGGTGCTCGACTGCTTCCCGTACTGCGACGCGCGCACCGCGCTCGCCAACATCATCGTCGCCATGAACCCCTAGCCCGCTCCACACACGTCCAGCGCACTCAGCGGCTGCAGCGCGAGCACAGCGGTCGACACTGCGTCTGTTATACCTGTAAAATTAAGTCATATTCTTAAGTAAACTTTAATGTATTTAGATTAAGCTAACTTTGTTTGTATTGCAGCTAAATGTAAATAAAGAAACAATGCAATAGAAATCAACAAGGGACCAAAAAAAAAAATGTTTTTCTATTATTTATGTTTATTTTGGTAACAGTTTTGTATTTAATTTATGTACATATTGTATTTAATTTATTTTAATATCGCGCGCTTTGTTACATAAATGTAGTTACAAAGAAATCTATTTGTATTAAATTGTTTGATTAGCGAAAAATTCAAATAAATTCAATTTATAATTTTTTTTATAACTGAATTTCAGATTTACAAATTATTTAACATAATTTTTTATAATAAATATTAAATAATTCTTAACGTGTATTTTTTTAAATATTATACAAGTATTAAACAAAATATTTTTATTAGGATAAATGTATTTTATTACTGTTTTATAAATGTGTAGTTAAATATCTTGGTACATCATTGTATTTTTTTATTCTATGTCTGTGCTTTTGCTCAAAAAATACAATTATACAACCAACACAAATCTTTTAATTTCTTCAAAATATTAACAACATTACAATCTAAAAATTATCTAAATTATGAAAAAAAATTATGGGTTTAAATTTTTCTTAAGCAGTCTTTTCTGCCTCGTTGGTCTAGTGGCTTGATGTAAGGTCGCAGATCCGGAGGTCCTGGGTTCAATTCCCAGGTCGGGCTAATATAAAGTTATTGGGTTATTCTATCACAAAATTCTCAGTAGCAGCCCGGAGTCTGGAAGTGTGTACACTCCCGTGCCTCGGAAAGCACGTGAAGACGTTGGTCCTGCGCCTGAACTCTTTCCGATCGTGTCGGATTGCCGTCCCATTGGATTATGAGAGTTAGGGAATAGAGAGTGCACCTGTGTTTGCGCACATACTTGTGCACTATATTATCTCCTGCGTAGTTGGCCAATCTCTTGAGATTGGACGCCGTAGCCGAAATCGGTCTGGAGGACATTATTATTATTAAGCAGTCTTAGTACTACTAGCTACTTTCTTAAATTGAATGAAGTTCGATCGAGACATGTATGATAAATAGAGTCAGCTGCATTACGTCTTTTGATTGCAAGGTTACAGTCTTCAACCCACCAGGGGGAGATGTTCGTCGTTGATATTTGAAATTTTTGATATATTTTTTATATATGTGAGTCTGCAGCTAGGCGTATAATATCAACAAACTGATCATAACATTTCAAAACATTCTCATGATTCAAAATGGGATATTTATGAATTTCATCATCAATTGAAACACGATAGAAATCTCAACTAGCTATCTAAAATATATTTTAAAAGAGGTTGTGATCTAAGAAACGAAGTATTTTTTTTTGTGATCGACATTATAATGGGATAGTGATCACTGCCATATGTACTCCAAAGAGTGTTCCAAGATAAGATTGGAGCCAAGCAAGCAGAACTAAAAGATAGTTCTACTGCACTTTTAGGATTCTGATTAGGATATACTCGCCGAGTTGGAGAACCGTCATTAATGAAACAAAAATTAGATTTATCGAACACCTCTAGTAAATACAGAAGCAAAACCATCAGTATAATGACAATCCCAAACAAAATGTGGTGAGTATTAAAATCACAAGGACAAGGTCATCAAAAATGAATAAAAGATATTTGACAGAATTAAAATATCTTTAATGATGGATTTAATGAGAGAAGGATGAGGAATATAAATAGATACAAATGAAATATTACAAAATTTTACAGCAACAATATTTAGTTGAGGGCTGTGAGGAGGAAGGGTAATTTGAGAAAATGGGAATGATCTATTAACAAAGATAGCACTACCAGCTTAGCCTTCTTGTCTATCATCTCTTAAACAAGAAAACCTGGAATACGAAATTTGTCTGTTAGTTTTAACCAAGTTTCCGAAAGGGCTGTAATAACGGGATCAAATTTATTAATTAAAAGAATAAGCCCAGATTTACCTTGAACAAGACTTGCAATTCCATTGAAGGGTTTTGATGATGTCCATTATTATTTATAAAAGAAGAGATAAAGGGGAGTTTTTGTGCAACGTTGAATAGTATTGAATTAGTATTATAATGAGTAATAAAAGAAATTAATAAAGACAAAAGAGAATCAATATTACAGGGGTCTGAGGATGGTCTAGGAAGAGCACATCCATTGCCCGAAGACGAAGTAACATTTGAAATAAATGCCTGATGGGAAACTTTATCATAACCTGGAGAAGATGAGGTCAGGGCGAGAATTTTTAAAAGTCATTTTATTATAAGATCGCGTTGAAGGTGGGAGGTGGGAAGAATGGACGTTTGTTAGGGAAGAAGCTTGAGGAATTTTGGTAATTTTTGCATACAATTTTTGTAATGAAGGAAATTGAGATGATGCTTCTTAAAACGATATATTCACCTGTGACATAACAGATTTAATTGATCTTTGTCTAGATTATTCAGGACAGTCTTTGTCGATTGCAAAATGGTTACCCGAGCAATATAGACAGGATGCAGTCTCTTTTAATGACACAGTTATCGGCGAAATAAAAGTGTGAGCATTATTAACACATAATCTTAGATCGGCATTGGGCCTTGGTATGACCTTACCTGCAACAATTGAGACATTGTATGGTAGGTAAATGATATGTTTCTATTGGAAGAGAAGTGTAAAACGAAAATATTTTTTGAGATAAAAATTGACCTCTAAATGTCATAACGACAGATTGTGTTTCAATCCATGTCGTTTCACCGTCCACTATGTGTTTTCTATTAAGACGCCGAGCTTTTAGAATTTCTCCACAACCAGTAGGAAGAACCACCGAATTAACAAACTTTTCCATGGTCCAGTCCACTGGGACTCCTTTTACTAAGCCCATTCTAGTAATATTATACGTCGGAATTAAGGCTTTATACCTGTTTGACGACAGCATTGGGGTTGACAAAAAATTGTTGGCAGCGGAAACAGATGCAAATTCGATTTCTGTCAATGTTTTTAATACCATCGTTTAATGGCTCGAATCGTTGTGGCCGCCGAAGGGTCTAGATGAACGCGAAACATGAATTAAATAAGGGCCTTTATCATGAGACATATAATTATTTGTTAAATTATTAGTCAGAATTAACAAAAATTAATTGAATTGCTGGAATGTTTACACTTAAAAATAACAAAATGCAAAATACGATATGCTTACTTTAGTTATGACTAAAGGTCTCTCTATTTTCTATCAAAATGTGCGTGGATTGCGAACTAAAACAAATATATTTTACCGAAAGTTAATTCAGACTAATCACTCTTGCGATATTATTTGCCTCAGTGAAACTTGGCTGCATGAAGGTATTTTTAATGCGGAATTGTTTGTTTTAAGCTATAACGTGTACAGAACTGATCGGGACTATAACTTGCGTGGAGATAAAATGAGAGGTGGCGTCTTAATTGCATTGAAATCTAATCTGTCAGTCAAATTCCATTCCACCATCCTCTCAGTGAACATGGCTGCCGATATAGTTAAAGTCTCCATTGTCCTCTCGCCAGTTCCTTTATCTAAATTGTTACATATTTAATGTTGTTATTTCCCTCACGGCAAATGTCAATGTGAAGCGCGCTTTGATTTCTTTGAATTGATTTCCAATGAGATTCTTAGCCAACCCAATGACCATGTTTCGATAACGGGTGATTTTAATATCTTCTCTGCCTTGTGGGAATATTCAGGTAACTCTATGAATATTAGCAACTTTTTCGAAGATAATGATTAGATTAGTACATTATATAATTTTTTAAATTTTACAAATCTCAGGCAGTTTAATTCCGTTCCTAATTTGAACAATATACTTCTCGACTTAATAATTAGCAGCTGTGATTGCTCGGTATGTTATAGTTGCCCTTTAGTACATGAAGATCCTCATCACCCAGCCTTGTATATATCACTTAATGTATTAACGACTGGTTCTTTAATTAAGGCTAAAACTGTCAAATATGACAATCAACATCCTTTTTGGTACTCTAAAGCCTTAATTAAAATTATTGCTGAAAAACTTAAATTCCATAAAATGGAATACAAAAATGGAAGACAAAAGATGATGAAGAAGAATGGAAGACAAGAAGACAAAAGAAGAAGTAATATTACGAAACATTCAGTTTGTTAAGGGAGCGTCAAAAATGGGCACAAGTCGAATGTTATGATAAATATATATCTGACTGAATTGAAAATTAGATGCAATAGCAATTTTTTCTGGGCTTTTATCAAATCAAAGAAAACCATTAACAATATACCCAATACTATGAACTTTAATAATTATTTTAAGTCTATTTTTGAACCACCGAATTCGTATAGCGCATGTACTAATATAACTTCTTATAACCGTATCAGCATAGGGTCTGTTGATATCTCACTTAAAACAGTTATGGCTTATTTGAAATCGGCTTGATGTGTATAAGGGCTATGGACCTGATGGTTTGCCTTAGATATTTTTAAAGTCGTGTCGTAAATCTCTTTCTTATCCAATATTTTTATTATTTCAGAAGTCTTTGAAATCCGGCGATATGCCTTATTTATGGAAACGTTCTTATGCATTTCCTATATTTACATCTGGAGACAAACATAATATTCAAAATTATAGACCCATTTCCAAATTGTGTGTTCCAAATCGCCAAATTATCCGAAAAAAATTACATATGATAAGATTTTCCCCTTACTAAGACCTCTTCTAATGAGTCAGCAGCATGGCTTTATTTTTTATGGTATATTGTCGATATGAAATTCCATCCTGTTTCGATGTGAACAATTCAAGTATATATTTTGAGCGATAAATAAAACAACTGAATGTCTTTTTAAATTATTATATTAATAAATAATGGTAGTTCTATTTACATGACACATTCTTTTGTTTTGGCAGAAGACAAAATATTATTACACAAATAAGTTCGTCGTAACTGAAACGCAACGAACATAGAATTCGCGTTAGGATACACTTTCGAACTATCCGCATCGGTAAACTCATTATGCATCGTACAATCTTAAAAAACAAAAAAATCTTTTTGGTTACAACATTTAAAAATACTGGTCGTTTTTGGTTTTTGCATATCTATTATTTTTAAAAAAATCGACGACACACGTTATTACTATTCTAAAAATCATTGTTGCGTTCACTTTTAGTTTAACGTCGTGTCGGCGACTCGCACACTGAGGAAAGACACATACCAAACAAGCAGTCAAGCACTCGTGAATTAATGGTATATCACAGGTTTCTAGTGGCCTAAATGATTTACCTTATAAAAATTAATGTCCACAAGGATTAATATCTACGAAAACAGTTATACAACCTTCCAACGTGCATTCATACAGATGCCTACTGCTGATATAAAAAAAATAATACGAGTTAATATCATAAAACATCCGACTTGCTTAATTATTATTTTATAATTAAAAATAAACAAAATTCGAATACATTTCAAATCAAAATCTAACTCAAACTGTTTTTTCAGCTTCAAAATTTTAATTTTAAATTTTGTTTTCATACACGGTCTCAGCACCACAAATGTTTGAGTTACATCCTTTACACTTTCATCAGATACAAAAATTTAAGTTATATTTTGTGATCAGTTCATGTGATTTCTTCTGATATGTCTCGTCGCAATGCATCTAAAAGTGACCGTACGGACGTTAAAATTGATATAAAATTAATAATGGCAAGTTATGGGCATTAACCAATGAAAAAATAATATCAGAATAAATTTAGGCAATTTCTGGCGAGAGCTAAAACGTTAAGCATTTCCATAAGACTGACGACAAATCGCACCATTCGTTTTTAATTTAATAATCATCACTCCTACGTTACAATGTACATAGACTTCAATGCCTATTATTGCTTAGTTTTTATAAGTTTTGTTCTCAAAACTTCTTTACCTATAAATAATTTCACGTTCCAATAAATTTACCATTCAATAAATACGTACACGTAAAAAATATAAACTATATCAATAGTTTAATCTTTAAAACAAACTTTTTCTTAACCTAATTATATATTAATAACTATTCATCAGTATGTTTTTATTCATTTTCAATAATATGCCTACTTTATAATCTTTCCAAGCGCCTGAATTTTTTTCGCAAATACTCTATCTTATAAATGTATGTAATTTATTAATCTTTCTTTTTAACGTATGAACGTAATTATAACTTTTTTTTATAATAGCTAAATTAGCAGAACATTTCTATACGTACTTGATTCACAAATAAGGTCACATTCAATGGTTCGAAAATGTGTTTTAAATATAAGAATTTCACTTTTCTGGTTATCGCCAGACGCACAGGCACTCAAGTAAAAAAGTAAAGAAGGCTCTTGAAACATGCATAAAACAACTGCCCATAATTTAATGTCAAATCGTAAAGCAAATATATTAAATATTAATACCTACTATAACACTAAATTGATACAAAGCAAATGATTTCATAATGATTCACGTAATACAATATAAATAAGTTAAATATTCTAAAAGTTAAAAATACACACCTCTTAACCTAATATAAAAGCACTCGTTACGTTTGTATTATTATAACACATGCTGCCATGATCTTATAATTTTATTCGTAAAACAAAATGCCAAAACAAAACAATCGGGTAGGCAGAGGAATGATAATTAAATTATTTAAATACAAAGTAACTAATAGACAGATAAAGGTACAAAAATATAAATAAAAACGATCGTCAAACGCGTCCTTCCTTTTCAGCGGGCTAAGCGTTAGCCTCATTGTAGGTTTTTGTACTTTCGCTCTGAATAATGATTATAATGAATAAAGTGTAGGGTTAGTATTTCATGAGATCATTGCATCGCATAAAAAATTGCTTATGCGTTTAACTAAAAATGACAAAATATGCAGACAAACCGTACGCTAATGTCACATTATTTTACATGTATCATGTAAAAATATAAACTTATTCGAAAATTTCGATTCGCTGGTAAAACTAAATACGTCAATATACAAATAAATCTACAGTTACGGCCTAAGAAATACCATAGATACTAACATAGTAACGTAAGACTAGCTGAAATGCGATAAACACTATTAAAATATAAACTTAAATTACATCTTTGATTAAAAACTCACTCGGTTTACATTGAAAAATACAAGTTAAAACGGTAGTCAATTCCAATGTAAATGCAATAAAGGAATTTTATGGGAACAATGGACCAGTTTATCGAAAGTTTGAGAGCTTAAGTTCTATTAATCCAGGAACTACAAAACAATTTTGGAAAGCACTTTCCTCTAGAAGACTTAGATTGAAAAGGCATATGAAACCTTACATCGCTACGGAAGGGATTTCACTCCGTCTTTTGGAAGAACACTGCCCTAATGGGCCTGGCTTGCGTCAAGTACCGGACTCTTGGTATGGGCCAGTGACAGTGCAGGGGTGCATGGGGAATAGAGTGGTCCAAGACATTGTTGTTTGTGTGTCCGTCCTCAATCTAATCTGACCACTTTTCTTAGCAGCATTTGTCGCTTCCACTAATGCTGATAGTGAACTGTATCCACCTGGAATTAGGTTTTCATTATTTTTCCATTTTTCTGCTGTAGAAATCTGTCTTTGGTCGGGCCCAGGAGTCGTTGCAGGTGACACTGAATTTGAATTGGGACCGGGTGTACTTGGTGTCGAGGGGGTCAATCCCAATTTTTTTAACCTCATTTTTTCCTCCCATTCTTCGAGACCATGTTTAGGGCGATTTAAATTTCTGTGTTGGTAGAAAACTAATGATATACGTGTCGGGTTTACTCGGTTTGGACTTTTAACGGCCGTAGTTGAATGCATTTCATGTTTGGCACATTCGAATAATACACTTCCGTGACCTAATGCTATAGCGACACCTCCCATTTGACTGTCTTTGAAACATTCAAGATTATCTGATAAACCTGTAACTTCTCCTATTGGTTCTGCTTTAGGTGGTTCCGGCGGGTATGGAATAGAAAAAGGTGGAGGATATAAACACCAGTTAGGCGAAGATTGGCACCAATTCGAACTCGGATTCTGATAAAAATTGGCAGCGAAATTTGGATTGTACTGGTATCCATAAGAATTGTAACAATGTGAATTTCTTATTAATTCTTCTCTTTTATATTTTTCAGCATTGTAATATGCTAGACTATTATAATCATTGTAGGAATTTTCATACGGATTATAATGTCCATATGGGTTTGGTGAAAATGGATAGGCGTTTGTCATTTGAGGATAATTTCCATATCCTTGCATTGAAGTTTGATTACTGTAAGAGTTTTGGTTAATAGGATGGAAATTGTTACCCGTGAATTCCGGCACCGGCTTATTTGAGGATGTGTTTTGTGTTTCATCATGGCTAATAGTATAATTAGTTTGAACTACTGATGTTGGTGGTACCACATTGTTCATTCTGATATCATGCATACTTTTATGTTCATATCCTTGGTTTGTGTGATGTCTGTCAGAGGGTGGATAAGGCTTCAAAAAAGTCGAATTTTCCGTACCCTCATTTGGATTGACGTATTGAGACCGGGATGGTGGTCTAGCTTTAGGAACTCGAAATAAAGCACTTTCATTTTCATTAATTTGTTCCTTGGATTTAGAATCCCAGTTTTTAGAATCGGGAGATTTCCACACACTTTTACGTATTTCAGGGTTAATTGTATCATTGTTTGGTGACTTAAGTTCTTGAGAAGATGCTGGTGATTGTGGTGTTCTGTGTGTCTTTTGAGAAATCTCCGTTAATCTCGGGGAGTTAGGCATATCAAATTCAGGTATTTTCTGTGATATGTCATTTATCACATTTTGTTTTTCTGTTTCTGTGTTATTTTTGTAGATTTGATCTGAGTTGGTATCACTACGGTTGGAGTCTGGACTATAGTTATTAGGTGGCATATTCAAATGTGCTGTAGTCGAATCTGGGTCTTCCTTTACGACATTGTTAAACATTTCAGTATTATCAAAGTCAGGCCATTGTTGTTGAGCTGCATGAATTGGCCCTGAACTCTGTGTATTAAAGTGTTGATCTCGTTTTTGTAATGCAGGCGTAAAACTCGGTAATTGATTGGGATTTGAATTTTGACAGTTGTTTTCTACTAAAGCAGGCACATGATTCGGATTATAGATAGCGCTCTGGTTGTGAAGGTTGTAACTTTGATCGTAAGGATTGTATGGTGAATCTAACACAGTACTAGAAATTTGGTTGCTCTGCAGTTGTGCGTCAGTGAAATTGTCTATCATAGTAGCCATATCAAGTAGAGCAGGATTCCCTAAGCTTGCATTCATTAGTCCAGAATTAAGACTGTGCATATTTGGATTAACAAAGGCAGAATTGTAATGAGGATTATTAGAGAAAGCCGAATTATTCGATTGACTTAACGCAGGTGTATTAGCTCTAGGTGAAGCACTGCTTTGGCTTCTCGGACTGGCGTTATTTCTGACATCATTTGGTTGAGGAGTTTTAGGTGCAGGTGTAGTACATTGGGGTTTTTTCTGATTACCCGGACTCTGTTGAGGCGTGTTTGTAGTCGAATTATTCGATTCTGAATTTTCATCATCTTTTCTTTTTTTACCATGACGTCTACAGGGTTGTAAAGGAACTGATCGAACCCGAACTTCCATAGGATATCTAAAACAAAATATATTTGTCAGCACAATATACTATATATTTAAATTATAACTTTGTTGTTTAAAATATATCATTTATATACGTTCATAATTTTAATAATAATACTTTATTCTAGACAAGATGTAATTAACATAATTATGAAAAGTGTACATCACCACTCACTTGTCCAAGACTTCCAAAGCCCCACTTTTCATCTTTTCTTCCTGAGCTTCCTTTGAACCAAACTCATCAGTAGTGTCTAGAACGTATAGCGGAAGGACATGTAGTTGTTCGTCGTTAGGTTTTGAAAGTGCGCGATGTTTGGCGAGGGTCACAACAGCAGTACAGCCGTTGTTCATATTGTGTAGATCTCTATGCGCATGAGCACAAAAATCTATGCAAGCTGTTACTCCTAAAAGTAAATTAAGTTATATATTTTTTAATTTCTCTTTATTTGTGTTTCACTAATACTTATCATAAATATCGTCTTTGAATCCTACCTGAAAAAGGACGTCCAGGCTTGAATCCCAATCGGCAATCTGAAGCTTCTTTCTCGAACTGACATTGATTATCAAATGATTTAGGAGCAAGGTTCATGTACAATGGGCTCAATAGTGTTGCCAGAACGTGCATACGCTCCTCAATCTCGCTCTCCTCAGTTTTGACCGAAAGTCGGAACTTGCGGACAGTTTTTGAACGGGCGTATTTGCATCCATTATAATACATGGACCAGGAGCAACCGAAACTGTAGGATGCGCCGCATGTTTCTGGATCAAGACCTGAAAAAGTAAGTTATTGAAATGTATGAAGACGACTTTTTCTTTTCCAAAATAAGGTTATAAAAATCTTTATTGATAAGATACTTACCTTGACATGCACATGTTCTATTTTCATTTGTCGCACATCGACGTGTAGTTGGCAAACCATATCTATTCAGTTTATGAGATAGCAATGTGTAATCTAAGTCAGCTTCGGATTGTGGAATTCCTTCCCAGGCAACTAAACACACTACTATCCAGGATGTAGCACATTTGTGACCATTACGAAATTTTACGACAACTAATACTTTTTCTGTATAGTTAGAGCGCCGTATGACCTGAAATTGAAGATTTAAACAATTTATATTGCGTAAAATTATATTACTCAAGTGAAATTTTGGTAGACGAATTTAAATTATTCACTAATCATTTATAAATTTAATAAAAAGCGTGTTTTGATCCATACACTCACCCACTTAGCCATAGGACAACCTTGAGCAGTTTTGCCTTCTTTTCCAGTATAGCAAATTTTTTCTATTCGTAGTTCTTTACCAGATAGTCCTGTACGTGCTTCAAAATCCTTTCTTAGTTCGGACAAAGATGATGATGCTCCTGTAAAAATATATATTTCTGTTAAAACATTTGAAACAATAGATATTTATCATGAATATTCTTTGAAATATTTACAACATTCTACTAACCTAAATGAGTGTAGTAGCTGCCAGGTTCTGGAGGATTCTTGTCTGCAGGAAAGCAATTGCAATCGGGCACTTCCGTTCTAGAATTATTTTTTAGCCTTTCTAAATTGTCCAAATATTCTTTAGAATAATTAAATTGATTTTCCTTAGTATGTTTGATATGTGATTCAGACACTGGAGTGCCGGGCTTAGTTTGATTTTTAGAATCTGTATTATCAGGATCATCTTCAAGAATTTCATCTTTAGTTTGAAGACCGGGACAGGCTCCATCTCTTAAATGTTCTGGTGGAGGATTTTTTGTAGATCCCTGTCTACAACAAGCATAGCCTATCTCATTTCTAATAGAAACTGGTCCGCCTTCTCCTGTAAACATGTATGGCTCATTTCTAGGCGGGCCGTAGTTTAAATTTTTATATATCTTATGTCCAGGTGGTGAATGTTCTGATTTAATTTGTTCTATATAATAAGGTGGTTTGGGATCAATAGGGGTGGTCCGATCAGAATTACCCCCACAGTCCGATTCTTTTTCATGTCTGGCTTCATAATTTCTGTTATATTTCTGAAAACCTAAACTCTCTTGTATTCTCGGGATTTGTGCGTAAGTATCACTTTTATTGTTTTTTCTTTCATAAGGAACATTCTGAAAGTTCTGATACATCTGAGGTTTCTGGTTAAAGTTTTCATGTTTTATTGTTGATATTGGCGGTAAAGCCGTGACTTGGCCTTGTCTGGAAGAAATGTTTTGTGAATATTCTTTATATGAAACATTCGCAAGCGTTTCGTTTGGTTTTGAATATATGTTTTGATTCAAATGTCTTTGAGGTTCTATTTTTATTGGATCTTTAAAATACTGAAAGTTATCTGGCATTTCTAATTTAGGTATTATAGGTGCTACTGGGTGCCTAAATTTAGAATCATAAGGCTCTCTATCATAAGCTCTCTTTTGTGCGTTTATTTCACGCGAGGTTGCGCA
Organism: Nymphalis io; assembly: GCF_905147045.1. Lineage (NCBI taxonomy): Eukaryota > Metazoa > Arthropoda > Insecta > Lepidoptera > Nymphalidae > Nymphalis > Nymphalis io. The sequence goes on along the minus strand of NC_065892.1, from coordinate 12,242,287 downwards.
ATTTTGTTGATTAATGTCAGATACTGGTCCAATAAGCATCTTTGATTGAAAATCTTTGCTATCTTGTTGATTATAACTTAAATTACTATCACTACCGTACATTTCTGCATATTTATGCGCGTCATAAGGTATATTTGTATATGCTCCATATTGTGGTCTCATATCAGTATAAGACGGTAATTTTTGAGATGTTTTAGATACAGTCTTAGCCAAATTGTTTTTTTCATAACTTTTTGAGACTTCCGTCCCCCCCTCCCATACGTGGTGGCCACCACCTCCGAAGTCACCCAAGCCATAAGCGTGGGTGTTTTGTGAATAATTACCAGTGACAGATATACTCTGTTCACCTACACGGTAATTATCTCGGAGATGGTGGCTATACGATAAAAAATGACCGGTGTTATTTCTATCTTCAGTTACCCCACTTTTTCTATCATCTATTACTCGAGGGGGTCCCTCTCCAGGGTCACCTTTATCTGGTGGTGTGTTTGTGCCATCCCTAATATGGTTCTGTTTATTTAATATCATTGTTTTTAATCTAGAATTTAAGTTAACCCTGTCCGATTGAGAGAACATCTGCTGTTCGGCTTCTTCTTGTCTATGTTGCTGCATTTGTTGATTTTGTATTTGCTGGTTTTGAATTTGATTTTGTATCTGTTGCTGTTGACTTTGCATTTGATTCATTTGTTGTTGATTTTGCATTTGCTGATGGGTTTGGAGCTGTTGTTGACTCTGTAATTGTTGTTGGTTTTGCATTTGTTGTTGATTTTGCATCTGCTGTTGATTTTGCATCTGTTGTTGATTTTGTAGCTGTTGTTGACTTTGTATTTGTTGTTGATTTTGTATTTGTTGTTGACTTTGTATTTGTTGTTGACTTTGTATTTGTTGTTGACTTTGTATTTGTTGTTGACTTTGTATTTGTTGTTGATTTTGTATCTGCTGTTGATTTTGCATTTGTTGATTTTGCAACTGCTGTTGATTTTGTAACTGCTGTTGATTTTGTAACTGTTGTTGATTTTGTAACTGTTGTTGATTTTGTAATTGTTGTTGGTTTTGCATTTGCTGTTGATTTTGTATTCTTTGGTTATGTTGCCATTGACGTTGTTGCCATTCGTTTTGGTTCTGCGCTTGTGCATTTTCCGTATACTGCCCGCTAGTATAGTTGCCCGGATACCCGTTACAATCGAGTGAAGCTCGCGGACCGTTGCTCCCCTGCAGGTATCCAGGCTCGGCGTTTCCCGAATGCTGTCCATTCGAGGCATTTTGTTCTTGCCTTTCTCCTTCGTTATTCGTGTCACCTGTTCCGTTTTCACCATTATTGTACTCTTCCGCATGCTCTGCTGTATACTCAGTTCGATCGTAGTTTTGTTGACTAACAGTGTAGACAGGCGTGCCAGATGTTGCTACTGAACTTTGATAAGAGGCAGCTGAAGCAGGCCTGGAATCATTGCCAGTAGTAACTCCAGGAGTCGGAGCCTGTTGCGCATATTGTTGTTGGTACTCAGTCGTGTAATGTGGAGCTCGCGGTGATGGTACGGGAGTATAGGCGCCACGGTTCGATGGTGGTCGTTGGGCAGGAATAGCTTGCACTCCAGCTGGATAATAAGCATTGTTTGTGACATCAAACGTAGTAGCGACGTTTTGGACGGTGTACGTGGTGTTCGCTTGATAATGAGGAGATGTTGCATAAGGGGTGTGATTTCCCTGGTAGTCTAAGGTTGTTTGACCAGTCTGGGTGGGAAGCTGCTGTATGAATTGATTCTGCCATCCTGTAAAGTTAGTTTAAAACATATTTTATTCATGTTTTGACGAACGTCGTGAGTAATGAAATTGTAAATACATAATCTTGTTTTTAAAATACCGTTCATTAGAGCGATGTCGGTCAGCTAATCCGCTGTCAGCGTTAATTATAATTTTTATGTATAGTACACGTCCTTGTTAAAATATTTTTAAGTTTGAACGGCTTCAGACAGCGAAGTTTAATTTGCTTGAATAAAATTTTAATGAATAGTAAGCTCTAGCGTACGTACCTTGTGAAGGATCTGTTTGCCAGGCTGTAGGGAATCTGTTTGGGTCACCAGCGTAAAATGGCATTGGAGCCTGCAACAAAAATATAAAATACATATTTAAATCTTCATATAGACCGTGTATATTATATTATATAGCCTGTTATTATATTATGCTATAATAACAGGCTTATCTATATTCGTAGTCATAACAATCGGCATGTAAGCACTATAAGCTAAGTGGGTCAAGGCCGAGCGAGGACCTCGGACATTGTTTACCTAATTACCTGTGAACTGCCCTAACGTAATCACGCATCGAGGTCGACAAACTATGTATGTAATGGCAAATACGATATATTCGAGTATACATTAAATTAAATTTATTTTTATTTTTAATTAACAAAGTAGAATATATATTTTATTATGAAAAATCGTTCAAATATCTACGTTTTCAATGAGCGATAAAATTATCAAAGCAAAGCATACAACGAGCCAATTTAATTTATATTCTGTCGGTGACCTATAGCGGGATATTTTTCGCGAAGAAAAAGAACTTAACATAAGTTTTTATAAGTGGAGTTTAATTTTCTTAAGAAAAATTTATTCTCATTTTGAAGGTAACTTTTGATATGACCGGTTATTTAATATTCTTGTAAAACATAATTTGTATTTTTACGTTACTACGTTTAGTTTCTGTCGTAAAGATAGTAATTTATATGTTATTTTTACTTTATTATAACTAAAAGCTGCTAGTCAAAACGGAATTTTATGTAAAAATTAAGTTCAAAGAGATATTATTAAATTATTAAACATGAGTTTCCAAAATTAAGGCAAGGCGCCGAGCAAACATGTTATAACATTAGTCGGTTTTATAACAGTTGAACTTTGAAGATTTTAATTTCTTTACAAAACAGGAGCTTTGCGAAGTTGAAATTTCATTAACGAACGTTCCCCGACGACACGAACTTAATTGTTTGCTTCGTTAATGAATGTGGTTCTTATTGTTTTAATAATCACACGAACAATTTAAATTCATTATATTATAATGTTATGTAAATTCATAATTTAATATATAATAATTTGATTTGACTCATCGTAGAGTCCTATTAATATACTAATATACAGTTTGTTGACTTGCAGTTTGAGATTGTCGAATTTTCTATATTAGAAAATAACTTGTATCGAGTATAAACGATATTCACAAGTGCAGGAAATATGTTCGCTTGTAAAACTACTTGCAAACGATATAAAATGCGTCGAGTTTTCGATTGGAGACGATAAATTGGGCGCGACTGTGCCCGGAATTGCTCAAGTTTGAGCGTCGGTGCAAATCAACTGTTGAAACTTTTTTGTCATGTTACTTATGTATGGAAGCAATGTTTATTTCTATTTTTTTTTAAAACGAGTAATGAACTTGTTTCCTTTGACGTTCTTCTAAAAAGGGAAGGTTACATGCTAAAATGATCAAGACTGTTTTGATAACGAAATAATATATTCATAATATGATTGTATTTTCATTATGATATTTATTTTGGTAATTGAGCGATCCATATCATTCTGTAAGTATTTAAGAGAATAATGTGAAATAATTTAATCATTTGAAATTGAATTTCGAAGACAAACAAACAATTAAACTGTTTAAACTGAATTATAATTATGAAAAGCGGTTAACATTGTTTTTGTTTTGTAGAAGGATATAATTGGGTGAAGATAAACAAATTAAGTAACTTCTTTGAAGGGACCTCGCATATTTTATTTGCAAGAAATTTGATTTTACGTCACCAAGTATACATAATAATTTATGTTTCATACTGTTTCGGCTCTTTTGTTGTTGAAATCTTTGAAACACTTCTTATTACATTTTAAGTATAAAAATTCTCTGCTTTGATGGAGCTTTCTTTCTTTATTTTATATACTTATTTGCGAGGACCATTTCAGTCAATAGAGAGATCGAAATTATAATTATGGAACAAAAGTGGTACTATCTATCTATTGCGGTTTACAAAAAAATAATATGGCTAATGTTGACGTGACTCGACTACATAGTCTAACATACCATCGGTTGGCTTGGATGTTCCTGTTTCATGGCTGGTGTGGTGGCTGGTGCAGGGCTAGGTGCAGCGGGCGCAGCGGGGCCCGGAGATGCGGCGGCTGGCAGTCCAGGGCTCAAACCGACCGCTGATGACACTCCTCCGCCCAGAGGCTTACGACCGCGGTAGCTCTGCAATGTTTCGATGCCAGTGTTAGAACAACGGTAACTAGTAAATAATATATTTGCCATTAATTATAAAAAGACTTCGAACAGTTAGTAAACACCATTAAATAGAAAAAATAATGTTTATTTTACGAATATATATATTTAAAAGTTTGTTTAATATTTATAAAATATTTAGTTAAGGCGAGATATTAATAAAGATGCGAATGAGGAAAGGCGTGGAAAAGCAAAATTCTTAATTACAACTAGCGATTACGAGCAAAGATTGTTCTAATTTTATAATCCCATTATAAAAATGCTGTTTGATGGCTTACAAAAGTAAATTTATCATAAAAATAATAAAATTATAGTTTTATTCTTATGTAATAAAAATTCAAACCAATAATTGTAAATAACGTCTTCAATAAGGCTATAAGAGACTGAACAATGTCGTTCTTTAGAGATTATTCCTTTTGAAAGCAGGTCTCTGATTGGTGCATCCGACCAACCAGCGATTCGAGGTCCATACACGCCCGTTCGTAACATCAAATTGGAAATAGAAAATTGAAGATTACAAGTCGTGTGTCATTATTTTATATTACTAGATGTAATGGCCCTAATTTGCTGTGATTATTAAATTATCTTGACCTTTTAAAGTGTATAGACACGTAAAGGAAATGTTGCAATGAAGTTCTATTTTATTACTCTCTCTGTAATATAAGAAATAATTAAATGACGTTTCTTAGTTTTACAAATATAATAGCGAATTTGTTTGTGAAATAATATAAGCCATTATCAAATTTAGAATCATTTATTATAATCTGACCTGAAGTACGTTTTTTTATATAAATATTTTTTGAGAAGAAATCAAAAGGAGAGAACTGTGGGGACACGTTTGAGGCGTTTGAGTTCATGCCTTTTGGAGTTACGATTTTTTATTATTCTCGTACGTAATGATCTTTATGACTCCCATACATTCTTATTATTAATTAAAGTAATTGCTTACAATATATTATGTATTGATATAATTGCATTATCACTTTTTAATAATCATTATCATAACAACTAATACACATTTGCGTCTTTGTAATGTACGGTATTTACAATACCGCCAACGATGCTTGCGCTGAGATTCGTGGACACCGTTACAAAGATTAATTAAATTAATACGATTAATCAAAGCAGCAAGCATGAGATATTAAACATCCTAGAGCATCCATATATTAATATTTTAAAACAAAAAAGTTGAGGTTTTACCCTCAATAAAAAATATAATGTTATAAGCGAAATGAAGTTTAACGCCAATTTAATTTGAAAAAAAAAAGGTAATGATAAAATAAGGATCAAATGAGTGTTGATTATATACGTGGTGTACAAACAATAGTGCGATTGGAATAATATTAGGTTATTTCAGATATTGTGTTCATTCACCGTGAGACGATTAAGAGTCTGTTTCGGATCGTTGCGGTTATAACATGCTTTGTTAGCATGTGTTCAGTTATTTATTAAACGTTGAAGAATTATTTCTCGAACTATCCCTATTAAATATTATATAATGAGGTGGTTTTGAATAAGGTATTCGTTTTGGTAATTTTATATAAATTATAAATTTTTTTTATATTATCGGTGAATTGTTTATTTATTAAACTGTTCTATCCTCAAAAACGCCTAATTTTAATTATTATTACTTTTTTACATAAGCAGGTGATTACATTATATAACTTAAGCTAATGAGTTTTTGTTAGTTTGCCGAAAAACAACCCATTAAAGCATTTATATCATTGAATCTTCCGCGAATTTATTCGTCAAATATAATTTCATATCACAAAACGAAATAAAAAATCACATGATTCATGCGTAGTTTTTTGTTCAATTTTGTTCATCCAAACTTACAAAAAAAAAAATACCATTCTGGGTGGTAAGATCTTTTAAAGTATCACAAAGATAAGTATGAAGTTTTACCTGATGATAATAAAAGATTCATAAAGCGTAAAAATAAGTATATTTCGGTTCATTAAAAGCGATCGCGAACGGAGAACAGCTGATGGTCGAAGCTGCGTTTAGTTTATTATTAAATTATTATTGCTCCATTATAATGTACTATCATATTTCCAACAATGCTGACTTTATTCTTGCGTAAGTATTGGATTATACTAAATAATCGACGGTGGAGATTATTTAATTATGACAAAAAATCTTAGTTTCGTTTAGTATAATTTGGTAATAAAAAGTTTGAATGCATATCAAATTTCTATGAATATTGTTACCTGGACGTACGTAATATATTTTAGATTAGAAAAAAAATACAAACCATGCGCCATGTAGCGAATTTTTAATTTTTTAAATGTTTTTTTTTTGTCGTTAATTTAAATTAAAAAAAAATCTTGTATGGCTATATAACAGCAGTTTGGCAGTATACGTCATAGGTGAGCCTCTTGAGCCGTTTTTTGGACTGTTCATAGGAAACTATAATATAAATTATATTTCTCTAAAGGTATATGCACACCGCGTACAATAAGTCAAAATTTAGGCCTGAGCGACAAAGGCCGTCCATTAACAACAAACAAAAGCTCATTGTTGAGCCATAACTTGCCCTGCAAACTCTGCTTTTGTGTAACTTTGTGTAAGCGCCTTTAGCTTTAATTTTAATTGCCTTTATGGCTGCCGTTATGATAAATTTATAGAATATTATGAAAATTGTCATTGTTTTAAATAAATTTTGTTGAAAATTCCATTAAAATAACAATAAATGAAAGATACGTAAAGTTAGTTAAAAAAAATTGAAAATTGCGTCTCAACTTCGCAAGCGATTTATAAATATATATTATTGTACCTACACAAAATACTGTTTTTATAAATATAATGTGTATAGCTGCAGGTGTATTGAAAATCGCAGTCCGGTCTGCCGAAGGTCACAGTAACTTTGATCTTTTTGGCACGGTATCAAAACGTGTAAACTAACAATTTTGTGTGACTTAAGAATTAATTTCAAGCAATTGTTTGCTTTTAAAATATGATATGCGGTCCATATACATCATAATGATGTATTATTGTTTATTATTAGTCAATGCTAGCTAGCAAGCTAATGGCTCAGTACTATACTATAAATACAAAACGGTCGAATAACATAAAAATAACGGTTTTAACATATATTTTTATTTCTAATTACTATTTTTTAACAAACATGCGAAGGTACACTTGCGGCCTCGTTAGATAGTGTTATCAGCAGAAGCGATGGTTTCCGTCTAAAATAACTAATTAATCACAAGCACCGTAGCATAGTGGAAATAGGACGCGATAAATCTAGTCCCAAGGAAAAAAAAAACATTTTTTAATAGATACTTTTGTTTTTTTTTGTACAAGTTTAGTGCACAGATTATAAATACAATACATTCCTTTATTATTATATACTCTATATTATTAAAGGTCATATTTTGCAGAGTACAGTTTACGTGGGCTCTATTTAATGGTAACAATAACATGAAATGCAGGCAAGTCAATAGTCTAAATTAATAGCGGGTGAAACTACGAAGTATATTTACTTATATAATATTATACAGCCTCCAAAACGCGTTGCATCTCTCGATTTAAGTTTTATGTCTATTGGTTTGCAGTTTATTTCAGTTAGGCATTGAAAAAGTGTCATCGTTTATTAGTATGAATTGTACTATTAACATTTAAAGTAAAAAAATATTAGGACTCTTGAACACATCTATTTCTTTAACAATCTAGCCATGAGAGTATATTTTTGTTATGAGAACTTCATATAGGTATCATATTCGAACAATGTAAAATAGTTTGGTTTAAGCTGAATTATACAACACCTGTGGTTAATGAAATCTTAACTTTTTTACGATAGATTCAAACTGCTTTATAAACAGTGTTTCTTTGAAGGTCTGATATTATTTAATATAGTTTATGAACTAAATTAACTTTTTCAGAACCATCTACCACGTTTTAAACAGATAAATGTTTAAAATGGTTGCGTTTGGAGGAAATGCTAATCTCGCACCAGGATCTTTGATAAAACAGGATAGTAAAAAGCTCAAAATTGCGAATATATGTAAATATAGCGGCAGAGAAAGGTCATATTTTAGGCAAAGTGCGCCGCGGGCAATAAACGGGTCTCATTACAAAAATATTATTCAGCTATTCCGCAAATGTATTAAATGGAAAACGCTGATTTTAGCGTGGAATTCGTCGCTTTGTATGTTTAATGTGTAGTTCTGGTGCTTTTCGTGTTTTGATATACAATTTGAATAAAAAAAGCCGATGATGTGAAAATAGAAAATAATGAAAAAATATAAATAAAATAAGTCAAGGAAAAGGGATGATCCTTTTTTTAATATTTAATATTTTTTTACATTTAACATTTTTAGACAGATAAGAGTTTTGAAATAGTTTTAAACGACCGGCGGGCCTAAAAGAGTTACATATCGTTTGCAAATTACGTTAGAATCCGTAAATTGAGTCATGTGATAAAAAAAAAACAACGAATTAAAAAAATAATAGACACGTTTTGTAAGCGATCTATAGATTCGACATTATTTTTGCGGAGACTTTTCGAAAATTCTAGATAAATTCTATATTACTTTGACTAGCACCATCGATATATTTATATTATTTTATTCTAGTTTTGCAAGGAATACCGAAGATTTGGTCTGTTGTGCGGCGTAATAGGCAAATATTTGGTGCGATTATTTATTATACGTTCGAAATAGCCTCGCTAACCTCATTAATGCGAAAAATATATCCTGTCGTAACCTAAGACTTATTAGCTTCTGTTTTTATTATTAATAAAACAATATTAGTAATTTAATTTTCAAATCATTCGGAAAAAACAACAATATTTTTAAATTAAATTACAAAAACGCAGATACTTAATAAAACTAATATACTTCAGTATACATAATTTATGCGTAATCAATCTATTAAGCTATATATAAAAAAAGAGTTGAACTTATTTGACATTCATTTACAAGATTTGAAAACCACCTATACTAATTAATAGGTTAGTCAAATAAAAGCTTAAAAAAATAATAACGAAGGTAATTCTAAAATCATTTCACGTCTAAGAAATTAATATATAATACTACGTATAATTCAATAATTTAATAACGTAACAACACATGTTACGTTAGCAAAACATTTATTGTTTTATGCGTAATCGTATATTATATGTGGCATTTACGAATTTACGTGTTTTGTTTGCGCACCGGCACCGAGGATTCGGGGCGTAGATTTCTTTGTTTCATGTTTCAAAATATGTTTTGATTTACATTTCGTTCAACATCATTATTATTCTCTGTACAATATATTATTTAATATAATTAAATTAAGTATACATATAATTTTTATTTTAAATTATGTATCAAGATTAAAAAAAACAAATCGTATTTACACATTCGACGTTAGGCGCTATTCTAATAAACCATGAAAGTGACTTATCACCAATAACTATGATAAAGCAATGTAACCTACATTATGTACCTATCGTGACAATTGTAGCCAGGTTTCAACGTTATGCCCTTGATTTAAAGTTCAAAATAATTCAGCTATTACGTACGTGACTCGGGTCTACGTGGTCAGAACACGTGTGTAACCACGTTGGCCGATATTTATTCCTGCCCAAGGCGGGAGTGCTTGTACAAAACGCCACATTGTGTTATAGCTGCATTCTGATTTATTGCTAATACCATATCAGAAAAAGATCATTATTGCTTGTACTAAATTGTGATTCTTTTACTGAATGAGTCATATCCAACGTACGTCCAATATTTTATGTAGTTGATCAACAATATACATAAAAACATGTGTTTGATAGCTGAAGTGTAAATATATTATTGAGATACAAAACTGAGTTTCTCTATTAATTGTATGAAAATGCTAGGGGAAATAATGTTTTCATGCGAAAAATTGAATGGCCATTGTTATGGAAAACAGACCATCTTTCAAGTCATGCTATCTCTATCTGATGCATAATGAATATGAGAGATAACCACATAAGATATACCGTGTGTATGAAGGTTTTCTAACAATCGTACACTGTGTTGGTTGTATGGAAGATTGTTTATGGGAAGAGAGACACAGAAAAGAGGTCAAGTCTTTGTGTATGATTTCGAGTGAATCTGCATAATAATAGAAGATTTTTATCGCTTTTGTACAATAGTGACAAATGGTATTGATAAATTTAGAAGTAATATTTGTCTATGTATGGTATGTAAGTATCCAACAAATATATAAGAAAAAGTGGTAGTTAGAGCACGCATGGCTTGCGATAGTTGAAATTTCATTCACCTTTTTCTGTCTAAGATTTTGCTAGACTAAATTTTAGTAATTCATTTATATGATTTAATCGACTTATAGTTACAGACACACTGTCCATATTGTCAAAAACCACGTTCGCTTACGATCATAGTTTATATCTTCGAAATCTGGTAAGTTAATATAAAGTATAAGGAAAATATTTGTCTTTAAAATCTTACAATAATAGGTTTTGAATGTTCCAGAAAATGTATCTCATAAATCCTAGGCGAGACACATTCTAAATCTTTTCTAATCTAATTTCCTAATTGATTACGCAAAATCCGTTTTTAAAAATAACTTTTGTCGCGTAGAATATGACAGAAAATTCAGAATAAGTCTGTATTAATATATATAAGTAATTCAGAATAATCTGCGTTCTTTTGTTTTAAATGCGTATATCGGTTTGGCCCTCTTAGAGGTGGCCTATTAATTTATTATTTTCTAATATCCGACACAAAGCATCTTAAGATATTGATATAAGATATGAAAACTATAAACTTAATAAAATTATTACTAAAATACAAACCTTTCCTTATTTCCTAATATTTTTAGACGTTAAGTTACATGTGGTGTTTTTTAATTATATTCGTTTATCATCATAGTTACACCAATATATTAATTTTGGCAAACATTCTATTAGGCCTGGCATGTAAATAAAAAAAATAATTTATATACTATGTAAATTTAAATAACCTTTTTTTTTTGTTAATTAATCAAGAAATAAATTTATTGGAACAGCTTGATTTTGTATAATATAATGTATCCGGAAAATAGTTCAAGGTGTTCTTGTTTAAATATTCGATGTAGAAAAAGAGTAAGAATTAAACTCGCCAATTCGGTATTTGGGCATTTAGATTCAATAAGGTTTTTAAGGCTAGTCTTGTTTGGTATCAGTTTAGTTATTTTCTCATTATTGTATAATTAATAATTATGAAATTGTATAGCGTTCTTAAAAAACAAAAAAAAACAATATTTCAGAGTTCGCTGACAACCGCTCCTATAATTAATCGGATTAAAATATATCTTATGCGGGAATCGAAACTGTCACCAGACGACACTTGCTTTAACAGATTTAATACCAAAATATAAGTCACATTAAAACAATATTAAACTAATTTCGAACATAGTTTATACAATATAAATAAACACAAAGCAACAAATAATCGCTATTTAATAATATAATAAACGTTTACATATTTAATTACGTCATTCATTGATACCATTTAAATAACTTGAAGGCTATTTGTATTGTGCTACGATTGGCTTCTTAACCTTCCTAGTTGAGTCTATTATGATCTTGAATTGATTGCTTCCGCGCGTTACATAGTTATAGGCCTCAGTCAATTTTAATCCAATTATGACTAATATCTGTGTATCTTTTGAGAGTTTGTGCGTAATGTTTTCACGGTCTGTATGCAAAACATACTTTCATTTCGTTTTCGTTATTTAAATATAAAGACAATACGCTTAAAACATTTAAATATTAATTCTATAAGTTTGATAGGTCACAATTGATACCAAAAAAAGTATATTTGTCGGAAAATTAGCAAAATTAAATTTGGTTAAATTGCCACTTGTGAATGGTAACTCACTGATAGTCTCCCAACTCAATGATAACTCACTGATCACTACGAAATATTCGTAGGTTTTTACTGTATCAATTCACGTTACAAGTTTTATTTCTGGGAAATCCTAATTTTGTCATAAGTATACAATAAACATTCAAAATGTTGACACAAAACATAAATATCTACCATATCTAATTACATTGAAGAATATTTTGACGTGTATTGTATTCTAGACTTCTGGTTAAATAATTACGTTCCCACGATTATCCTAACAAAAGTTATTATACATAAGTTTATAATTAAAATTTATTACGTAATAATTCATCGTGTTTTTCACATTACACTCAATGATCATGTTATTAAAATATTATTATAATTTGTAACTAGTTATTTTAATTTCGACGAATATTTCATTGCTTAGTACGTTCTATAAAACCTGAACTCGTTTCTGGGGTTAGGTTTTTTCTCCTTTATGTTGGTATATTTTTTTGTTAAATTTTAGTGATGTATGTAACTGGATTAAGATGATATGAACACACCTGATCGAGTAAGGGGAACAGAGCAGCGATGCGGTATTTTTTGTAATGCTACGGCGACATCTATGCATTTCACTGGTGGTAGGGCTTTGTGCAAGCTCGTCTGGGTAGGTACCACCCACTCATCAGATATTCTACCGCAAAACAGCAATACTTGATATTGTTGTGTTCCGATTTGAAGGGTGAGTGAGCCAGTGTAATTACAGGCACAAGGGACATAAAATCTTAGTTCCCAAGGTTGGTGGCATATTGGCTATAAGCGATGGTTGACATTTCTTACAATGCCAATGTCTAAGGGCGTTTGGTGACCACTTACCACCAGGTGGCCCATATGCTCGTCCACCTTCCTATTCTATAAAAAAAAATGCTATATAGGGACTTCTAAGTATTTTTATCGTAGTTAATTCAATGGTTGCACTGCTGCAGAGATAGCTTTATATTGGATGTAGCGTCGTGATTGCTTTCGCTGCACTTGGGTGCGCAGGTGTTTCATGCCGTATTCTCATTACACTTGTTATTATTTTTCTCTCTCTTCTTATATAATTACGTGGCTATTATTTAAAATAAAATAATTAATCAAATTTAATGGATTTAGATTTCTTGCTTTAATTATTTTAACAGTTAATTGTTACGTTGTGCATTCGAGTATAGCTTATTCCAAACAGCATACAGGTTTGAAGGACCTTGTACAAGATCATCTATTGTACGATTATACTTAGTTTTACTGTTTTCGGTTGGGAAAATGGGTAAGTCAGTTTTTTGGAAGATAGCAAAAAAAACAACATCCAAATTTTGATATTTTAGATTCACTATGCAACCAATATTATATACGTCCTGCCATACAATTATCTATCAACCAAAGGGACCACGTTATACGGAAACGATTTGATTTTTTTTTTTAATTTATAGTTCTTATATGGTAAATATTAAAATGTTTCTACTTATACCTTTGACAAGATATCAATCGGTCTGTTGTGGTATTAAACGAAAATATTATTTAATAACTGTCATTCAAGACAAAACATTATAGTTTAATAACTATAGTGATAATGTTTAATAAATAATATTTGATTACAACAGTGAGTGTTAATAATTCGCTGGTTATTACTAAAACATCCGTTGCTCATATCCAAACATCTGCGTCACTTTGATATGGATATTGAGTCATCGATCAATGTTTAAATATCTATACCGTTCCACAGATGCAATATTTATTTGACATTTGAAATATACAACAATGTTATTATTTGATTCTTAAAAAACAGAAACTACAAGTTTAGTTTAGGTAGCATTAGGTTTGATTTATGTAGCCTAAGTGCCTGCAAGAGGCTTCTTGAATAAAGTATGTGTATTTTATTAATTGATCGATCGAATACTTGGAGCGAAATCCGGGGAAGCACCTCTTATTTAAAAAATGTTATTTTTTCTTGTTTACGATTCATCTCAAGTGTAAATAAATATTGCGAGGAAAACAGCTTGAATTGTAAACAAAATCTAAAACTAATATATAAGTAAATTGGTTATAGAGCCGGTAGATTAAGTTAAGTAGATATTCTCCTCAATAGAAGAAAAACTTACTCATTTACTAAATTAAGATAACATAACATGTGATGTATGTGTACGAACGATACTCGAAAGTACAGAAGTTATAATTAGTTTTATTTATTATGTTAACTATGTTTTATTATGTTAAATACAAAAGTATTTATCATAAAATGTATTAAAAAATCAAAATGTATTTAAATAGTTAATCTTATTTAATATTTTGACTTAATCCATTCGTATTCGGCTCGGCGGTAACAAAGTCAAAGTTAAAAAAAGATTCGTCGCATACAGTTTTTGACGAAGTAAATTATTATAATTATTAAACAAATTTAGATCAATTAATATGTGTCTTTATTTGTTATAAAAATATATCTATAATTTTGTATTCGCTCCATTTTAAATATGATAAGTTCACAAAATTCGTAATAGTATGAGAATATGTTACACAAGTGTCATACAAGATGCAAATTTTGCACGTAGGTATAGTTTGTATTTAGGGGTATAAATTTCGCTTCGCTTCGAGCGCCCTGAGCGACAATCTCCATTTATTGAACAATAGAGTACAAGAGTTATATGAAAGTCTAGGAAATACTGGAATATATTCTTCGATTAATAAATGAACATTGTATTTT